>NW_027203381.1:7315000-7645000 GCF_024711535.1 Dipodomys merriami
TGGGTGCATTTCAGGATCTCCTTGCTATATTTCATGACTGAGACCCGTGCAGAGCAATGATTGGAAGAAACACATGGCATTTGCAAGCCTGGCCTGCCTGAGCAAATCCTCTATGCCCTCTCCTAGTTTATTGGGCATCTGGGGAACAAGAATTCAGGTTAAGTGGCAAGACGCCCCAGGAAGACAGCAGAGCCAACAAATGAGGACAATCTCCCATCTCTCACAAACCTTCACTCTACTGGAGATGTACGTGTGAAATTTTGTGCTGTAAGCTGCTGAGATCTGGAAGTTATGTGTTGCTGCAGTTAGTGTATTCTACATCTTTTGCGCTGGGCAGGGTAAAAGCGAACAGGAGTTGTTTCTAACTATGGTCTTCTGACTCACAGTACCATAAATTAGATGCTCATGTGTCAACTTGCACTTTTAATGATACCACGGGCAAAAAGCTGCTCTAATCAAATTTGAGCTATTACATTCCTGACTCCATTTACATAATATGAAACACATGAGGTGGAGAGGTTATATCTGAGCAGGAGAGGATGATTAGATTTTTTAAACAAATTGCACAGAGAAAGTATAATCAGGATCAGATTGGCCCACAGAACAGGTTTTTTGTTTTTTGCTTTTTTTTTCTGCTGAATTTTGTTTCTAGAATCTGAAGACACAGGAGCTTGCTCTCTGAGGTCCATTCTGTCCTCCTGTGTTGATACTCTCTTTATTTTCTAATATAAGATTTCCTAATATATTATTATTTTTCACTTAAAATGCATGCCTATTTCAGGAAGTGCATTAAGTATAATAATTTCCACTGCACTCTAAAGAGCAATAGGAGAAATAACCTACTTTAATGAATATATTATTCCAAATGTATCTCATTTTAAAAGCTAACCAGTGCTTGTTTTGCAAAAAAAAAGTACTATGTATTGCATAAAGGCACTGTCTGACTTTTACTCTTCCATGTTCAACATTGACAGCTGTGCACACATCCATATGAGCTATCACCAAATGTCCATCCCACACTCTGGGATACCTTCTTAGAGATCTCTTCTTGTGCCACTCTCTTTTATACAAGTGAAAATCACAGATGCCCACAATACTGGAAGAGGGACACAGTGGAGTAGAGTGAAAGCTGTGAAAAAATGTTCCTTGTCCTCTAAGATACTGAAATACCTATCCACCTTTAGGACAAAGGAAAACAAATTAAAATTCTCAGATCAATCTCCAATTTGTCCTGTGTAACACTGATTCCCAACATTTCATTCTATTATCAACCCTAACCAGGACGTTGTGTTTCTTGGTAGTAAGCATTACCTTGTTGTCTTAAGGATTTAAAGTCTACCAGAGATTGTTAGCATCCTCTTCATAGGTTATTCCCACAGGATTAGCCCTGGCCCCAAACTGTGCTGCCAGTGCCACAGTCATCACCGGCTATTTCAAGTCTCCCAGGTATTTTGCTTCTGCTTTTACTTGCAATGTAGAAAGCTATGGAAGAACATAACTACCACCCTAAAAGAAGGGGAAAAAATGTTTGTTTGTTTCTCACCCATCAGAAGGCTAGGTTGACAAGATGATGATTTCAAAGGCCATTCCTTATACGACAGAGTTAAAACAAAATTGTGTCCCTTTTGCAGAGGAACAAAAATCCAATTTAGAAAAAAAGTGAATTATGAACGAATTCTCACTGGCCATGTGCAGTCAAGCATAAAGTTGATGATCCCAAGACCTCAAGCTGCAGGGGAAATTCTGTCCACACCCTCAGAGCCGTCTTGTCCATTGGACTCCTCAAGAGTTTTCTTATAAACACATAAGTAAGATAGACTACCATGAGACAGAAATAGTGACATACAGCATTTATACAGCAAATATTTTCAAATAAGTAGACTTGAACACTTTTAGAACAAATCATATATAGTAAATATTCAAGCCAGGGGAGGGGAAAACAAACCAAAAACCAGGTTTCCATGGGCTGGGGGAAAAGTAAGGAGGACATTGCCAATTATCCACTATAACTTTATTATTCAAAATGAAGAAATTAAGATATTAGTATTTTAAATGTGAATAGAGGTACCATTCCAGGTCATGCAATTAAGAATTGACACTGATCAATGGACATTGTATTCATAGACCACTTTGTTAAATGGTTAACTCCTTGGTACACCAACCTTATAAAGAATAAAGATTATGTGGAGTCTTTTGAGGAACCTTCATACTGCTTCCCAAAGTGGTGGAACAAGATTACACTTCCACCAACAATGCAATAGGGTTCCCTTCTGGCCACATTCCCTCCAGCATCTGTTATTGTCAGAGTTCTTGATTATAGCCATTCTAACTGGGATGAGGTGGAATCTTAATGTTGTTTTGATTTCCATTTCTTTTATGGCTAGAGAGGTTGAGCATTTCTTCATGTGTCTATTGGCCATTCTTATTTCGTCTTCAGATAGAGAAGCTTCTCTTTAAGTCTTTGGCCCACTTATTTATTGGGCAGTTGTTTCTTTGATCATTTGTTGGGGGATTTAATTTTTTGAGTTCCAGGTATATTTCAGATATGAGACCCACTTTTGGGCATCTACCTGAATGATTACAAACAAGACCATACTAAAGCTACCAGCACATCTATGTTTATTGCAGCATTATTTACCATAACTAAGATATGGAACCAACCCAGATGGCCCTCAGTAGATGAATGGATCAAGAAAATGTGGTATATATACACAATGGAATTCTATGCCTCCATCAGAAAGAATGACACCACCCCATTCGTTAGAAAATGGATAGACTTGGAAAAATTATATTAAATAAAGTAAGCCAGGCCCCAAGAAACATAGGTCCTATGGTTTCCCTTATTTGAAATAACTAGTATATGTCTGGGACAAGCAGAAAAGTTCAAAAACTATGTACTTATGACCAGACAAGATGATGTTAAGCTAAATGAACTCCAAGATGGGGACACAAGTGTTTTTTCTTTCTTGCTATTGTTTCTAACTTATTTATAAGGTACCATGTTATTTTTTGTTGCTTTGTATGTCCCTCCCCAATGGTATAACCACTGTTTTCACTGTATTTGATGTCGGTATAATTTGGGGAGGGGAAAGGAATAAACAAAATATTTGAATAGGGATACAGATTGACCCATTGTAACAATGAGATGTACAAGACATTGTTGAACAATGAACTGTACAATTTAGGTGGGGGGGGTGTGTAATTGTGGAAGTGGGAGGGAAGGGATGGTAGGGGAAAAACAAAGGAGGCGGCATCAATGCTTGATAAGAAATGTACTGATTACCTTGCTCATGTAACTGTAACCTCTGTGTACAGTATTTTCACAATAAACATTTATTTAAAAAAGAATAAAGATTGTAAAAATATATATATTCCTGTAGAAAAACAAAAAAAATTGGTACTCATTCACATCTTTCATATTCACAATACATTAAAACAAATGCTAAAGGAAAATAAATATAATAACATATAATTCTATAACCAAATGCATAAATGAATAATCCACTAAAAAGAAAGAAATTTAAATGAAAACCTCAAAATGTGCTCAGAAAACCAAGAGCAGTGGCATAGATGTGTACTGGCTTGGGAGAGATTTTTTAGCAACATCTATAAATCAATTTTGTTATGAGAAATACCTAACGAGGGGAAATGCATTCAGGCTAGCTTTATGGTAAAATAATTGAGCTGCATCCATTTTACTGTTATTTCAAAGGGAAGGAATGCATTCCAGTGGAGAGAAGTCTGTGGGATAAAATGGAAGTGTGAAACTCGTGGCAAAAGTCTCAAATCTGTAGGCCAACCAAGAATAAGAGACCTTATACTGAAGACACTGGAGAGCAATTCCAGATAAAGCTCAGTGTCTGGGGGATTGTGTCATTTCAGTTTTACAAAGGAAAACAATTTCACAATATTTGCTCTCGATTGTGCTACCATCTGACATGGCCTCATGGAGGTTGTCAAATCCATCAAAGCAGGATAGTGTAACTTTAGAGCAAAACAAATATTTACCTTCAACAATTAGTAATTATGTATATACATATGTATACATTTGTCTGCATATACAGATACATACATATAGATAGATGCACATAAGTACACATATACATACCAGCATCTATACATGCATATACATAGACACACATGAAAGTAAATATCATCTATTTATATATATGTACATATACACATATATGTACATATGTGCATATGTGGGTTACTTGGGCATTTTGCTGTTGTTGTTTATTATAAGTCCTGCTGTGTAGTACAGGCGGTCTCAGACTCACAATCCATTTTCCCAGTCATCTCCTTTTCTTTTAGAAAAAAATATGTAAGCTTTTGTGTATCCAGCTTCATGAAAGTAATATAATATACTGCCATGACATTTTCCCATAAATCTAATAACTTAACATTGAGAGCAACAAATATTGAATTCCTGTTATATCTCAGGTACTGTCTTAGGCTCAGTAAGGGACAGCACTGCCCTGCAGACTTTTTGCTAAATCTTACAGAGGAGTAGGACCATAAGAATCGTAGAGAGCTAATAGGGAGTTATAGATGGTAAGAAGTACTGTGAAGAGAGGGTAGACAATCTGAGATGCTTTGAAAGAAAAGTCAGTGGGAGGACAAACTACAGGAAGGACAGACAGAGGAGGATTGTGTCTGTGGTCTAAGAGTCCTCAACCTGTATTGATCTGGGAGACTTATAGTAATAAATTTATGTTGCTAACAACGTTTTCCCATACCAAACAGTTAACTGCTAGAGATGTGTCCTGTTTTGTTTGACTCAAATGAAGTTCAAAGGTATTTCACGAGTCCATCTATTTGGCTGGCCTTGGATTCCCTGGTCTTTTTCTTAGATAGGCCAAGTTCAAACACAGTTGGAAGAATAAACTCCGTGCTATTGTTGGCAGTGGATGCGGCTGGTATACTTCCTTATGCAGCTAGGAGCAGCGCTAGTGGTGATAATAACCACAGGCGTGCTTGTGCACTCTGATTTATAGATTGTGAACCATAAAATCATATTTTAATCTAGCATCACAACTTTTAAGTTGAAAGCAATCTTTGAGAACACCCAATCAGACCTCAGAAAAATAAGTCTTGATCCACCAGATAAATGAAAGATTAAAGTTACGCAGCTCATCTGTTGCAAGTTGCTGTGTTCTGTAGGTCAGACATAAAGTCAAAAGAACACAATGTCGGTGAATTACAAATTATCTCCTCATTTAGCTCTATTATCTGGATAAGAAACCCAAGATAAAAATTGAAATCGAGGCTTTTCTCCTGCCTTCTGCCTGCATCAATGGGGAATTCAACTTGACTCTGTATCCAAGTGTTTCCTGGGAATAGTTGGAAGATGTGTTAGGCAATTCACCATAGATACGCACCTCTGGGGAATGTGGCAGGCAGATGATCTTAGATGGTGCTCTAATTGAATCCCAGGGGATCTCAATTATTAGGAGGAACCGATGCTCCTTTCTTTTGGCCATTTGCATGTGTAGACAGGATCAAAGTCACTTGTAAATGCAAATACCTATACAGCAAATATTATTTCTTAGGGGGTATCATAAGCTCCCCAGGGATAGCCCAAAAATGAAGCTGTGAAAAGAAGCACACAGAGTACTTCATATAGGCGCGCACACACACACACACACACACACACACACACACACACCACTTGTATGAGACTATATATATATATAGAGAGAGATTCTCAAGCATAGTTTGTGTTCCTGTGTATTATTTCCTGCCTTCTTTCTTTCTTTTTTTTTATTGTGAAAATACTGTACAGAGGGGTTACAATTACATGGGCAAGATAATGAGTACATTTCTTATCAAGCATTGTTGCCCTCCTCATTTCCTCTTCACATCCCTTCCCATCTCTTCCGCCCCACCCCCGAACCAAAGTTGTAAAGTTTGTTTTTCAACATAACGATTTGTACATCTCATTGTTACAATGGGTCCACCTGAATCCCTATTTAAACGATTTGTTTGTTCCCTTCCCTCCACAAATTATACCAACATCAAATACAGTAAAAGCAGGGGTTATACGGTGAAGGAGGGACATACAAAGCAACAAAGAAATCATCTCATAAATATGTTAGAAACAATCGCATGAAAGCAAAAACATTTGAACACTTTTCTTGGTGGTATCTCAATGTTCTTTTGATTTGCATTTCTTTTATGGCTAGAGAGGTTGACCATTTTTTCATGTGTCTATTGGCCAATAAAGACTTAAAGAGAAACTTCTCTGAAGAAGAAAAAGTATGGCCAATAGATATGGTCAATAGAAATGGTCAACCTCTCTAGCCATAAAAGAAATGCAAATCAAAAGAACATTGAGATACCACCTCATCCCAGTTAGAATGGCTAGAATCAAGACCTCTAATAACAACAGATGCTGGAGGGGATGTGGGCAGAAGGGAACATTACTGCATTGTTGGTGGAGTGTAAACTTATTCAAACAGTTTGGAAAGTATTATGGAGGTTCCTCAAAAGACTCCACACAGAGCGCCCCTATGACACAGCAATCCCACTTTTGGGCATTTACCCAAATGATCACAAACAAGACCATACTAAAGTTACCAGCACAACTATGTTTATTGCAGCATTATTTACCATAGCTAAGATATGGAACCAACCCAGATGCCCCTCAGTAGATGAATGGATCAAGTAAATGTGGTATATATACACATTGCAATTCTATTCCTCCATCAAAAAGAATGACATTGCCCCATTTGTTAGGAAATGGAAAAACTTGGAAAAAATTATTTCCTTCTTCCTCACGTTCTTCCTTCTTCTTTCTTCCTTTCTTTCTTCTTTCTCTTTGTCTTTCTCTGTCTCTGTCTGCCTATCGCATACCCCCCTCTCTCTTTCCTTCCCTCCCCTATTCTTGTATTGAATTTAAGGTCTCAAATCCTTGCTTGTTTTCCTTGCTTATGGCTCACATTGTAGTACTTGAACTATAGTTCCAGTCTTGCATTTTCCTGGCTAGGGATGTAGTTTCATAGACCATTCTGCCTGGACTGGCTTCCAACTTCAGTCTTCCAGTTCTCAGACTCCTGAGTATCTAGCATAACAGGTATTTGTGAAGAAAGTCTAGCACCCCATGTATATAGTATGTAATATGTGGCACTGGTACAAATGAACTTTCTGGCCATTGAGTGATTTGGAGATATAATAAACCTGAGGGGAAAAGTAGTGGCAAGAAAAGATGTTAAGCAGAGAAACTTCATTCCAGCACTATGATTAATATGTGTGACTCTTTAGGAAGACAATATACTATAAAATTCTTAATTTTATGTTTATGTTTTTCTTATTCTTGAGACTTCTTTAAAGGCATATATTTCAATTTCTAAGCAAAATGCCCTTTTGTTAGTTGTTATTGTTATCTACTTCTATAACTGTGGCTGGAAAGTATTTGTATTGTATATGTGTCAGAAGTTTCTTTGGCATCCAATGTGTGCTAGTTTTTATGAGAATTTCTTTTTCTAATTTTTTATTGTGAAAATGTTTTTAATACATATAAAACAGGCTTAGAATTTCATGAAATCTGTAGTTATCTATTATTATTAAATTTAAATCTATATCAATTTTTTATTCTTAGGTACAATGGAGGATGGAGAAATGAAATATTAATTTGGGGAGTATATTTATGTATTTCTCCTCTGATTGTTTTCTGATTTACACAAATCTATTGCTATGATATTACATAAATATTTATAACATTCCTCTTTTGGAATTACATGCTTTGACTTTATGGTGTGCTCTGAACTCTGTTCTGTCAAGTATATTTAAACTAGCACACCATTTTTTATTCTAAAAAAATAAACTTCCAAATTTTCCACTAGCCTCAGGATGAGTCTTCAGTCTTGTATATATTTTAATTGTGATAGATTGTGCTGACAGTTTTCATCCATTCATTACTTCCACTGAGTGAAGCATGCCATCAGTGTTTGAACATAGGTATATATTCTAGCTACTTTGCTACACTGTAACCAAAGTTCCTGGAACACCTGTTTCAGATGGGAAAATTCTGAAGCTCAATGATTCAGAAGGATCAGTCTGTGGTCACATGGCCTAAGACACTTGGTCAGAACCTCAAGGTGGTCAGAAAAATTGACTGGGAGCTTCGTCACCTGATTTTGGACAGGAAGCGGAGGCAGGAGGAATACAGGAGGTACTGGCATAGGATACAGCCTCTAAACACCTGCTACTCTCTCCAGCTAAGCCACAGTTCCTAGTTGTACTATATTCCATTGAAGCCTGCTTTTAATGGATGATGAAAATTTTTAAGGATGAAATTGGTGTAGATGATACAGAAACTAAAGGAATGCTTGTAAATAAAATATGCAGTAAAAGTCGAGTGTGAGTAAACATACCCTGTCCGTGCTGCAGGAATTTAGCAAACTCTATTTCACCAAATAATTTTCTATATTGGAAATCAAGAAGACAGAGAAATGATGACAGTATATGAGCCTCAAGGGCCAGAAGCTAATTTCCTCAAAGTGTTTCAACAGGTCACTCAAGCTGAGGATGAACTGGCCAATGTTGCTCCACTCTACTTTATATTGCCCAAGGAATCTATGAAGAAAGAGAGAGCAAATGACACACACAAGTATTTTGTGCAAAAGCGGAATTCTATGACTACAAGAATGATAGAGAGAAATAAAGGTAATGAAAATGACAAGGCCATGGAAGAAAGAATTAAATGAACTACTGAGGAGCATGGCTCAAAAGAAGAGATTATATCGAGAGTGAGTGAGCAGCCTGTGAAAAAGAGGCAGAGATCAGCAGTAATGCTGATAGCTCCATTCATGCATATCATTTAGGTTGACCATATCCCCTCACGACTCTTTCTTATCGTCCCATTTCCACTTCCAAATCCCTATGACACCCTTTAAGTTTTGAAAGGCAATATATAGTGACACATGAGTGTATGCATGTTCACAAGGCAGAGATGCAGAAGAAAAGCAAAGGCACAGGTTTTTACAAAGATCAGTAGCAGACAGAAGAAGAAAAAGGATCTAGCTAATACCCGTGCAATTTCTAATATTCAGGAACTAAATGTTATTTGTTTTTGAGAATATTCCAATTTTTGTGCTGATTTCTAAAAACAGGATACTTTAACATATAGAAAAGAAGTCATGTAAATAAACTCAATATGAAAACGTGTGGTGGATGAAGAGTGTGTCTAACTATTCCACTTAATGACTAATGATTTGGAGAAATTTAAAACATTCTTCCTTTGTGGCACTATGCCATCACTTGGACAGAAAGCAACCTGCTTAATGTGTGACAAGAGTAAGAGAATGTGGGACAGAGAACAAATGGAAAGGTTCAGTGTTCACTGAGGTGCCACAGGCTTAATAATATGGAGGACCACATACAGCGGATATGCTGGTGGGGTTAACTGTTGCAATAGTAACTTGCAGAAATCTAGGAACAAAGTTCATCCAAATACAGTCAGGCAGTAGTGGAAATCTGAGGTTAGAATTTGGTTAGCAGACTTTGAGAAGATATAAAAAATAGACATAGACTCTGTATATCATTAAATAGTTTCATGACATTTATCATTGTAGGGAACAATAATTCCTTGGGGAAAAATGTTTTATTCCAACCTATGAAATGTTTGTGGATTTCTTTCCAATTCTGATTTCTTTTTTTTCTCTTCATTTTTTGTAGGATATTATATACAAGAGTTTTTGGAGAATAAATGTAAGCCCGATGGGAACCTTCATCTTCCTTCTAAGAGGAAATTTGTATTTATTTATTCACCTCAAATTTCTGGTTAATCTTTTGGGAATCGAACATTGACTAAATCACTTGAAAAGTTTGAGTATTATGGGTCTTCTAAAACTGAACTCAAACTATAGAGCCTTATGGAGTTGGCAGCAGTATATGTATTAAACCCTTGGAAAATCCCCCATTTTCCAGTGTAATGATGGAGTTTTAACTATGAAGGCTCCTATCCATGGTGCTAAAACATCATTCCACACCTGTACCCACACTACCTCAGAAAGAAACCCAAATCTCTAAACAAAAGATTCTTAAGTACTGAGCAAATCCTTTTAAAATATAGATCTATTAGTTTGTCCTGTGTGTCCTCTGTATGTGTGTGTGTGTGTGTGAGAGAGAGAGACAGAGAGAGAGAGAGAGAGAGAGAGAGACAGAGAGAGAGAGAGAGAGAGAGAGAGAGAGAGAGAGAGAGAGAGAGAGAGAGAGAGAGAGAGAGAGAGAGAGAGAGAGAGAGAGAGAGAGAGAGAGACCTGGGGATTGATTCAAGTCTCACATGCTATCCCTGAGCTTTTTTGCTAAAGCTGGCACTCCACAATTTTAGCTACAGTTCCACTTCTGACTTTTTGGTGATTAATTGAATATAAGCATCTCACAAGCTTTACTGCTTGGCCTGTCTTCAAACCATGATCCCCAAATCTCAACCTTCTGAGTAGCTTATATTATAGGCCTGAGCCTTTGCTGACTTGCGTTGTCACTGTCTTTTAACAACATTTTAATCTATGAAATATTCAATCTAGCATTTTTACAGTTTCTTTTATTATTGTATTTCAGCATATTACTTCAAAAGATAAATAATCCCAAAAGTTTGAGGTCTGGACAGCCATATTTGTAGAACATTCATCACAAATGACATGAAAAGTACACTGAGAGTGAAAAATCCACAACACAAGTCCAGCAGCTTATTGCATGAGAGGGATTTGTCTAAGGGGATTGCATTAAATTAGTTGTAAGGAAAAAAACACACACACACAGCGTATAGTTAGCCAATACTTACTATGAATTCTCACATAGGTATTTTATCTAATCTCTTATTTGCAGGAAGATTGTTGTTTTTGTTGGCTCTTTCTGGTTTGTTTCTCATAGCAACTAACAAATATTCCTCACATTTGTCTCAAAGTATTTGCAAAGTTATCTCTTTTTCTTCGCTATACCAAATCCATCTGCTTTTTTTTCCTACAGCATTGCCTCAATCAGGGATTATTTAGTTAAAAAAAGAAAAGTGGAAATTGGCTTTTACAAAAATAAGAGACAAATGCAAAACAGAATTGAGATATAGAAACTTCAAAAGAAGTAAAGTTCATGAAGCAGAAAGCTCTACATTTCATATACTATTACTGCAGATCAAAAGGAGTCTGGATGCACAAGAGCAAACCAAGACTTTGTCATTGTGCATTTGATTTCTCTCATAACCTAAACATACATTAAATTCATGTACTATAAATCAGTTTGAAATTTTCAAAATACTGGCCCAAGAGGGAGAGTGCCTGCTTAGAAAACATGAATATTTTCTCCAAATCCCCAAAAAACAAACAAAACCTTACTAAGTCCTTTATTTTCTCTATAGATGGAAATACAACTTTTAAAGGAATTACTATACCTCAAATAATATGATGTGATATAAGGGAGAGGTCTATCAGGTAATATATGACTATATAAGATACATCAAATATTTTAGCAGTATTAAATTAGGCTACGTGGAATGGTAGATGACATTTTGCATAAAATATGCAATTGTATGTGGTGAATTCTGATACTATTTCTTCTCATAGTTGTTGACATGGAGCTGGATATAGAAAAATGATATATGGTTAGAATAAGTTTCTGTAATGAGTGACCTGACAGAATACTACATGACTTCAGCAAGGTTGAAAGACATTGTTTTCTCTTCATTGATTGGATTTTGGAAGTGATTTAAGGCTGCTCTCCTGCTGACTGAACATTTTTTCATATGGGCTTATTTCAAATTCATGTTGACCCTACTGGGATCAGAAAACAGGATCAGCACATAGGTGTTCAGATTTTATCACAGAAAAGTCAAAACATTGTTTAAAGATATATGGAGGACTAAACAGTAGGACTAGATAACACATTAACAATCACACATGAACAAGAATAGTGGAATGTATGCTATCCTTTGAAGAGATGTGGAGTCTGTGACATGGTAACTGAAGGGGTAGAATTGTACTTCAATTTAACTCCAGTTACAACACAGGACAAGACTGGGAAACAAAATGCATGAAAAAAATGACATCTGTAATATTTTTGTTCCTGCCGAATGAAAGGCTAGTTTCTGGTAACTGATTTTCCTGCTTAAGGACAAAAAATTAAACAATTTAATGTGAAAATGTAAAACTTCTAATGCCAGTTGGTTTTGTAATTGAACTTTAAAGCGTACTATTTTAACTCAAAGAAAGTTAAAACTCCAAGCAAGGCACCTGTGGCTCACACCTGTAATCCTAGCTACTCAGGAGACTGAAATCTGAGGATCAAGGTTCAAAGCCAGCTCAGGCAGAAAAGTCCATGAGACTCTTATCTCCAATAAACCACCAGAAACCCAGAAGTGGCTCTGTGGCTCATGCAGTAGCCTTGAGCTGAATGGCTCAGGGACAGTGCCCAGGACCAGAGTTCAAGCCCCACGACCAATAAAAAAAAAAAGAAAAAAGAAAGCTAACTCCAACAAGTACATAAATTGGGGTGTTGTAGCTATAGATGTGCTGGCTTAATTATATCTAATAGTGTTTAGTCAAATAAGACAATCAACTTACCTAAATAAATTTATATATACAAATAAGCTCACGTGTTATAGAACATTGAAAATATTTATCATGGCCTCTTTATAAGGAGCATTGCTATCATTAAGCTGCATTTACTCATTAAATATTTAAGACGTTTTAGAATAAAACAAAAATGTACTTTGCAAAGTAATTCCTCTGGAAGTCAATATTTCAATTAAATGCACCTTCTATCTAGCTGAGACAGGGAAGAATGTGAGGAGAAACAAAACGATCTGAAATTTGAAGTTATGTTGCCGATAGCTCTTCGGAGTTTGGCTTTGTTGTTGTATCTAAAAGCCAAAAGAGTGGTTCATACAACTGAGTGCAGAGCACATTTTAGAACTAATAAAACAAATTGACTATTGATGATGTTCACAGGGCAAATCCAATTACAACTCACAAAGCTTTATATTGCTTTATTTCTTCTTTAATGTTTCCTCTGCACTTATTTCATTTTCACGTTTGGGTAACAAGCTCAAAGAGGCAATAATGTGGATACGTACAGAGTGTCTTGAGCTTTCGAACCTGAAGTTACAAGTGCAATTGTGATATTTTTGCTCTGTCTTCAGATGACATCATTCAAACTTTCTACTATCTCACATATTTAAATTTATTGCTGTAATTGAAAATATAGGACTCCAGGGAAAGGCTTGATTTTTTAAAACTCTGTTAGGTATCAAAAGTAAGGGATTTGTTATCATTTAAATAAAATTATGCTGCATATATAATATTAAAGACCATTTGAAACACAGATGATATAGAATGCCTATGTTTAGAAATCGATTCTCTTTTCAGTTCACTGTCCCCAACGTAGTCCACTTGCTACATGCTAATGACACTTAGAACAGGAAGAATGGATTTTCTTATCATGCCTTCCCCAGAAGCCTGGCACATTTCCACACAACCAAGAAGACAGTGTTTAAGCTTCCATCACACCCATGCTACCTGTTGGAAGGATGACAAATGATACAGCGAAGACAATGCCGCTCGTTGAAAATGAGAAATATAATTAGCAGATACACACAAAACACTTTAATGACAGCCCCCGTCTGACTACCTACACCTGCTGGACATCACAGTAATGAGTCTCCTCTGCCACTTGAACATTGATCAAATGTCTCACTGGGGCTTCAAAAACTGTGCTTCTGTTGTCATCCCAGCCCTGGAACAACCCTACAACTGGGAGCAGGGATACTGTAAAATATCTAGCATCTGCTGCCTCCCCACACAACAGTGTGTTTTATTTAATGCCATAGGCTTATTTGCATCTTCTTGGTTTTCTTATGCTAGCAGTTAATCATTTATGAAAATAATAATTACAGAAATCATTTAAAATCTTGCAGACAGGAAGTTTCTATTGGCCTCATGTTTTCCTCCAGTAGTATTGGACATGCTGTTTAACACATATTAATAATAGGTGAAGATAAGGCATTCTAAGTTATAGATTTCATAGATCTTTATTTTATAGATTTTGGGAATGCAAGTCTCAGATATAAAGAACATAATCATGGAACAAAATATAGCCTTTGAAAAGATTGGTTTAGAGCTGTTTGCAAAGTACCATCCATTTCTGTGTGTATTACCTGAAAACCAAAAAGCTCATCATTCGCACATTATCTTCTCACTTCCAAATGCAGAAAGAAATATATTTTATAAAATACCTTCTTACAATGAGTTGCAGTAGACATTTCTATAATTCCAGCTCTGTGGCCCAACACTTCTGAATGGAGTGCTATAGACTAAATTTAACATCTCTTGTACTTTATTCTGTTTGGGAAGAGCAATCATGAACACTGAAAGTGTATTTCCATTTATAGAAAACATTTGTTTCTTGTTCATCTCTCATGTTTCTGTGAGATATACAATGCCCACTTCCTTTTCATCTAAAAAAAAAAAAGAAAAGAGACTCTCAGATAAGTGGCAAATTTTTCTCAAAGGAATGAGTAGCATTTGTCGCTCTCATCTCCTTTCTCAGGTACTGTCTTTTGATTCTTCACAAGAATTCTGATACCCATTATTTTAATATTTTCCTAATGTAATTGACATGTTGAGTCACAGAGTAGTTAAGAAAACTCCCCAGTGGGTGCCAATGGCTCACAGCTCTAATTCTAGCTACTCAGGAAGCTGAGATCTGAGAATCATGGTTCAAAGCCAGCCCAGGCAGAAATGTCCCCGTGAGACCCTTATCTCCAATTAACCACCATAAAACCAGAAGTGGCACTGTGGCCAAAGTGATAGACAGCTAGCCACCGGACACAAAGAGGCTTTACACACACACACACACACACACACACACACACACACACACACACACATGCACGCACGCACGCACACACACACACACACACACACACATCTTTACATTTCATACAGAAGCACCTTGATGACAAAACTGTGTTTTCTTGATTTTATGTACATAACAAAACAATACTTGACTAAAGCAAGATATATATAGATAGATAGACAGACAGATAGATAGATAGATAGATAGATAGATAGATAGATAGATAGATAGATAGATAGATACACACATGAATGAAATAAAGAGACTGTAAATAAGTAAAACCCATTGCTGTAATGTGCTGGTGGCTCACATCTGTAATCCTAGCTACTTAGAAGGCTGAGATCTGAAGATACCGCTTCAAAGTCAGTCCAGGTGAGCCTCTTGTCTCCAATTAACCACCACAAAACAGGGAGTGGAGGTCTAGATCAAAGTAGTAGAGTGCTTGTCTTGCGGTAAAATGCTCAGAGACAAGCCCTGAATTCAAGACCTAGGTCCAAAATAAAAACACCTCACTGTCAATTTCTCTTTACTTGTCCATTGAATTCCCTGTGTCCACTGTGTTAGTAGTGTTAGTAATGATACGATGGAATGGGAACTTTTTCAGGCTGGTTGTTTTTTCAAGCTGACCTCAGGATCCAGTGGCAGACTTTTAGTCTCTAGTCCCAGGAAATTTTCCACTAGGGACACATATATTCCCCAAGCCAGTAAAGGAGCAAACAGACTCCAGTGACGTGGGCACAGACATCTTGCAATAACCCCATATAGGTTGCCATCCCTCTGTCACCTCAGCTACTGGTTTTGTAGGTTAGAGGTAAATCACAAATCCTCCCTGCCCAAAGGATGCTGGGAGATCACAGAAGGCAGGGATGCGTCACCACGCATAGCACACCATCCATAGCAAGACTGAGCTGAAAGTGTTCGTTTATTTTTCTCTGTTCACGAACTAGTTTCGTGTTTGCTTTCACTATGTCACATGTGTAATTTCAGCCATTGCCTAACTCATGTTAGCCTCTATACTTCAGCACAAACCCTGTGCTGAGACTCAGGCCATCTTTTCATATTTCCTGATATCTACCACTGTTTACATCCCACCAGGCCTTTAATCATAAAAGGCTACATTATGTTCAATGTTGTAACTATGCATGCTGGTGCTTCTCTGGAAGTTTCCACCCGAAGTTTCCTGTCATAATGTTGGATGGTCCAGAATAACCTCTCTATACATTTTATTCTACCTTCTCTGTGCCAAGTCTTTATCCCATATTTCTCCCAATGTTTTACTGGATTTCACTCTCATTTGAGCTAAACCCGTATGGCAATGCATGCACGCATTCCTCTTACCTTCTTTCTGTTGTCACCATCTTTAAATTCATTTTCTCCAGTGGTGGGAACTAATAACCCTAAGGCCCAGATAAAGTCATATTATACCACTCAAGACCAGTTAACGGCTCCTATTGCCTGCCGGGGTTGGGCCCTATCTTTTGGTTCTTTTAATAGTCTTTCAAAAATCCTCTCTGATCCTGGATTTCCAGATTTATCTCTCATTGCCTCTTTCTCACAGTTATAGAGGATGGTGTTACATAATGGATTACTTTTCTTTCTTCTCTGTGTTTAGGCCTCTTCTCTTGTACATGCTCTTCAGATTCCCCTAGTCAGGAGGAATAGTACTTTCCTCTGAAATTTGATAGCATATGTAGCATTTTTTGACTTGTGATATTCTATTTTGTGTTCTTTCTCTTCCTTGTGGAGAGATGTTTCCTCATCAACTATGACTCTGAGTAAAACCTCTGGGTTTATTTCCACATGCTATCTAAAAACAGAATTAATGACACACAATTGAACTGGTGAGTGTCTCACTGTATTGAAAGAAACAAATTTTATAAATTCATTAAACAGTTTCAAAATGCATGAAACTACACTCCAAATCTTATATTGTACTTATTCTATGGCCTTATTCCCTCATGACCACAAAACCTCGATATTTAATAAACCCTAAATAAATAGCTGAAGCCTCAGTAATAGGAGGATCTCCACAGTAATTCTTTGGTTTCCTTTATAACAGCTTTTTTTTTTTCTCTTTTGGTTGTGGGGCCTGAACTCTGGGCCAGGTCGCTGTCTCTCAGCACTTCAACTCAAAGCTAGCTCTCTACCATTTGAACCTCAGCACCACTTCTGGCTTTTTCTGCTTATGGTGCTGAGGAATTGAACCCAGGGCCTCATACATGCAAGGCAAGCACTCTACCACTGAGCCACCTTCCCAGCCAGTATAAAAGCTTTTGTAGTACAATAAATACAAACCTTTTCTTAGATCTTCAAGGACAGTGCCAACCAGGCAGGCTTATAAAAGCAAACTGAAATTATATGCTGTTTTATAAGAGAACATTTAGCTCATCTGTCACTATAACTTCTAATTTGAAATATCAGTTCCTGATAATAAAGTGAAGCATTGAAATAAACTTTGGCTGGGATTAGCAGCTTGTATTGGGTTATGAGGAAGAATGAACAATAATCCACAGACAAGAAGTGCTCCCTTCCTCCAGGACTCAAGATGGAACAGCACGCTGTGTACCTTTAATAATGCAACTGCCGTGAAATATCCACATACGGAAACTTGATGTCATTTACTGCCTTGTAAAATGTTAAGTGCCCTCTTAAAGTCAGTATATTTTGATGCTTTGCTACCTACAGATTGCATGCTGAAATCCACAGGAGTTAGGCATTAAACATTGAAGCCAGAATGCTGTTCCCTGAAATTGGATAATTGGAACCCAGTGAAACATCTCAGATATGAATATAATAGCAAGGAGGCTGTTGGCAAAACATGAGAGATCTGGGTGTGCATTTAAGTTTTTAATTGATGCTCTGGTAAGCTGAACACTGCAAGCAACCTTCAAAGAGAGGAGCATTTTGTTTTGCCTAGCTTATGCCCTTGGCATACTGCCAACAGTCCATCAGCAGTATTAAAAAATAAATAAGCCAGGCAAGGATGGTTGACACTTGTAATCCTCATCCTAGACCTGAGGATCGAGGTTCGAAGCTAGCCCAGTATATACATTTACATATATATATATATATATATATATATATATATATATATATATCCAGTATGCTCAAAAAAGCCAGAATGTGGTGCTGTGGCTCCTGTGGTAGCGTCCTAGCCTTGAACACAACAAGGTTCAGGCACAGTGCCCAGGCCCTGAGTTCAAGCCCCAAGACTGGCAAAAAATAGTAAATAAAACAAAATTTAACCTAAGGGCTTTGTACACAGGCATCAATTGTCCTTATCCGAATTTCTCTCATTAAACTTGCATAACATAGACATAGTGTGCAAAGTGACTACAACAAGTGATATTTTCATAAGTTTATCATTAATGCTATCTCATCAAGGAAATGTTGATAGTAGTAAAGGTTTTCAAGTTAGAATGCTGAGAAAAAGAAAGAGACAGAGAGACAGGGAAAGAGACAGAGACAGTGAATGTGGATAAGTGTATTTTAAAGTCAGAAAGGGCTCTACTGTATTACTCAAGAAATTCCTTTGTGTCCTGGTTAATGTAAAAATATTCTCTATCAAAGCATTACTCTTTGAGAATTGTATTTATATATCATCATTCCTGAGGGACAATACTTACCCAGTAGAAAAGCATGCCTGGCTAAAAAAAAAAAAAATACATAGGGTACTAGTTGTATGACAGAGCACAGGGTTTTACTCAATATATTTGTTGAAAATCATTATTCAGTAAACAATGCTAAGTAATTAAAAAGTGACCTGTACACTTCAGTTCCAAAAAGCCAGCAGAATGTTTTAACATGAATTATCATAGTCATACAAAGGGAAATTACGTTTGAGAATGGTGGCAACCGACTGGTCTCTTGTCCCACTGCATAGAAGGTTGTAAAGGATGATGATAATTTCAAGACCAGATGGGGTAGTGTGAGGCTTCACCTAAAAAAGAAACAGACAAATAAACAAAGAAAAATAAATTATCATATTAATGTAGGAGCTTTTAAACCTTTTAAATTAAGCAGGGCTAGATCGTGCATTTTCTAAACACAAAGGCATTAAATAAAATTAATGGGAAAAATCATCATGTTTAAAACAAATATCTAGACTTAAAGAACAAGGACATGCAAGGTAGTCAGAAAAAAAGGGAACACAGCAATACTTTGAGCCTATATTTGCCAATTGGTAAAGTTTGGTGTATATTTGTGTGCTATTTCTAATTGCCTTCAATAAAAAGGGAATGTCACTTGAATGAAGTCAATAAATAATTGCCACTACTTATCCATAGATTTGATAAATGTTCTTAAATATACTGTGAGGACAAATTGGAAGTATTTTTGAGGGTGGGATCTAGAACTCTGAAATGTTTTGTTTCATGGGGAATTGCATGTTTAATTATGAGACAAAGGGTTGTTTCAGAAAACTGTTAGTATGATATTGAGAACAAACTCCATTCCAACCTCACTCTGTTCCTGTTACACTATTCTTCTTCTTTTAATTTTCCTGAGAAAAACATGACTAATGTATCAACCTATATCCCCCCTGCCACTCATTACATTTTCATTTGAAACTGTATCCAAATGGCTTGGCAGCAGCTGCTCTAATATGGTGCCTCAGTTTACCTGGTAGTACACCTCAGTCTCTTCTTGTCTTCCCCCTCACAGATGGACGTCAGGATAAGACTTGATGTATTTTCCTTGGGAATATAGCATGTCATGTTCACCATCTCTAGTTTCATCATGCCTTGTTTGTCATTTAATTTTAACTTTAATTTCTAATGTATTCTATGGCTTGATTTCCAGTCAGAGACACTGTTTGGATGTGCACAGTGTTTTGTTGATTTTATCATCCAGGAGCTTATCATCTAGTGAAAGATGTTTTGGGGTTGTGGCAAAGGTTTCTACATGCATAACCACCTAGGGTTTCCCAGGACACCATTTAAAAAGAAGACTGTTTCACAAGCAAAATGAAGAAAAACAGAAAACAAACAAACAAACAAAAACCCAAGTTAAATAAGTAATGTAATGTCTGTAAACTTTTTGTATTTTTATAGAAACATCATGCAAATAGAGGTCTCATTCAGTCTTATTTACCATGAAATCTAAGGTTCCTTTAACAGTATCTGATAATAGGAAACTATAAATATTTTCTGAATACAGGTGAAATGTCATATTCTTTGTCCAGAACGGTTATATTAAGAAAAGTTACCCTAATTGAAACATTTATATTTTCTCATCTTTAAGCATGGCTCACGCAAAAGTATCAACAAGCCCATATTGTGCAAGAAATTGTTTTGTTCTTGTTTTCTGACTTATTATACCTGCATTGCATTGCAGAGAAGAAAATTATTACACTCCTGCATTTGTTCATCTATTCCCATTTATTTTTCCTTTATCCAATTATGCACTTCAACAACCTAGTTTATAAATAATGCGTTTATATTTGTCCTAAAAATGTGTCTCAGCCCATGCAAATTTGCTAGAATGTTTATCTTCTCCTAGCTGAACTTTTATGTATATATTTTCTTTAGAGTGATTTCAGTGTTTTACTTTAAATAGTATGGTAGGGAAAAATGTTACTTTATCATTCATATGGGGAAAGTGTTACTTATAAATAACAAGAGACCTCTTTCAATCTTATTTCTTCCAAAGAAGCAAGAGGATAACAGTGAATTGACTCTTTCTGTTTGATTCTCTCAAAGCTCTGACATAAAATATGTTTTATACTATTGCTGGAAAAGAACATGCCAATCATATTCTTTGCCTTATTCTCAAATTCCTCTACAGACTCAGTCTCTCTCATCCTTGTGTTCACAGTATATATTTACACACAGTAAAGATCCTCTAGTTCATGTCCCACCTTCTCATGTGGTTAACAGGTGGGGCATCTAGGCACACATCACTAACTGGTATCCATGGGGCAAAGCTTCTCTTGTACTTAGCAAGTCTTCCTGAGCTTTCAACCTGTTCTTGCCTCAAAGATAAATGACCTTGATACTTTCTACTCAAGGTCAACCCTGTGTGCTCCAGTATTCAGACAGTGGAAGAGAGGAGAAGCTTACAAAGGCAGAGTCCTCCATCTAATTCTACAAAATGTTTACAAACAAGATCACACTAAAGCTACCAGCACAACTATGTTTATTGCAGCATTATTTACCATAGCTAAGATCTGGAACCAACCCAGATGCCCATCAGTAGATGAATGGATCAAGAAAATGTGGTATATATACACAATGGAATTCTATGCCTCCATCAGAAAGAATGACATTGCCCCATTTGTTAGAAAATGGAAAAACTTGGAAAAAATTATATTAAGTGAAGTAAGCCAGGCCCAAAGAAACATAGGTCCCATGGTTTCCCTTATTTGCAATATCTAGTATATGTATGAGTCAAGCAGAAAAGGTCAGATAAGGTGATGTTAGGAAAATGAACCCTTAGATATGTATTTTAATGTTTTCGTTTCTTTCATGCATGTGTTTCTTATGCATTTATAAGATTATCTCTTTGTTGCTTTGTATGTCCCTCCCCCACAGTATAATCCTTGCTTTCACTATATTTGATGTCAGTATAACTTGTGGAGGAGATGTGCAAAAACAAGTCATTTAAGGATACAAGTGGACCTGTTGCAACAATGAGAAGTACAAGTTGTCATGTCGAAAACGAGCTTTACAATGTTGGTGGGGGGGAGGGGGAGAGGATTGCGAGGGGAGGTGGGGGGGAGGCTGGGAAGGGATGTGAAGGGTAAACAAAGGAGGAAGCTGCAATGCTTGATAAGAAATGTAAGCATTATCCTGCCCATGTAATTGTAACCTTTCTGTACAGTATGTTCACACACAAAAAAATTAAATTAAAAAAAAAATCCTGAATGTGAATCACGACTTTGTAACCTCCCCTAGTGGTTTGTATGGGCATTAAAATTTAAGAAGCACTGGCTTATAACATCCGCTTGCATAAATCCTCCAGTGGATTCTCCTGAATTAAATAACGGATGTTACTGTCTTGGGATTTTCTTACTCTCTAAAAACACTGAACTGCTCGTGGAATCCTCCATCTCATGAAAACAGTTGTTATGGTTCCACACTTTTAGTTATAAACAATTCAGGGCTGGATAATGGTAAAGAATGTGGCTGTGGATTTTAAAGGGAACTGATTTTAAAACCCTAGTCAAACAAAATCAGAGCTGAGGGAGTCTTGAGAAAAGTACTCTGGTTTCTGCGATTTTCTGAACAGCTCTTTACTTATCACAGAATAAGGGGATTTGTACCACTTACTAATGCGTTGCCAACAGGGCTAAATACCGAAGTGTAAGTTATGTGTAGGACATTCAGTGAGTCACAATCCCTCTCAAAAAGTAAACCTACATTAAACACAAGTGAAGTTTCAGTAAGCCCCATGAACACACATCTCTTTCTCTGTAAACAGAAACTACTAGAAGAAATATCCTGGATTTAACTCTCTCCATTGCCTCTTCATCTGAACTTTTTTTATATAATAATCATAATTTTTAAGTCTCAATTCTTCTGGTCATCTTAAGAAATTGCTTCATTGGTTAAGATACTAAAATCAGTAAAAGTGAAGTTAGTAATTCATCTACATGTTATATAATATATATCAAAGGAATGATCTAAAAAGTGATGCCATTTATAGATAGAGTGAAAATATGAAGGGTTATGTGATAAGTTGTCAGTTGCCTTGGATTCCATTCTTTCACTTTTATGAATAATACCAGTCTCATTTGAGACAGAAAGGCAGTGACTTAGAATAATATGTTTGCTAGTGTTGTCCCAATGTAATGACATACTCTGCACAAATGAGTTTGTTCTTAACAGAAGTACCTTCTTTCCGTCTTTATTGTTTATGTGTTCTTTGTCTTGTCTTCTGGAAAGACAAAAGCCTGCTTGTTTACTTCTATTGTAAAACAGCCTGGGAAACTGGAAAATCCTGAATCACAGATGAGGTTGCAGACATGTAACTAGAATACACTGACAGCATATAGGCTCAGAGAAGGTGGAGAAGAAAAGATTCACTAACTACATCAATATGCCTGCAGTCTCCTTGCACGTGTATACAAGCCAACAAAGTATGGTCCAGTAAGGGGCTCTCTAACTTATATTTCAAACACTTTAAGTAAATTTTTATCATATATGAAGAGCAAATTAAGGATACCATTGAAGTTACTACATGTATTTAAATATATACTCATATATACACATGATCATATATATGGTATCTCAAAAATAAATCATTAAATCACTTTTCAAAAGATTGATTTGTGGAATGTTTTGTACCTAACAAAATAAAATTTCATTTGTATTCCAAGTTAAGCACTTGAACACACAAAAGATTTAACTATTATTCCATATTATATATAAGTAATCTAAAATACCCTAAAGTTAAAAGTAAAATTTTGTCTACAAGTTTATTGTTTTAGGGACAATGTTTTCAAGTGCTTATGTAAGAAAAGCTATACTTAACAGAAAAAATTTTTTTAAGTATTTTTCCAACCTCCAGTATAATTTTAACTTTTCAGTCATAAAATGACTAAATAAACTACACGAGGCACAAACCATAATTTATTTAGTTTTAGAACTTACTATTCTGTCTCCATATCCTCTAATATCTACTTAAATGAGAAATAAGGCAGAGAACTGGCAAATGTAAATTTTGATGCCAACTCTTAATGCATATATGTATGTATATATACATATATATGTCTTACTTTGCTGATTTTGCTCTCATTCATCTAAATTTAGAGAGCAGTAATGAAGGCTGCAATTTTCCTTTGAAAATTACAAATCTGAAGCAATAATTGTATCTGCACCTACTCTTTGCCTATTTTTGCAGTGTTCAAAAATACTCGTGGGGCTGGGGAGCAGGTGTTCACTGTGGCGTGTGCATCCCGAATGCCTTCCTATGCAGAACACGAGCTCCACAGCATACTAAACTTCCTCCCAGGTGCACAAGGAGTCCAGATGCCCAGCCTAGGAAGGGAGTCTTATTCTGCCAGAAGAGCCTCTAAAACTTTCTTATATTGACCAACTGGAAAACCCGCTATTTCTATTGCTCCTATATAGAGCATGAAGGTGACAATACCAGAGCTTATTGAACTTGGGACTGTGTGCCATCTTGCGTATGAAACACTTTTCTGTTCCTATGGTGTCCTGGGAAACATAAGTGGTATGTCACATGCTAAGTCACTCAAAAATTCCAACATCTTTCACTAGAAGGCAAACTCCTGGAAGGTAAGACTGACCGCTCATGGTGCTCATCTCACAGAGAGCTGCTTGCTGGAGACTTATCACTACAATATTCTGGAAAATTAAATAAAATAAGCAACAAGACCCTTCTTAAATCAGAGCTGATTCATTAGGTGCTACATTCCCATGTAGCAGGGTCATTCTCTGTATGGTTGTGACATGACAAAGAGAATTCAGGAAATTTGTTACCTTGAAATTAGTAGCAAAGCTAAAGAAGAAAACACTACAAAATACTAACTTCTTTAAAATAAAAATTCTCATCATACGCTAAATATGATGGTGAGCCTATTTGTCAAATAGTATGATACAAATATATACAAATGTATAAATAAGCATGCGTATGTATGCAATACTATGGTTTTGGAGTGAATATCAACCTTTAAAAGTAAGAGCATTGATCAGTTTTTCATAACAGGGCACAGGACAAATGCTCAAAGAACTACACGTCACACTGACCAAGGAGCGCCCAGAAGCCATCAGAGATACTGGTCTCTTAGACTGCTTTTCACCTGCACTGACTTCATTTTCAGCTGTACACACAGATCTTCTGCATGGCAAACAGAAGCTGCTGTGAATCCAAACCTTCTTAGAGACAAAAGAAAAAATAAATTTCTTTTTTTTTTTTTTTTTTTTGTCGGTTGTGGGGCTTGAACTCTGGGCCTGGGCGTTGTCCCTCAGCTCTTCAGCTCAAGGCGAGCGCTCTACCTCTTGAGCTACAGCGCCACTTCCAGTTTTCTGGTGGTTTATTGGAGATAGGAGTCTCACGGTCTTTCTTGCCCGGGCTGGCTTTGAACCGCGATCCTCAGATCTCAGCCTCCTGAGTAGCTAGGATTACAGGCGTGAGCCACCAGCGCCCGGCTATAAATTTCTTTTTGATTAAAGTATTTAAGAAACTCTCATACAAGCAGACTGTGCTATAGGTCATCTCCTCACAGGAAAAAAAAAAGGAAAATAAATGAGGATCTTTGTTGTGTTTGTTTGATTCGGGAATTTCCCCCATGACTCTCATCTCTGGAATAGATTTTCAAGCTCATGTTCAACGCCAAGGAATCCACCAGAAGTTTCACCTGCAGATTTACATAAACAGAACTGGTTTGGGGAAAATAGGATTCAAAATAATATACAAAAAAGGAGTGAAAATTAAAGGACCTCTCTTAAATATTTAAATAAAGATAATTTGAACGTGAAAAAAGGGAGGGGAAGCGAACTTCCATGATCATCAAAGTCAAAACAAAACTTTGAATTTAATAGTTATCCTAATTTTTAAAAAATCTATAGTCACGACATAAATGTTTTAAAATCAATAAAAAATAATTTGTCTAAATATAAATCTCCCAGAAATAAAATAAAATGTAACTTAGTAGATTAAAAAGCAAAGAGTCACCTACCTATACAAAAGAAAAAGAATATTATGTTAATTCACCATTCAGTCCCGCCTGACTCCTGATGTCTTCCTTTAGCTTCTGCTTTGGTGTTCCAGTAACACAGAGAAAGTTCCTGAAGCCAGGGAAAGCCTGGTCAGGACTGGAATTCTGGGAAAGGATGCTAGAGATCATGGTGCAATTAGAAATGCTGGGATTTGAGACATGACACTGGCCAGACAGGGCTCCGATCTCATGTAACACCCTGAGTCTGTAGTGCCCTACTGCTCCTTCCATTTCTGTGTATACCAATTCACTTAAATATTTGTCTTCATTTAACCACAGCTCTTCCTTCTCTGCGTATCCATACTGCATACCACATTTTCTAAACTCAGCTCTAATATTAGCTTTGCATGAAAACATGTCATTTTTAGAATGGTGTGTTAAGGAAACATTGTTTTAATATCAAGTATTGAAAATCCATGGGTGTCATACCTTCTTTTCCCAAAGCGTCCACTTGTTTATAACCTAGCTATCTTTAAACAACCCTTTCTTGTGCTTTATCCATCATCAAATAGATAGGTATTATAAATTTTATAGTCGGGCTCCTAAACCTGACATTGCAAGATGTGAAGCACCCTCATAGTTCTCGACTTTATATATTACTTTTATGGGGAGAATTAAAGCTTTTATGAGGCTGTAATTTTTGACATTACCATTTCTTCCCGAGAAGTCAATGTTATCCTCTTTCAATAGAGCCAAACAGAAGAAAGAACACATTTCCAAGGTCAAATGAATTCTCTGAATCTGGAAATAGAGGCTCTGAGCCAAACACATAATTGTATTTGGTTCAAACTAAAAGAAAATAAATACATCTAAATTTGATAGTACAAGTGCATTTCATTTATGTAGAATTCTAAAGATTAAATTGCTAATATTTAATTTGCTTTTTTCCCCTTTTGTCATGGGGCTTGAACTCTGGGCCTGGGTGCTTTCCCTGAGCTCTTCAGCTCCAGGCTAGCACTCTACCACTTGAGCCACAGCATCACTTCCAGCTTTTTTTGTTTGTTTGTTTATGTGGTGCTGAGGAATTGAACACAAGGCTTCTTGCATGCAAGGTAAACACTCTACCACTGAGCCACCTTCCAAGCTCCAGCTAATATTATGAATAATATGATATATTTGATTGCTGTTAACTAAACCAAAATGTTAGAAGTAAATTAGTAATATAAACTTATAGAAGCAAACAAACTGAGGACCAGATATTATTTAATATAAAATACCACAAATAAAAAAGTAACATGCCATACATATATTCCTTTGTGTATATCCCACATGTATAGTGAGATTTAAGTTTTTACTCTGGGAAATTTGAACAACTGCACATTGAACACCTCTCCTATGGTGTATTTCAATGCATAACACAATCACATTTAAAGGCAATAATAGAAAATGAGTTGGAAGCCAATACTGAGGAACACTGAGAACCTCAAGGAAATTTGGATATATTGAGAGGTAACTATATAATATTGATCCTGAATGAATTCATTAGTAAATTGCTTAAGTTCTATCTAATGAAACATTATAAAGGGAATAAAATGGTGTAAGATCAGCTTCTTTTCCTGGGAGTGTTTAATAATCAATTCACTGTTTTACCTGGCATTAGGCTTTATGATTTTTAAAGCAATCAACTTAAAATATTTTAGTAGATATGGTATTAACACCTATTTTCCACAAATAGTATTGAGATAAAATTCAAAATGACTGCCATTATTTTACCAAATTCACACACACACTACTCAGTGGGGTTTTTTGCACATTCACAAAGTTCTGCAATCATTGCAACTGTCTAATTCCACTACATTTCCATCACTTTCATAAATCTCCCTGATTTTCCCTTTTAATTGTTACCATGCTTGCTTTGGAAACACCAATCTACTTTCTGCTTCTATAGACTTTCCTATTATGGATATTTTTATAATAATTCCACATGTAAGCTTCCACATGTGGCTCAGCATGTGATATCACAATTGTTTTAATTATTTTCACAGCTGAATAGTATTCCATTACACCCTATCCCCACTCTCTAAGGAGAGCCCTTAGGCAATATCAGTATCTCAAAAGGAAGTCATCCAAGATCAAGCATATGGTTAGCCTAGAAGATTTTCCACTCAGCCCCACCCCCCCAAAAAAAAAACTAAACAAAAGCAAGTGTTGACACCTTGAAGGTAATTTAATTCCAGATATTAAATAATGTTTTGCAGTACCTTAGAATATTAGGCTACATGTATCTGTGTTCTGATTTCAAATATATAAAACATTTTCCTTACATTGTTATTAGCATCAATTAATTGTACAAATTAATGGACCATCATCTGACTCACCTATTCTGTCATAGTCCCTTTTCCCATGCTCCTCCCAAACCAGTCACAACCAGTTTCATCATATATGACATCTTCTCTCCCACTAGTGTCCATACCCAATACAGGCCTTGTTTCACATTCAGGTCATTCTTTTGGTAACTGTAGGTAAAAGGTTCAAAGGGTGGCATTTCGCAGGTACATGTACAGTACTTTAATGAGATTAAACGTCATTTGCTCTCTTTTTACCTACCATCCCTACTTCTATTATTTAACAGATTTTATAAGTTCTTTCATGTCGCCTCCATTTACAATGCAATGTATTCCCCATATTGTTCACCCTCTAATGTTTTCTTGACAATTTTGATATAAGTTTAGTCTTTTTTTAACATTTGTTTATGGCATGGTCTTGGATGCCTGCTAAAATTACATTTCTTGAATATCTTCCCTATGAGCATAAACATTTTTACTTTGCCCACAAGTTGTCTGAATATGTAAACTACTGCTGTTGATTTTTTGAACCAATGATGTGATTTACACCGACAAACCACTTACTTGGTTTCATCATGAGTCTTGCCTTCCTACTTCTTTTTATTGTCAAGGTGATAAGTAAGGTAATAAGTATATTTTGTGTTAAACATGTTACCCCCCTCCCTCTCGCAACAGTGATATTCACAAGACAATATGTTGGAAATGATTTCTACAACTTGGGGATCCGGAGGATTGAGGGGTGAGAGAGGGGTGAGGGAAAGTGAGAGAAAAATGGCCTTGATATTTGAACCCTGTAAACTCTTTAGCTGTATTATGCACTTCCCGTAATGCACATAGCTGTTTTACTGCTGAAGGTCAAATTCTCAGCCATTTCTGAAAAGGCTAAGTTAAAGAGCTTGCAAAGATTTGACTTTTATTTTTAGTGTAATCTACATATTTCTTTGTGTCCTCAGTACAAAGTGTTTCTTTCACTGAAGCTCAAATTGAATTTCTATGACCTGTAAACGCTTCATTTAGTTCAATGTCAGTGCCTTTATTGAATGTCACCCTGCATATACATATATACACCTATATATTGTATATATGCATATAGACACTTATGTACATACATAAATACATATATGTATATACATAGTATGTGTGTCTGTGTGTAATTTTTTTCACTGTGTATCAGTGTCATCTCTTGGGCTTGTCAGTGAGGATTGCGTCTACTTAGCTTCTCATCTGTTCAGCATAGATGACTTTTATTCTGAGCTTTAGCCTAAAGCCAGAGCCTGACTCTTGGAGCAAATAGCTGTTATGATTCAGTCATCTCAAAGGTGTTTGGCCTTGTGCTTGCAGGTGAGCATGCCCAGTGGAGAGGAAGCACACTTGCCCTTGTGTGGATTCTGTGAGCTCTTCCAGGCTCACTGAATTGCAGGACAGAGCCGCAGGGCCTGTGAAATCACGGGGCTCCTCTTCAGTGCTTGGTTGTAAGGGGAAATAGAGCTTTTTGCCACATTTTGAAAGTTATGCTAATGGTCTCAAAAATTGCCGGTGAAACTCAGATTTACTCAAACAGATCAATTATTTCATCTTCATAAGATGTCATCCTTTTCTGTGGTTAGGTGGAAGGAAGAACCTTTTAGAGAACCCTAATATCCTCATTGGGAACAGATTGTGAAGAAACCTGAAAAGAAAAAGAAATAACAGAGAAACAAGTGCATCCCACTGGGAGATATATAGTTTCCACTTAATTCACTAAAATGAAACAAAATACAGATGCACTTCTAAGATTTTCTTTGCTGAATACCAGAGCCTCCATACACATCAGGAATGGTGTAGCATCCTATTAGATGACACACCTGGAAAAGCTTCAGGTCAGAGAATATCACATTTGGGACAGCATGTGTCTGAGCATCTTGTTAGAGTTGAGGGATGGGAGAGACTGTCAATCAGGGTGCTCAGCTGCAATCTATATTTGCATCTGATCATCTCTCTCATTTCTACCTCCCCTCAACCTTCATATTTTTTCATGATTTTCCTTGTTTGTTTGCACTAAGTGCTTTTCTGTGTAGCCAGGTGCTTTCCCAATATTTCAGTGTAAGAATGATTTATGGTGTTGTGGTCAATTTTTTTAGAGCTTAATGACCACTAACAGGTAAAACTAAATCAATACGTACTTAACATCTGTGGAAACAGAAGGTATTTGTCTGCTAATCAGCGTGGCATTGAGGGGCTTTATATTTTAGTACACTGTGAAATGGCAAAGGTTACTGATGCTTTGAGGTTGATATGTAGTATGTCAAGAAAACCCTAATTCCAAACTGCCTCTCTGATGCCCTGAAGAGCACAGTCCCTAAAATGTGAATCATTTAAATGGCACATTTCCTTCCTCCTTTCTCTTTAGCACGTCTCTTCAGATTTGCCGTGTGATTGCTCTATATCGTACACTGACCAGTAGCGGCAATAGCTCTTTTTACTGTGTCAGCTGTCTCTGTTAACATCCCATTATAGCAGAGCGGTCAAGAGTTCAACAAGGTAGGACATCCGTCCAACAGGAAAATGGCACAGGGTGAAAGGTGAGATCCACTCTTCGGATAAATTGGTTTTCATACAACGAGGTGTATATATATATATATATATATATATATATATATATATATATATATATATATATATATATTGAGAATAATACCTATTCTTTACAAGGCATTTCCCAGATGATTAAGATTTCTGTCAAAAATATTGAATACTTTGAATTTACTGGCAGAATGTTACACTTCTGCCGGCTATTGAAAAGCATAAGATAGGAAATTTTTCTTTTGAAGAGTTGGTACTTCATCATGCATGCATCTTTGTTGTCTGTGATCATTCCTGAATGCAAGGTAGGAACTGCATATAATTATACCTATAATTGACCAATTATGGGTCAATTAACCAGCCCTGAGTGGAATGGAATGTTTAAATGTACAAGGCAAAGACATCTTTTACATATATTAAAAATGATTTTTTTTGAATCTTCATTAGGTAAGTTGGATAATAACTTTAGAGATGAAAATGAATTAATATACTTTTACTAAGTGAGGACAATTACCAATTTCTAAAAGTCAAGTATCCAGAACACTTTAGAAGAAATAATAGTGTACAAACTTAGGGAATTAAAAAAATGACAGTTGATGTTAGAAGAGAATTTGTATGTTTAGCAGAATGAAATACAATATTGGCAATACGACCAAGAGAAAGTATAAAAGTGATTTTAGAGCACAGTCAGTTGTGTGTGTAGATAGATATGTCCACTTATATACATTGAATGGATGCAGCATGCACAGGATGACATGAAAATTCCATTAGATGTAAATACTTAATTGTTGGCAATACTTAGCAGATTCAAACATTTTCTAGTGTTGGCAAATGTCTCTGTAGTGCTATTCTTTTTCTCTCCTATCAACTGAGGTCCTTTTTGTAACTCTACCTGCTTTTCCAGTGCTTGATTTCCATTAGCAATCATTCAGGAAGAGTCAAAAAGAAGAATTTTTGTGGCATAAGCTGCTTCTTTTGAAAAGATGAAAAGATCCTCACACTCAGCATAGAAGTGATTTCTTCTGTTGACTTATATCTGTTTTATGCATCACAATATCAATGTCATTTTGTCCTTGTCAATTTTATTAAGGCAGAGTAGTCATTTTGTTGCCTTGTTGTAAGTTAGCTAAATTAATTTATTTCAGAAAAGTCCTTAATCCTATTGAAGATTCAATATTTCTGTCAGTTGTAGTTATCAATTAATAATTTAGAAGAGCCATTTTCCTATAAATATTGTGGTGTATTAGTTAGGATTTAATTTATTATACGTCATTTACACTGAGGTGAAATACAAACTCATTTTTTAGAAATTCTTCCTACTGAGATGTATTCATTCTGAACCGAGGTATCATTGTGTTAAAAAGTTAAGCATATTTCCAGTTCCTATGTCTTTGGCATATTTCCGATGTCTGTCTATGAACAGAGAACATAAGAGAGCTTTCAAGCAAACAAACAACCTGTATTTTATTTGGCACCAATGTGCATTTCTTAGCTAGTCCGAGAAAGCTGGTTATAAATACTATAAGCAATATACACAAATTCAGCCCATGTTTAAATCGAACAGATTTCCAAAGCACATAGAAATTTCAACTCTGTTTAATGAAAGCTAGATTTGAGGCTAGAGGAGGAAATAGAATACAAGAATAAACATATCAATAAAAAGTTCACATTCAGTAAAGGCTGAAGATGAAATTTAGAACATAATCAGAGTGAGGTAGGGGAGAGGTTTGTAAGGATGTTAAAATGGGTGGCACCAATCAAGGTGCATTGTATTCATAAATGGTTTGGTTAAATAGCAATTCCTTTGTATAACTACTTAGATAATAACAATTATGACTAAAATTCTATGTATGATTGAAAATTACTTTTGATATTCATAAATTTTATTTATATTGTATGTCCCAATAACTTAATAAAAATGCTATTTTGCAAGGTTACCTTCATAATTATTATGATATAAGCGGGCTTTTCATATTCCATGAAAATATGACTCTATGTTTAGTATAATCATACTAGTATAGCATAATTATACTACACAATGTATAATTATAATATTTTTACATCAAAATATGACTGAGTTATTTTTATATTCTTAACACCATTTTTTGCACCACATATAAACAGAAAATTGTAAATGCATTGAAATTGTATTATATTTTAAGCAAATGTGTTGACTTTCAAAAATGATAATCTATTGCCATTATTGCTTTAAAACATTTTTCACTTACTACCATGGCCTCACTTAATAGAAGAATCTGAGACTTGGAAGTAATAAATCTCTCAAAACTGCAGAATACTGTCTTCATTTACAATGAGAACCTCTAGGGGTTAGTTTACTCACTTAAAGCTGGGGAACTCCCAAGGCCAAACACCTGTCCTGGTGATAGATCCAGGGCTGTAATGTAGTGGGGCAGCTCTCACACAGCCTGCTGAGATGGCAATACTATATTGATTAGACAACCTTTGTCAAAATGATTAGGGGACCGTCACTTTTCACTCACAAGAAGTTGTCCTATGTGTGCCACTGTGCAGATACATGAATAGATCTCCAGCTCAATATCCGAGCCAGTCACCTTCATTCTAACAGGGATGGGCAGGGAACACGTTGGAGAGTGACAGTGGAAGAGAGCGAGTCAGAGAACTAGGAGATGAGATTGGGCTCTGTGTTACTATGGCCGGGAAACATCAGATCCCAGGAAAGCAACTCTGTTCCTTTTCTGCCAACCCTACTATTATACTAACATGTTAGTATGTGACTTTTAGCTCTAAGATTTTTATATTACAATCTAAGAAGTTTCTGGGAGGTATAAAGAAGACCATATGTGAACATGCCCTATGCTAGATGTTTCCAAATTAGAAGTTATTCCTGACCTTGACAGTGAGATGACTTAGGCTATTTTAAGACGCTCTCTGCCCTCCGCTCATCATTATTCACATCTCCTGTACAGTGTAAGGGTCAAAGGCAATGTGTAAAGCTACTATTATCTCCCAACCTGGGTGAAACTATGACATTTTCACTTTAAATAGAAACTAAACACTTATCTAATAAAGGTGTAATATCAGTTTTCAAGGACAAGTCCTCAACCCACTTTCCTTTGAAGGTTGCAGCTGTCAGACTTGTTATAAGCAAGCTTTGTGTTATTGTGTGTGTGTGTGTGTGTGCATGTGTGTGTGTACACGTTCATTAAACAGTGGCCACACTGTTTTCCATCCATGTCACTTTACAAAATGTATAAACTGATGACATTTTCCAATAAACAAATGCTATTTTTCTATTTCAGCGTATTAAATTAACGGTGAGTGATATTATATAAAATAAGCATGCAGTACTATCCTGGGTAGTGTCCGACAAAATAATGGTGAACCCTAATATCTGGTTAAAAACTTAGTTAATAAAGAATTCTTTGCCAGATGCCAGTGGCTCAAACCTGTCATCATAGCTACTCAGGAGGCTGAGATCTAAGGATAACAGGTCAAAGCCAGCTCAGGCAGGAAAGTCTGTAAAATTCTTATCTCCAATTATTCAATTAAGTGGTGCTGTGACTCAAGTGGTAGAACACTAGCCTTGAGCTGAAGAGCTGAGGGACAAAGCCCAGGCTCAGAGTTCAAGCTCCACTACGACCAAAAAAATAAAAATTCTTATGAAAGCAATAGTCTCCCGCTGCACAATATATAGTATGTACACATGAAGATACAATTTTCCATATAGGTGAGCCCTAAAATCTATCTTTCAGGAGCAATAACATTCAGCTTCAATAAACTCATCCAGATGGATTTATTTGTCCTACTCCAAAGAATAGGATAACTCCATTTTGTTTTGTTTTGTTTTCCTTTTTGGGATACTGAACCATTCCCCCCAACCCCATGGAGAAATTTTTGACATTCATCTACTTTTGTTCAATTTGTTTTCAGGCATGGATAAACAAACTGCTTTAAGTATCTGAAAATATATACACCTATTTTTTAAAGCCCTCAACCGTGCATTATAAAACTTTACTAAACTATACAAACTATTCTCTATTTATACATCTGCATAATTACCTTTGAAAATTATTTTGAGACCATTAACTTTTTTCTTTACAAGAGTCAAAATTGAAAAATGAAAATATTCTGTTAAATTTCCCATTGCCTTTGCAGTTTTATTTGTATTCTTATAATTTTTATGTTTATTTTCATTTGTGAATGTTCTATATAGAAAAACAAATAAAGATAGTACATCCATAGAAATAAGTTATTAAAATGAAAATATAATGTTTATCTTTCTGAAAAATAAGTGACTCAGTTATTAGTAAAAATATATCAAATGATACCACTTTAAGTCACAGAATCCTGAGGGGGAAAGTATTATTCTCATTTTGCAAGAAAATATAATTAAAAGTTACTGATAGTAGCTAGCACAGACATGTTGACAAATTTACTCATATTTCACTTTTCCAGATAAATCCATGAGAAGGTAATTAAGGAGTACTATCACAACTGCTATTGAAAATTTGACCAGAGAGATACTTTTTGTGGGATTTTGGGTTTGTTTTATTTTTGTCAGTCATGGGGCTTGAACTCTGGTCCTGGATGTTGTGCCTGAGTTCTTCAGCATAAGGCAGCCCTCTACCATTTGAGCCACAGTACCATTTCTGGTTTTCTCGTGGTTCATTGGAGATAAGAGTCTCACAGACTTTCCTGCCCATACTGGCTTTGAACTGTTATCCTCAGATCTCAGGCTCCTGAGTAACTAGGATTACAGGCCAGCAAAACAGTTTATTGTATAATCTCAAATATATTGGTAAAAATCTCAACTGATATAGCAGTATATTCTTTTGGCCAGTGTGGTCATTTTTTTGTAGAAGGTACAAATTATGATGAACCAAGTGTAGAGACTATTTTTAAATTGAAATAGAGAATCTTACTTTGTCCCTCCTGGCTGGTATTGTACCACTTGAATCTCACCTCCAATTCTGGGTTAGAGGTTGTTTATTTGACATAAGAATATCTTAGATTTGCCTGTCTGGGCTGGCTTCAAATGACAATCCTCAGATTTCAGTCTCCTCTATAACTAGGATTGTTAGAGTAAGCCACCAGTTCCTGGCTTAGCAATATGTTATTATTGTTGTTATTTTGTTCATCTTCATTTATTCTTCACTCAAAGATCTAGATTAGAAGACTGCAATGATCAATAATGCAGGACTTCCTACAGCCAAAATCCTGTGATCTAAGTATGCTATCTTATTGCATGCACCAGGGTATTGAAGAATAGAGATGATGATAAGAGCTCCTTGGTCCTGGCAGGAAAGGGGAGGTGATTTGGGGACCTGTGGTCAACAGGTGGTAAATAAGGACCTACTAATGTCACAACCAAAAGGAACTCGAACATTTGCATGAAATAAAACATCAAAGTCAAAGGGATCAAAATAGCGCTGAAGCTAGGGTAACTACACGTGGCCTGGCTTTGGAGAGAGGAGAGTCTATAAAATCTGAGCTGACATTTTCAGAGGCTTCCCCCACCAAGCCCTCCCAGAAAGGATCTTCTGCCTTTGTCTTTGTGCACAAGACTCAGCAAGTAGCCAGGTCTCTTGCTGGGAAGGGAATAATGATCAGAGCTTTGGATGGTCTCTTGGGACTGTAAAGGCAAAATGGGGAAGTGATGACCCCTAAGTCGATGGCTTCTTCTTGTCTTCAGCTGTGAGGGTGATGTGGAAGCCACAATGCCTACACAGGAAGCCTACACACAGCAAAGCAGAGCAACCGAGGCTGTGCGGGGTAGGTGTGTGACATCGTCTCCATTCTAGCCTGCAGAGACAGAATCCTCTGTCTTACCAAATCCTCGGGCCGGTCAGATACTGAGTTAGAAGAACAGAATATTCAAATAACCATGACTACGTTGCTACAGGAGGTATAGGAATATATATATATATATATATATATTCCATATATATATATTCCTACATATATATATATATATATATATATATATATATGTAGGCCACAAGTTACTAAAAGCAAGATAGAATCTCGTCTCTATTTTACCATGCATATCTCTCTTCTTCAGTCACCTTTGGTCAGATTTGAAGAAGAGTACAGTACAATAACACCCATAGGCCAAGGGAAATGAAACTATTCCCAAGAAGAGCTTCACAGGAACCCCCTGCCCCCCACAGATGAAGACAGTTACTTGTCAGGATGATGCTTCATGCTGGAGAAGGAATCAGTGCCCGATCTCCTCCAAGCGACGATAGTGAGAAAGACTTCTGTAGATGCCGTCAGAACCAGATCTTGAAGGATGCTTGAGCGGGCTCCAAGAAGCTCGGGCTGCATAATTACATAGGCCGCCCTCACTTGCCACAACTCTTCCTCTGTTTAAACCTCAACCTTCTGTGTCTACCCTGAAGATCAGCTGACATGCTTACTTGGTCTCTTCTTGCTGCAAGGATCAATTTCTCTTCTTTCCCCATCACCATAGCTCTTGTCTTAATGAATCCCGATCTGTTACTGGTCACTGGCCTGGAATTCCAGTGATAAGGTTATTACACTGGGAACATTGAAATACCTAACAAGAATTCTAGAACTAAAATGGTGCATCTTTTGAAATGAAGAATTTAACAGTGCATGTATTAGCTGATTAGATGAAAGAAAGCAGGAGATGAATGATCTGAAATACACGTTAATAGAGGATAAATACTCTAAAGACTAAGAAGCAGAAAATGCCACAAATAATAGGAAAAAATTAGCACACAAAAAATTGTAACTGCTGTTTCAGAAAAAAAAAGTAGAAACTGGCATAAATGTAAAGAATCACAAAAAAACGAGATTGTAGAAAGAGGAAGGAAAGGAAGAAGGAAGAAAAGAAGAAGAAGGAAGGAAGGAAGGAAGGAAGGACGGAAGGAAGGTAGGAAGGAAGGAAGGAGGGAGGGAGGGAAGGAGGGAAGGAGAGAAAAAGGAAACAGGAGAGGGATGTAGAGGAAATGGATAGAGGAGGGGAAAGCAGGAAAAAGGAAGGAATTTTAAAATCTTTTCTTTTAGATATTTTCATACATAGGATTTTTTGCCTTGTCTTATAAATCCATCAATTTATTTAATCCCCAGTACGATCTCCTAATATACTTCATAATACATTTAAGATTATGTGACTTGAAATAAACCAAAAATGAATTGAATCTGTAAGAAGGTTCTGTTTTGCTGCCCTAGATACTATACCAAAAAATTAAGATGTTAAATCCTCCTGTTCTTAACATCAACAGGCATTAACTGTTACTACATCTGAACACTGAGCAACCTAGTCACGAAATATACTCTTGCTGCATTTTGCAAGAGAGCAATTATAACCCTCCCAAATCTTGCTGTGAGAACATGGAGGTGAGATCGACATTCAAATGAAGCCAGGCTCCTAGGATCCTAAAGGGTTTAGCTAGGATTAGTGAGTGGTTCATCAGGGCTGTGGACCCATCGGGACTCATCCTTTCTAAATCTTCATTTCTTTATAACAGAATCCGATTGCTTCTTCAATGATCCCTGTGTTCTGCCTCAGAAATTGTGCCCCATTGGCAAGTCCATATGTTTCTTCCATTTTAAGTAGGAGGGAAAAAAATCTTGCTAACATCTGTTATGAGTTGTTTTCCCTCTAAGTCTCATTTACATTCCTTCCAGTTCTTCCATTTCTGGGAATAGTCATTCAATTGTCAAAATATATTAATAAAATAGTGTGGGCTTTAGCTGCTGAAATGTTTATAGTTTAGTTTATGTTATTTGCATGACTAAATCTTATATTATCTGAAATTAGGCTGATTTTGATTTTTATCCTCCACTGACAAGTATTAAAACTACAACAATTGTTCTGCAGCAACTGCTCTTAATCAAGGAAAGGGAAAACATTGAAAACAATTGAGTTTCTACTTAAGCCGTGAAGTGTAGGTTGTTACGGTTTGCACTGAATAAGTGGTATGTAGAATTCAGCTGTGGCAAATCTAAACAAATTATTTCAAAAACGAAAAAATCAATTTACCTCCATTTATGTCTTTTTTGCTATACTAATATTAATAATACATTCAGCCTAGCCTTAACCATATAACTTTTTTTTCCCTTGGTTAAGATGTGAACAATATTTGCATACTCTACTAGGATATTTTCACAATCCATTGTAAACTTTCACAGGGTCAATTTAAATCCCATAAGTAATATGAACCAATATTAACAAGAAACAAATCTTCATTAATATAAATTTTTAGTGTGTTTGCTATATAGGTGCCTGGGACTTTTTAACTCTTCTTCTAAAAAATGTGTATTAACATCTTGCTTTTAATCGATATTGGAAAGAAAACATGCTCAGTGAAATAAAATTGCAAATTTGGTGCATGGCCTTTGTTATTGGTGCTAAAATTGTTTGAAAGAATTTCTTTTCCATGTTCCTTTCATCTAGCGTTACCTATTTTTATTCCAGAAGTAACTCACGTGCATCCAACTCTGTATGCCATCAGAAACACTGAAGCAAGGCTGTGGGTATTTTTCCAGTAACATTCCTTTCATCAGATTTAGATATTATCAGATAAACACTTGATTATTTGAACACTTGAGGTGCTGATTACCTATTCTGGGCTGGCTTGGGGAGCACACACACCAAGAAATGAGAGGGAGAAATGGACCATAAGGATCATCGTCACTCAGTGTTTGAAAAAAGAGAACTCTCATAATACTCTCATCCTTGTTTTCTAGCTACTCTGTTTGGCAAAGATAACCCATAGGTCATAAAAATAGCACGTGCTCTTTGAGAAAACCTGTTGGGACTTACATGTGACGTGACTGACTCTTGATATTGGAGAAAGTAATGCAGGAACCGGCTTTTCCTTCAGTTCTTCAAGAAAAAAAAACTCAAGTAGGCTGGAGATGGTGTGGAAGTGTGTTGCAATGTTCTTTTGCCAAACATCTGTAACACATAGAAACATATCTTTAATATTGTGGATTTTCAGTCATGATGATAATGCTTAATGATGCCACATTCCACAGTGCAATCATGGGGGAAAAATCCTCTTAAGTTTAGTCTGTCCTCATGAGATTTTCTAACTGCTGTGGGCAACTCCAAACTTAGAGCTCAAAATTCAAAGCAAGATTTATCATTTTCCTACAAGAACGTGTTTCTCCTTCTCCATCTTCTACTTTCATTAGAATTGCCACCATCCGTTCTTGTCTTGTGATCCTGGGATTTCTTACCTGCTTCACATTTATTTCCCCCTCAATATAGGAACTCTTCAGGTAGGACCAACAGCTCCACTGTTGGATCCAAAGGTTCACATTTAACTTTTACTTATGTCCTTCATTTACTATGTAATGTAATGAGCCTACTACTTATTATCTTGTGAAACTACTGCGTCAACTGTACAATGAAAGAGAAAGTATTTCATAGACACAAACAGGTTCCATACTCTAGCAAAGAACCCTCGAATGCCTTGAACACTGCTTGTCTGGCTTGATTCCTTGTGTATTTTCCCCTCTGTGCTCGCACTTGTATCTATCTCTGCCTTACTATTTTTCATTATTGTTAATGCATATAAATACCTCTCACCTGGAATGGGGCAATGTCAACCTAACAAGATTATTTCCACCAACACCTGGTCACCTTCCCCAGCCACAGCATACTATTTTTTTACGTTTTTTTTTTTGAAAGCTTAGAACTCATCATGTTGCATCTTTTCAATCACTTTAAGTACTGCTTCAGCTTGTTTACAAAACGAATAAATGTTCTTGGACTTAGCATATGTCTCCACTCTCTGTATGTACAGTATTTTCAGCATTCTATTAATTTGCCACCTTCAGAATTCTTTGAAGATCCCCTGCTCCTTAGACAACCTATGCATTTGTTCTGTGCCTTACATGATTCTTTTCAAACTTGCCAAGTTTTACTTTTAATATAAATACAAGAAAAACATGCAATGTATTATCTAATCTTTGTGAAAATTCTGTGCCTTAGCCATAATATAGTGGCAACAAGAATACACAGAATCTACACTTGATACCATTGGGAATAGAGCTGTGCCACTTGCTAACTGTATGTCTGAATTAATTACTTAATTTTCCATTCCACCAAAGTTTAGGGGTTATTTAAATTCAGAGATATATTTAAAGATTGCAAGATTTTTCCAGACTTGAATTCTAATATTCTTTCTATAGCAAAACCAACTGTTTTTCATTTGCTCCTCACACATATTTAATAATTTAGTTGTCAACATTAGCAAAAATAATCAAATGAAACAATTACATATCCTAATTAATATTTATATATCTTGAACTCTTTATAATACAAACACAGGCATACCACACACACACACACACACACACACACACACACACACACACACACACACACACACACACACACACACACACACACACACCCTCTATTTGTCACTCTTAAGCTCCAAGTGTACGGTTCATCAAAGGTTGAGGCAGAATATTGGACTTTGATATTCTTTGAAAACAGAGCAGAAACAGAAAATCTTGGTAAAGGAGTGAAAATCATTACAATCTACAGGAAGAAATTCATAAATGCATACAGAATCTATTTCCTTATTTATAACCTTGTGTTTTGATAAAAATAACTTTGTAAAATTATTCCAGGAGACAAACTTTTCCCTCATCATCAAATATCCTACAGAGATAAAGGTAGTAGTACAATATGCATGTGTCGATATTTTCATAATTATTCACACATTCTTTGGTAAAGACTAAGAATTATAACTGAGGATGTGTCTTCCCATAATAACACATTTTCCTTGCCACTGTTCTGCTCTTCATCTTTGTTCTTTTCATGTTTTTGTAAGGAAGGGAGAAATTTCTCATGCTAAGCCTGCAGTGTGGAATGCTAATGAGGAGATTTGGGATGTGAACATAGCTAACTGAATTATCCAGCATCACAGTGTGGTAAGGTTTGAGATTTTAAGGGAGAAATATGCATCAAGTCTTCAGGAAGAGTCAACCTTCACACAAAAGGCATTTTTGTTTATTTTCACCACATAGAACATATTCAGTTGTAAATATTGGAAATCACAGCAAAGCAAACAAAAATCTACTGAAGCAAACAATACAAAAATTAATTAATTAATCTGTGAACTATATGTCTATTCCTTTGGAGCTTGAATGGAAATAGTTTCTCCACCGAAACATTTTATGCTGGGGAATGATCAAGGAGAATTCCAAGGACACCAGTGTGCAAACTCAATCGTAATATAAATGCAAATATGTCATAATTGAAAATGCATCTTTTAAATACCTAGGTGCATCCCGCATATTAGAAACTGTGACATACTACCAAATAGACAATGGCAAGTCAGAGAGATTATCTGATTCTTACTAAACGACTCACTTTAGAACTCCAGATAAGACATGACCATGAATGATCGCAATTTTGTTGTTATTTTCCTCCTCCCTTGGAAAAACTAAAGTAGTTCTCAAGTTTTATTGTGGAACAAAAGCATGTTAAATACTCAGTTTCACACTTGTGATACTGAGTAACTGATAATGAAATATCAGGGACGCCAAGGTTTTTATTGCATTTATATATTAGGGAAATAAAAGTAAATGAAGTTGTTTTGTAACTGAAATCCACCCTGTACAAAACCTAGCTACTGCCTGGGACAATCCCCTCCAAAAATAATAAAAATAAATAATCTTAGCTACATAAACTTCCTGTGATTTTCTGATATTTAGCTGTTCAATGTTATTCTGAAGACATCTTACAAGACTAATGAAATGGCAGTAGTTATGAAACTCAGACTGAAGCTCAACTCTTCCCTGTGTGTGCTAAGACAAACCCTCTCAACCACCAGTTCAGCACAATTAATGATATTCTTCATGCTGCCACTGGGTTGAACAAATACCATCTACAAACTGTCTAGCCTGGTGTCTTGCACCAAATTGATCATGGGAAGTCAGCTGTCATCACCTGCTGCTTGATCTGTTTTTCCTTTCACACTGTCATTGGTATTGTCACAATACCATTAATATAGCCAATCATTTACAAAATCAAAAAGCCATAATTTTGTCATTGGCTCTTGTTAAGGGAAAACTTACACACATTTTAGCCTATATCAAAATTATGTTTTAATATTAATTTGCTGATGCACAAAATAGTCTCTTGGAAAGAAGGATGGTGTGATTTTCCCAATGTCTAGAGTTGAAGCCCTTCTTCTATGTGCTCCTATCTTTTCTCTTTTCCTTTTTCCCCTGTCTTTAATATCTTTTTGTTTGTTTTAATGCTTCATTCAAGATCTTCGGCATTAGAATTTAGATGAGCTGAAAAAAATGCCGAAGAAATGAAACAAGGTCCCTTAATGGGCCATCAAACCAAGGTGAAAACGAGGCAGACTGAACTTAAAACAGAGCAGTGTACAAAAACAAAACAAAACAGTGACACAAATTTAAACATTTAAATGCAGTTCCTTGATATCCTGGAAGATAAAGTGTATGTTACAGTGCACAGTTAAAGTTACTCATTGGATAAGGCATTCTTTAATTTAAGCATTCCTTAATTTATCTTTAAGGTTGGCTACCGATTAATACAATTTTAATAAAAGAGGTCATTCCTATTTACTCCTCACTAGTTACTGATCTATACGTGTCTTACTTAGGGTATTTCATCACCAATCACAGGACTGTATTAGTTTTATATAATTGTTTCTTTTTCCATTTTTTGGAAGAAATGGAGATCTGGTTTACTGAAAAACATGTTCAGTAATCCCAGCTAGTAAGTGACAGAGAAAAAACATCTCAAGCCCCAGATGCTCAATAGAAAAATTAGCATTACTAAGAAGCTTAGGGAGAAGCCGGAAGTGCAAACACTTAGCAAAACCTCTCCAAGATTTTCCCAGATCTCAGCCAGGAGCCTCTGTTTTAGGGAAAGGCTGCACAGCCCCTAAGTACACATCAAGCTTTTAGTGCGCGAACGCCTGCCTCCCACTCAGAATGCATCTCGCCTTTCATTTTTCCTTGGATGGTTCTGGGTAGCTATCAAGGGGGAGTAAAAAGGCACAGGCGGCGATGCATGCTTAAATTAGATTTGCTCTTATTGCTTTATTTACCCCGTCATGATAAATCATAACATTTTCATCCACTGGTTAACTACATAGTAAAATGACATGGGCTGGCAACATTTTAGTGGGCAGAAAATTAAAAGATTGCTTCTCTTTTTTCATGAGAAACATTTAGCTTTCAACTCTATTTCCTTCTGAAAGCATATGAGTGTCATTTAAAAAGCCCCATCTTTTTTGCTTTAATATCAATAGCCATTGTCAGATAAAGAATCAGTACTAGTTATGACAGCTCAGTAAAGCAAAATAGAAATCAGATCAGGGAAAATGGTACTTTAAACGATGCTTACTATTGAAATGTACTTTATCCTCATAGGCCTTCAACAATGCAGATTTACATGAGATTTAGGCATCCATGCCTTCCTGCATTCCCTACACCGAATGAGGGCACATAGTTCATCTTACCAGAGTGGTTTTGGCCCCAGGGATCCTTCTAGAGCCCAGGGACATTTCACATTCCCATTGCTCTTCCTCAGAGGCCCTCGGATATCCTTGGCTTTGGCCTCATCTCCACGCAGAGTGCCACCCCGGAAATGCTAAAATTACTGTAGCATGCACAGTCATTATTTGTTGTTTGTTTTCAAATGAGTGTTTTTCCATATGTAATTAAAGCAGCAATCTGAGGCAGAAAGTTGTTGGAAGCTTTTGAAAGAGTTTTCTGAAACTATCATGAACAGTTGTACTCAAAGTTAACTGGAATTCAACTATGGTTAAATTCTGTTTTCAATGGAGAATACAGTGCATCCTCTCAGACCAAATGTATTATATGCTACACAAATGCAATGAGTTTAAGAGGATCTGAGCATTAACAGTTCTGAGAGAGTCTATAAGATGTTCTCCATGATCACAACCAACCAGAGAAATGTGGTCACAAGGGTAACTAATGCCAATGTGTCCTGGCATGAAATAAATCTATGATGTCCTTTAACAACAGAAAACTGATATTTGCTGTGGCATTTTAAGCATATTTCTAATATTGTTGGTGATGATATATATTAATTCTGTCTTTTAACTTAAATCTAGCAGAGCTCTGTTGGATTTAGCATGCAGTTAAAACAAAAGGGCATGTATTAACTTGAGTTGATTCATATGTCATAATTCTAGGGTCTATTATGGGAGAAAACAATTTGTATATTTGATCCAAGTAGATCATATTCAAATTCTTATGAAACATATTCATTTTTCTGCCTTTCATTTTCCTGGAAGCATCATATAGCAAGCATTAAATTAGTTATGTATCAATTAGTCTACATTTCTATTATGATATCATCATACCATACCCCCATTAATGAGAACAAAAAGCTGAAGGCATACATCCTATTCCAAAGAGGTTGATAGTTGTGCTAGTAAGGACAACTCACATAAATAAATAATACCTTTGCAAAGCAGTCATGTGCATGGAGTATAATGAGGTCTAAGTAGAAAAGATGGAAAGTAATAGAAGTAGGAAAATATTTTGAGATGTATGGTCTGAGAATACCAATTATAGGGGAGAAAGGACTATGTCTCAGGTCTCCATATTACTAGGTAGGTTCTTTTCTTCTATGTCATTTATCTACTTTCGCTGCTTTCAGTAAACCTGTTCTTGCATACTGGATCATTATTTTCTTTTATACTTACCCTTCTTCCATTCACAATCCCCAGCTTGTTGGTTGTATGATTATAATGATCATTGGTCATATGTATGTGTATACTTTTTTTTAATTCCAATCACTATTCTTTTCTAAAATGTTCAGATATTTTGTACACAATGATATGTCATTCTTTTGTCATTCTTTGTCATTCTTTTCTTTAAAATTTCTGGATTTGTTTACAGTTTTACAAAATGATATTCCTGATGGTTAAGAAAATGCAACCCTTTTTGGCTGGGAAGGTGGCTCACTGGTATAGCACTTGCCTTGCATGTATGAGGCCCTGGGTTCAATTCCTCAGCACCATATAAGCAAAAAGAAAAAAGCTGGAAGTGGCGCTGTGGCTCAAGTGATAGAGCTCTAGCCTTGAGCTGAAGAGCTGAGGGACAGCGCCCAGGCCCAGAGTTCAGGCCCCACAACCGGACCCCCCCCCCCAAAAAAAAAAGAAAAAAAGAAAATGCCACCCTTGGTAAAAGTAAAGATACATACTGAATGTTGAGAAATAAATAAATAAATATATATATATATATATATATATATATATATATAGAGAGAGAGAGAGAGAGAGAGAGAGAGAGAGAGAGAGAGAAATAAAAAACAGACTAAGGTCAGAAATAAGAGTTTCAAAGTTTGTTTCAAAGTTGGTTGTGTTTGTTGATTTCTACAAGAGTCTACATCTTAAAAGTGACATTGATCAAGATTCATTGTACTTACCAACAGCCATGTTGAATTATTTACCCCATTGTATAACTACTTAAGATTAATAATCTTTTTCTTAAAAGGTCACACATTGGTTCTTAATGAACCAGGAGGAAAGAATTGAATGTATGTCAGACTGAATGACAACTATTGCATACATACAACACAGGAGGGGGGGAGGGAGAGGGGGGAAGGGGGAAGGGATGGGAAGGAGAAACAAAGGAGGAGGCAACAATGCTTGATAAGAAATGTACTCATTATGTTGCCCATGTAATTGTAACCCCTCTGTATGACATTTTCACAATTAAAAAAATAATTAAGGTTCTACTCTGGCCTCAAAAAATATAATTCCTAAGTCACATTAAATAAAAACACACATATATAGACAATACACTCAAACAAACTACACACCTTATGAGGTTATGGAAACCAAGGTTATGGAAACCAAGGCTTGAATAGAGCAATTTATAAGTAGCCTAATGGTATAGAGGATTCAAGTTAAATACTTCCCAATTTTTCTTTTGTCCAGAAAACAAAACGACAGTAATATCAGTTAACAACAACCACAAATTGAAAAAGAAATTATACAGTAGTACTCCTGCATTAGTTACAGGAAAATAAAATAATAAGATCTTAAAGGAAAATGCAGTTTCACAGAAGATGGAGAAATGTGTATTGGAGACCTATCAGAAGAAATGGAACACAATATTATGTTAAGAAATAGAGTTTTGTACATATCCAAAGCATGACAAACCTGCTGGAAAATAGATAAAGGGGCAAAGATAACTTTATAAGAATGCAAATAGAAGTGACTACTAAACATGAAGTGTGTATATTCTCTATTTTGTTGGTAATCAAGAAAGTATAGGACAATATTTATGCTTACGATATGAGACTAATCTTTACCATCTGGTAATAATGAGTGTTTGCAAGATGTTCCCATGGGACCACTTCTCCACATGTGTTAGGCACATCAAATGATATGATCACATTAAAAATCAACTAGGCAATAATTAGAAATGTGAACGTGCAGGAACAGGGCAAACAAACAATTATATATAAACATATATGCATAGGAATTGCAATGAATATACATATGTGCATATATGAGAATATACATCTGTATATATATGGGGCATGTGCATATCCAAAATATGCATGCACATTTGTTTCAGAAGATATGTAAATTAATAATATTACCTGGAAATTATTGTTAATAATGAATATGTGAACAGGATACAACAGTTAGAATAATTTCCACAAATATCAAATTCTATAAATTTATTTGTTCATGAAGTGAATTACTTTTTACTAATGAAATTTATGAGGAAATGTGTATCCAGACATTATTTTTATGAAATAATGTGCACAGATAGAAACAAGCCCACGAGATAAATTTTACTCCTGTGCGAATTATTTCCGCTTATGAAATAAGTGGAGTTGATTTATATGTTAGAAGTAATGACTTAAGCCAATTCTGTTTATTGTTCCACCAATATCGTTTATTATTTTGTGAGGAAGTGGAAAGAGGTGGATAAAATGGGCATCTGTATTTACGCTCGTTGACTGGTTTGGATATATTTTCTCCTACAAATGTTTTCTTCATTTTATGAGCTGTCTTCTTTGGTGCTTCTATGGTCAGTGTCATTTGAGACATTTCAGAGTTAAACCTTTGGCTTTGCTATTCAATCAAGAGAAAGGACTCTTTATGATTCTCTGCAGCACACTGTCAGGAGCAAAACAAAAGCCCAAGTCCCATTATGATAATTTTGCATCGCCTTGCATGCTAATCTTACTTTTGTGTTTCTATTGTTTAATTACCACTGTACTTCTAGACGTAGAAGAATCCATAAGTCATTTGAACCAACCTTTGGGTATCACTGACTGAGTGGATATTAAAAAGTGCTAGATTCTTAAATGACTTTCTTTCACAATAATATTAGAGACAAATCTGTTTGCTGTAGATGAAGTAAAAAGACACCTGATGCTCAGATGCATAGAATATGCTCAACCCTGGCAGTGAGCACGGCTAGGCCGCTAAGTGCCTTCCTGGCGCCTGGCCACATTGGGGGCGGGAGCAGGTTACTCAGCTGCTGCCAGCCGGGGCTCTGATACACATTACAGAGCGGGTATCAGAGTGGAGTTATTGATCGGAGGTGATTTTCTCTCTCACAGACACAGGCTGTTGCTACCTTTTGGCCTCGTTAGCAAAACTAGTCAGTAGGAAAAATAATTGCACATTGGGTTTCAAGATTACAGGAGAGAAGGAAATGTTTCTGAACCTCGTCAGTGGATTCTGATAGGATGTACTTAAAACTACCATTTACATTTAATTAATGAGAGAGTTTTGTGGGTTTCATCGTGGATAATGGATTAAGTTCCTCCTCCCATTACCATTAAATAAGGAAGATCTATAATCAGCTTTCAATCTACAACATGTGTGTGCAACTGTATTTTTAAGTTATATAGCCTAAAAAACTTATAGTGGAAACTATTCAGGCGAGGTGTGGGGTTGACATACAGAAGCAGCATAGGAAGGGACAGGACTTCCATTGCAAGGCCTTGGGTTCAATCCACAGCACTGAAAACAAACAAACGAATGCAGAGAATGAAGTGTTTCTAATTCTCTGTGATCCCAATTAGCTTGGGCCTCTTTTCGTACAATCACCCTGGGTAGATAAGAAAACTCCAGTGCAAGAAGTAAAGTCAGCTGCTGCAACAATTGTTGGCGGGAATTGTCCGTCTCACCCTCGATGTCATTCCAAGTCTCCTTGCAGCTCAGGTTTCATGCTTTCCCTACTAAGGATAGATTTTTCAAGGCAGCCTTGCTGCTTGGCTGACTGACTTCTAAATCAATGTGGATGAGAGCCTTTGAATGAAATCAAAGGACCTGCTGCAGATCAAAAGCCACCTTTAGGAAATCTGTCTACTCTGTAGCATCTGGCCATGTAAAGTTGTGGGCCTTCCCTTACAGAGAAGAAGCCAGGAAGAGCCTGGAACTTTGTTCATGAATGAACAGGAAAACACTCCATGGGGAAAATATTATTACTGAAGTCCAAATGAAACCAAACCTCAAAAACTTATTTTGTGTTTGTCATTTGCCCAGAGTATGCAGCTAGCATGTTTCCAAGAACACTGATATGAGCTGAAGGAAAACATATGGAGGATAAATTACAGAGTCTCAGCCCCACATCAACAAGCAGAAGTTAGTGCACAGCTTTCTTTAGAACAGCCTGTGAACTATACATCTCACGAGCGCCTATGTGTCCAATATAGATGTGAATGGAACAAGAAATCACCCAGCAGCTTCTCTCTTCTCATATTTATTGTCTTGTTTGGATCCTTAAACTGTTTCAAGTTACCTTTCTTTAACATTTTCAGAAGCAGTGCGAAGGCCTCTCGATTTGAAGCAGTGGGAACACTTGCTGCTCTTCCGTCTAGGCTGCTAAACCTCATCATCTCCCCAACACAGTTTTCCTTATTAACCTCTTCATGGAAGGTCGTGGGAAGAACTGGCAGCAAAGGGCGAGAAAGGCATTCATTGGAAGGTTTGCAGAATCCAACAAGCTGAGTGAAGTAAGGGCCCCCAGCCCACCTGTCAGTCTCTCCCTCTCTACTCTGGAGCCATTTCTAATACTGCTCAGTAAATAGGAGCAAAATACGTTCACAAGGAACTCTGCCTGAGGTGAAATTGTATCCCCACTTGCTGTGTGCTTCGGGAAATGCTTGCCAAGTGGCTGCTACTCTTTTCTGATGCACAGGATCTAGATGGGAAGATTATGGTCAATGACGATCTTGCCATCATTACTTTAGCAGGCACCGTGGTTCACAATTGTCCTCCCAACTACAAGGGAGGAAAAGACAGAGGATCACCCTTAGAGGCTAGCCATAGTTGACCAGCTGGGGGATGTGGTAGCTCACACTGATCATCCGAGCCCTGGTGGCTCATCTGAGCCATAGCGTGAAGTGTAATGTGGGAGGCTCTTTATTCTGCTTAGCTGGACAAAAAGTGAGACCCTATATCAAAAATAACCAGAGTCAAAAGGGCTGGGGTTATGGTTCAAGTGGTAGAGCTACTGCCTAACAAGAGGTTTACACCCAAGTACTGCCAAAAATAAATAAATAGATAAATAAATAAATAAATAAATAAATAAATAAATAAATAAATAAATAAATAAATGGGAGGTGATTTATTGTTTAAAAAGTGTAGATGCCTGGGGAGGGAAGGGATGTTGGGGAAAAACAAAGGAGGGGGTAACAATGATTAATAGGAAATGTACTCATTACCTTACTCATGTAACTGGAACCCCTCTGTATAGTATCTTTATCATAAAAATATATAAAAATGTACATGCCAATTGTTTTTACTTTAAACTAATTAAAAGAGTACTATTTTCAATAGGCTCATGAAGCATGTGCATAACTCTTTTAACAGTTTATTCATATTGAAGTCTAATCGTTGGACATTTTAGAGTTTCCTTTGTTGAAAATAAGAGAAGTAGAATCTAACAACCAACTTAAATCATAAAAGTATGCTTCGAGAATAAGGTAAAAGTAGTGTGAATTCACTTTGGTACAAATTGTTATTTCTTCTATGGACATTCATCTCTATTTTTACAGGCTACAATATGATAAGGCAGCACATGTAATACTTAAAGCAAGATAGCATTTGTACCTCTTCAAATATGTATCGTTTGCATGCATTGGAAGGCTTAGGACTCTTTTCTAGAATTTTTTTTCCTGAAGTATATTCTATTACTATAGCTTATAGTTTCCCTAAGTGTAACACAAAATACAAGAACGAATTTTCCCTAACTCGTTATAGTTGATTTCTATTACTGCATATATCTTCTCCCCTTTCCCTTCCCAGCCTCTGCTTACTAACTATAAACTTCTATGATATTATTACTTTTATTTTTTAAAACGTATTTCCACAAATGAACTATGTGGTATTTGTTTTTCTGTGCCTGGATAATATCATTCATGATGGACTTCAGTTGCATCAGTATTTCTGGATGACAGGATTTCATTCTCTTTTAGGGCCAGATGCTACTGCACTGAATAGATCTAGCACATTATCCTTATCCCTTTATCATTCAATAGACAAGTCTATGCAGTCCATTGTGAATGGTGCTACAATAAATACAACACTGGCCAATTTCTGAAGATACAGGAATTTATTTTCAGTGTAGAATATCCTGGGAAGGCAGGTGTATTTGCAGATATTTTCTCTCATTCTTGGCTTTCCACTCTTGTTGAACAGAAGCGTTTTAATTAGATATAATTCTGCTTCTCTATTCTTATTTTTATTCTCTTTGCTATTGAAAAGTTATTGAAATACTTGCCTACTCCAATGCCTCAAAGTGCTTCTTTTACATTTGTTTACAATGTTTCAGGTATTATGTTTACTTCTTTGATACATTTGCAGTATATACGATAAACTTGCTCTGCAAAGCTAAGGTTTCAGAAGAACAACCAACCTTGCTATGCTTTTGAGCTTGGGTTTTTCTGGCCTTCAGGACTGTGAGGGGGAAATCCTTATCGTTTAACAGGTCCAGCCTGTGGTCTTTCTCTAGGAATGTCCCAGCAGTCAAATATCTTGGAGCCCTGACTTCTTCATTCAGACCAGTTCACCGCTCTGTGAACCAAAAGACATTTTCCCTGAAAGATCTTCAAGTCTTGCAATGTGCTGCGAACTTAACTTTCCTTAAAAAATTTCAACTGAACTTTCCTTAAAAAAATTCTCTCCATTTTAGACCCACCCTGTCAGTGTTTCAGTCCTAACACAATGTTTCTTTCTCTTGCAGAACTGCCCTAAGTCATTTCATCATTCTTTCCTTTACTTTTAATCGCTTCTCCTTTATTTTTAATATGCATTTTCATTGTGAAGACACTGTACAGAGGCGTTACAGTTCCACGAGTAAGGTAACAAAGACATTTCCTCTCTAGCATTGCTACCCTCTCTTTGAAACCATTTTGTCTATTGTATTGCACAGGTAAAGATGTACAGATACCTCTCTCTTTGAGAAGTTGATTCTGTGTGACTTAAACAAGTCATATGTACATTTTCATGTAGAACTGTAGACATTATACATACAAGTCATGTATTCTTTTATTTAATCATATTAGAATCTTCAGTTTTCCTATGGAATACTTTTCTATGTCAATAACATTGGCAGTTCCACTGAACTTTGTAGCCTTTATCTTTTGTAAAATAGTATACTCTTACTTGGCATCTGCTTTTCTTTTATAATAATCTATTTAGGAGATCTATGCACATTGGGAAACTCGGGAGGTATATATATATATATATATATACATCAATGGTCTGACTGCCTTACATGTATGTTGGCTGATGAGTATTAAACTAAAGAGTTGCTATTCCTTCAGAGTCCTGTCCTGAGCTTGTCTTTGCTTAAATATAAATTTCAGGTGAAAAGGTGTATATCTCTTTAAATTTATTAGATACATGGTATTTAGTGCTTCTGCTTTCCTGAGCCCAGTCATCAACCTTTGCTGCTTGTTGACTGATTTGCAGTTCTCACAAGGAAATTTCATATGATGCAAACTCTAGCCCTGCTGAATAAAGGGATAAATACAAAAATTGCATTTCATTGGCAGTGTAGGGCTGAGACTGCACCAAGTGATCTGAGACCAATTCTTACCAGTCTGTTGATTTTAGTTAAGAATTTCACTGAAGGCAAGAGTATGTAAAAACCAAGACTAATTTTGAAGAAGTGTGTTCTGCAAAGATGTGTAAGTAAATAAAAATATCTTATGTTGTTATTTGTTGTATAAATGTGTCATATAAATGTTATTTAAGTAATGTAATGACATTCTGATAGGGGTAAAATTATATAGAATTCTTATGAAATTCTATATACAATTTTTTACATTTGCAATTACACTTGTAAAGAATATAAAATATGTTATTATTTGTGTACTGGTTATACTATTTTGGCCTTCACAATGCTTTTTAAATAGAATATTGGTGTAAAAGTTGTATTGTCTCTAGTCTCCTTCTGCACACTGACCTCTGACCCACTAATATGAGACCCTCTTTGAAAACTTGTTAACCGAAGACTTTGCCTGGAGTTTAGTGGTTGGGAAGAGAGATAAAAGAATTTGAAGACAGATATCTTGAGAAAAGCATTTACTTTACTTTGAAGAATACTGAAAAGAATTAATAATGAAAGGAATTATTTTGAAAAAAAATGACTTATAGAGGAGATTCATTTTAGCTATGGACTTGGTCAGTATCTGTTTAAGGAGAGAATGTGGAGCCAAGATTTGTGGGGCGTTTCTAATTCTTTTATGCAAATAAAGCCTTTTTCATTAGGCTTCTAAAAGAGCTAGGAGGAAAGGCACATTACTTTTCCAAACTTTAGGATTAGATTTATGATTATAAGGGAAAAAAATAACATTTATTGGGGCATCATGTTTACTCTAATAGTCATAACTCGGCTTTGTTGTACTCAAGCAATAGGTATGTTTATGAAGAAATTCCATAACTATTCCTAAGACTCAACATCCCTTCATGATAAAAGCTCTGGAGAATCTAGAAATCCATGGAACATTCCTCAATATAGTGAAGGCTGTATATGGCAAACCTATAGCCAGCATTCTACTTAATGATGGAAAATTAAAACTATTCCCTCTAAAATCAGGAACAAGGCAAAGATACCCAATTTTTCCACTCCTCTTAAACACTGTACTGGAATTCTTAGCTGGAGGAATAAGGAAAGAGAAAAACATAACTAGGATCCAAATAGGAAAAGAAAAAAATAAAGGTATCCCTCTTTGCAGATGACATGAGACTGTATATACAGAACCCTATAGATAGCTCACCGAAGCTACTTGAGTTATCTAAAAGTTTAACAAAGTAGCATGGTATAGAATAAACCCTCAAAAATCAGTAGATTTCCTGTATGCCAACCATGATAAGAGTGAGTCTGAAATCAGGAAATCAACTCCATTTGTAACAGCCTCAAAAGTAATAAATTATCTAGGAATTAACTTAACCAAAGATGTGAAGGACCTCTATTGTGAAAACTAAAAATCTGAAAAATGAAATTGAAGCAGATTTAAGGAAATGGAAAAACCTCCCATGCTCCTGGATGGGAAGAATTAACATCGTAAAAGTGGCAACACTGCCCAGAGCAATTTACAAGTTCAATGCAGTACCCATCAAAATTCCAACAACTTTCTTTGAAGAAACAGAGAAAGCAATCCAAAAATTCATAGGGAATAATAAAAGATCCCAATAAAAACAATATATGGACATTAAGTTACAAAAGAGGGCACTGGGTGATAAATACAGCCAAGGTACACACACACATACACACACACACACACACACACACACACACACACACACACACAGGTGTATATATCTGTATGCATCTGCTGCACAAATTAAAAGAAAACAGGCTCTCATGATGTACAGACTCTGCCCAATGAAACTGGTGAAAGTGTGATACATGATACAGTGAATCCTGTTTTGGGTCATTTTGTTTCTTTTCAGACCTAGTAAATATCTAGACATATTCCCACCCCCTAGTACTAGACACAGAATATGAATCAGACACCTTTCAAAGTCAAAGCCCACTCACAAAGGGATGAAGCTTACAGGCCACTTCCTCTGGTGGAGAGCTCTTCTGAATGGATGCTGGCAGATCATAGCGTGGTGGCTGGGTGTAACATGTTGGTGGCCAGCTCAGGCCCTTGGGGGAAACTTCATTCTCTGTTAAAGCTCTCTGTTGCCCACATATTTAGACCTTGGTTATGTTTATCCTTCCCTCGGTTCCCTCCTCTTCAATATTGCTTTTTGTCCACAGCAGAATGGACTAGAATAAACCTGTGAACTATGTTGGAGGGCAGCAAGCCTTTGGGAAATAGTACAGTGCTGAGTTGAAGGTGCGTGTCCATGAACTGCATTATCACTGAGGTGGAGGAAAAGGCCCTGCTCTGCTTCAGTGTGTTTAAGCCATCGAAAAAGGGTTGGGGGGGGGGATACTTCCTATCAGCTCCTGTGAGATGCAGAGGCGGGGAGAATGCATTCCCAAAAAAGAAAAGAAAAAGAAGCATATCCTAAAGGCCCTTCTCTTCCAGGGCCATTTACCTATCTATGTTAATGTGTAAACAATTCCTTTTGTACGTTTAATAGTCTACACATAGCCCTTGCTGCACGATGTATCAATTCACATCAGATACTGTGACTGGATTCCACGAACTGTTTGTTTTAACTTAGAGTGATAGAGGACTGTCGGGTTCTGATTTTTTTTTAAATCAAGTTGCTTGAGGCAATTCCAAAGCGCGTTTTGCTTTCTGGTCACAGCTGTGACAGCGCAGTGACCAGTGGTTGACTTGGATAGCGTCGCTGGCCGGGGCACGTGTTCCCCTCACCTTCCTGGGATGCCACTGCGGAGGTCAAGGGCTGTCCTTCCGCAGGTGGCCCTGCTCTGTCACTGTTTACGAATCGCTAACAAGCGCCTTGTTTTTAGACCTATTACTTCCATAATGGGATTCATTGCTTTCCTCAGCAGCCCTTGTAATTTCCAGCAAGGTCCTCTAGCTCAGTTAATGTGAAACATTTGTTCATGCCTAATTTGACGGAGCAGGGCCATGTTTGTGTTTCCTTTGAGTTGCAGAAGGTTGATTGGGGGGGTAGGGCAGCCTGCCTCCAGTGAATACATTTCCCTCTGAATTACAGTCATTACAGCAGGTTGCCTTTGATTGGTGCTCTCCGCGGTGGCCCTCCACCACAAGGTTAACAAGCAGAAGGTGAAGAACATCAGCGTAGAAGTGTCTTATCACACACAGAAATGTTGGCAGTCTGATTTTTTTTCCCCTTCAATGATAATGCAGAGCAATATTCGTATTTTTCCGCAGATTTGGGATAATATATTTCTTGGGGGATAGGCCTTTAAAATATTAAGCAACTCCAATTCTAAGGAGCTCGAATGTATCTCAAATGATTGCTACTCTATTCCAAGTTAATATTATCTTCTTCCTGGCTTAATAGTTTCATTCAAAAAGATAGAGAATATTAGTTGCCTATAATTAACAATGACATTCAATACTTATTATATTCTTTTCCTTCTTACTTGTGACTTCAAAGCTGATCTTATTCTATTTGTTTGCTTTTATATTATTCTTTGCTTTTTTTGTGTGTGTGTGTCGGTCGTGGGGCTTGAACTCTGGGCCTGGGCGCTGTCCCTCAGCTCTTCAGCTCAAGGCGAGCGCTCTACTACTTGAGCTACAGCGCCACTTCCTGCTTTTATATTATTCTTGAGTTAGCATCTTCCTAATTTTTTCCCTAGATATTCTCTAGCCACAGTGTTCCTACCTCTTCCACACAATTAGACATTTTGTTCCTTATGTACTATCAGAACAAACACTTATTTTCTTGCCCTTTGTATTTAGATGAGACTTAGTTCTTTCTCTTTCCTTTGTATTTGTCAAGGGTGACGATGATTTCTTTCAAGTCTGTAGTGTGATAACCTTTAACTTACAGCTGTAGAATTGTAGAACAAACTTTGGGACAAGTAATGCCTGAATAATTTAAGCATGGAAAATGTTGGAGGCTTTTGAAGCACATACAGATATTTATCGATGTGCATATTTTCATGAAGTATAGTTTGGGATACATCAAATATCCTCTTAGGGAGGAAAATTAACACACGTTGAATATGTATGCACCACAGCCATACATATTCACAGTAGGTTAATATGTTAATATGTATGCTTTGGTTGCCTGCCTACAGAGGCTGCATCGCATGCGTTTTTCACATTACTGACCATAAACAGTCACATTGCATGTTTTTATGTCTGTTTTAGATACAAAATCATAAGCTGGGTTGTTGGCATAAATGCCAAGAGTAAGGTATTTCATTACATCTCAGCTTTAAACTCAGCTTTATCATATTTTTATAATGAAAACAGCTTTGGTTCAGAAATAAGCCGGTGGTCACTTCTCCCACTGAAATGACAGTCTGTGGAAATATTGATGTGAACCAGGCTACAATGGGGACATTACATTTGTGTTTGATTTGCTGGATGCAGCTTCATTTTGCTCTTATGAGAAAAGAATTGTGAGGATTATTAGTAAGGATTATTAGAAAACCCTATAAAAGGGCTGGGAAGGTGGCTCAGTGGTAGAGTGCTTGCCTTGTATGCATGAAACCCTGGGTTCGACTCCTCAGCACCACATAAGCAAAAAGAAAAAAAAAAGCCAGAAGTGGCGCTGTGGCTCAAGTGGTAGAGTGCTAGCCTTGAGCTGAAGAGCTGAGGGACAGTGCCCAGGCCCAGAGTTCAGGCCCCACAACTGGACCCCAAAAACAACAACAACAACAAAAAACCTATGAAACAGTATAAAAGAAGACGTTTACCTTTTCATAGGAATTTGAGGGATTTCATATAAGATTTATTTTGATAAAATCACCTGGGCTAGGCATTGTGACTGACACCTGTGTTCCCTGCTACTAAAGAGGCAGAGGTTAGAAAGATCAAGAATCAAGGCTGGGGGTGGGGGGGCAAAAATATTAGTGAACCTCATTTCAACCAAAAAGCCATTTCTGATGAAGCATTGCCTGAAGTCCAAGCTATGTCTGTGGCATAAATAGCAAGAATAGGTTTCAAGGCAATCCAGGCAAAAATGTAACACTTATTTGAAAAATAATTATGCACAAACACAGACATGGATATGGCTCAAGTGATTGAGTACCTGCACATTACATACAGGCCCTGGGTTCAGAACCCCATACTGACCAAAAGAACAAATAAAAATTATATGGAAAGATGAAAAATAGACACAATTTTTGAAGGTATATCATTAATTCCTGAATACAGAAAGCAGAAGAAATGAAATACACATTAAAATTTAACAAAACATCCAAGAAAAACAAGAGCAATAAGGACCAGTTGTTCAACATTAGAATGAGACAACAACAGGGGAGAAGAGAGGAAGATTTATAGAAAAGAGATTCTGGCTGTTCCAGAATGTTATTTTGCATCAGTTAGTGAAGAACTTTCTTGAACAGAGCTAATGATTTATTTGTTCTTTACTGTTATCATCTGTTTTGAGACCTTTTGCTCTAGAACAATGTGGCAAGTCACATTCAGGTAAGACTGGATCATTTTTATATTCAAGACAAAAAGATCAGGTCTGACTTTAGTAAAAGTAAAACCCTGTTATCCTCCAAATCACACCTATAAAATTGATTTTTCCTTTGCTTTTATAGAAACAGTTTTACTGAATGTACCAGTTTGAACAGCAATCTCTAGGTGAATCAGAAAAAAAGCCTAGTAACCTAACATAGCTTTATTTTTCTAAACTTATCATCCTTGGAAGAATGTTATATACTGTGGGATAATTTGAAAACTCTTAACAGAAATCTTATAAAATGCAACAGCATTTATCAAAAACTATTATAATAAAGCTAAGCGTAGAGATATGATTTTTAAAAGGTAGCATCTATTAACTGATCATTTTGTTAAAATGTAAGGAGTGAAAAATATTAGGACATCTTCATTGTTATGAAGTTACTATAACAGGAAAATTCGTTGAAGTGAAAACAATGATGTTTACTTACATGCATAACATTATTGAGTCACATTAGCTCTTTAAAAATGTTGCAATCATCTCATTGTGTATTGGAAACAAAATTTCCATTCTGGCCGCAGTCACAGAAACTTTTCCTTACTTGAGGCTCTGTTACCTTTTAGGTATTATATACATTATTCTACTTATTACTGAAAATCATCACACTAGAATATATTTTTTCCTAAATGACAGGCATTCGCATGAGGTTTTGAAAGAATAAATAACACAAACTAGACCACAGAGCAATGGAATTGAAAATGGAGACTTCACCTAATTCTGCCTGAACAAAGAGTTGTCTTCTGTCCATTTCAAAAGGCGGTGAATAAAGCACAGTTCACCACCAAAGAATTGTATTCTTGAAAGCACACAGTAGAAGCCTCTTCTAACATTATGCCAGATGCAAAAGGTACAGCCATTGTGCAATTTTCTATAGATGAAATATCCCCAGAGACAGAACTCAGCTGAGTGGTTGGTAAGTATGAGAGAAAAAGTAGAAGAAGAAGGAACTTCTTAATACATTGGAATGTTGCTGAGGAGGAACAGAGACACTGTGGAATTCAGGAGAGATGATGTTGTCACAGCAATGGAAGTGTGTCACATGTCACTTTTTAATTGTTCACTGTCAGTTTTTCCACAACATATTTTATTCCATAAATGGAAAACATAGGGGTGCTGATAAAGCACGGGGGATTCCTGGTCTCTCATTATGGATATCAATAGACTCCACCAGTCACCCATCCCCAAACCCTTCCTCCCAATGCCTGCTGATCACCAGGCATTCACATGTTGCACAAGATGACATTTGCGAAAGCTGAGCAGGAATGCTGTGAAGATTTGAGGACAGAATTTCCATATGTAACTTGTGACTTATAGTGATTTTCCATGTTCACAATGACCTAGCACCAAATGGAAGGATTCTGTAGTAAGGATTGGAGAATTCAATATTCAAAACCAGGATCAATAGTAATAAACAGCTATAAGCTTGCAAAGCTAATGCATTTAGAGTTTAAGGCCTCCTTTAGAAGCTAAGGACATATTCTCCTTACTTGGAGGATAGGCAGAGAAAGAGAACACGGTGAATTAAAATTAAAATTAAAATATAGCTTTTGATGGAGGTTGAATACTTTGGCATGATCCATCACATAATGGGCTGCTTTATTGCTACCTGTAGATTATTTACGCCATAGTTTATCTCAGTCAGAGGAGCCTTTGGCTTTAAATAGCTCTATAAACATCAAGCCATTCTGTTACAGGTAATCAGCTACATTTTGCTGCTTGATTCAAAAAGAGATTTCATCTTTCACTGGATGGCACTTTAATGAAGAAAAAGAGAACACGTTTGCCCATTAGAAAATGTGGAAAACACATAGCTTCTTGCAGTTGCCAGGACTTTGGACCAACATGAGCAGTCAAAGTAAGCTTTATTCAACTGTTTTAGAGAATTCAGCTGAACACAGAAATTAGTTCCATATATGTTGTTCTTTCTTGTCCACCAATAATACAAGATTTATAATGCATGCAACCTCATATCAGACAGCTTTGATTGTTTACAGAAGTGCTGGTGTAGGGGCATGAATACTGAAGTTAGCATACAACATTAACTAAATTAACTAATCAGATGTTGCTACTCTCAAACCCAAAGGCTCTTGGATTGTCATCATACAAAGTCTTCTATGAATTTACCAAATGAGAAAACAACATTGCATTCACATTATCAAGAGCAGATGGAAAGTCTTAGATACCCATTCTCCAGATATACAGATATGTTGATACATAATTGCTTTCCACAAACTGAACTCAGTTCTAACTGAATTCCACAAAGAGAGTGATGGTTTACAAATTAAATGGGTATGGAAAATCCACCAGTTCTCTCTCTCCAGCCCTCCATTCCCTGTCTCTCTCCTGACATCTCCTTCTTTTACATTTCCCCAGATTTACTTAGTTTTCAGCCATACTTGGCCAATTGGGTTTGAACTTTGGTGATTGATTTCTGTAGGGTGGATTTTTCACAGGACTTTCAAATCTTAGCTGTAAAGGTCAATGTAAAAATAATTTAAAGTATGCAGTTTTAAAAGGGGGCAAAAAGAAGTTCTCTAATTCTGCTCAGTCATGTCTGCAACTGTGCAAAAATACCTAATAAATAGCACAACCTGGGAAAGGTCAAAATGGAAATTATTAATAAATGTTAATAACCCAGAGCCAGTTTCAGAAATACATAAAATGGTGAAATGCCAACTGACAAACCACTGGGTAAGGCAGAAAAAAAACTTTGTAGTTAACCAAAAATGTCCATAAGCAGGAAGGAGTAAAACAAATTTCCTAACTGCTGTCTTGCAGGGTTGATTACATGATTGCCAACATCTTTACTGTTTCTCCTTACAATGTCGTGATGCATAAAGGCCATTTAACCTCCATAGTGTCACATATATGTCACCAGAATAGATTAACTCATTAATATTTTTGTCTTCCACAGATTGTTACATATTTGTGTGTATAACTAAATCAAATCAGTTTATCAGAAAACTCATAGTATTTTTCAAAATGTGTCTCAAAAGTAAAAAATCAGAAAGATTAATTTAGAACTCTATCTTTAATGACAAATTATTGGCAATTTATGATTATAAAAATTATGTATCTCTATGTTTTATTGGTATGTAATATTTATGATGATGAATGAGCACTGAGAGCAGATTCTAGCATAGAAGTGGACACATTTTCTAAGTTTATTAGATATAAAACACAATAATTAACTTAAGTGTTTCTACATGACAACTATACTTATTGTACATTGTTTCAATTTCTCTGCAAATCCTTAAAAATGAATATTTGAAAGAATTCTATTCTTTTCAACGGATTTCTGAAACTTCAACATATGAGCTATTGACTTTAGAAAACACCCAGTTTTCTACTAAACTAGTCTGCCTATTATATATTTATATATTAATAGCATTGAGAAACTGGGTAGATTTTAATACTGTTAAATTTCTTTATCATTTCTGTTTGTAATTTTGTATTACAGCACAATTTTTAGAAGAAATACAAAATATTATGAATTACCATTGCTGTTTCAAACAAACTGGGTATCTTGACATATGCCTGTGATCCCAGTACTTAGGTGGCTGAGAGAGGAAGTTGAAGCCTTTGAGTTCAAACTGAGCTGGATAGCAAGTTTCATGCTAGTTGGGATTACAGAGTAAGACTGTCACCAAACCAAAAAAGAGAGAGAGAGAGAGAGAGAGAGAGAGAGAGAGAGAGAGAGAGAGAGAGAGAGAGAGAGAGAGAGAGAGAGAGAGAAACTCAAACTGATATCAGTGATAGAAGGCTTATGATACTGTCACATTCATCTAAATGATATACAATTTTGCTGATTTTTCAGATTTCCTCTCAATAGAGAATTAGAAGCGAATTTTGGTCTTTCTGTTTTTCTAAAGTAATTCTAATTTATTGAGAAAATCATAAAAAACTTACCAAACCAGTTAAAACTCATATACGAAGAGATGGGGGGAAAGCCTATTATTAAAAAATACCAAATTCAGTAACTAAACTCAGAAAACTCTTAGTTTTCAGACAATAGCACATGTTAGACTTTTACACCAAGATCCAGAAGGAGCCATATTTCTAGAAAACCCTAAGTTTTAATGATGACTATTTTAAATAATTAGGAGAAGAAGATTCACAGTGATAACATTTAAACATCTCCCACTTGGTGCCCTGGGGAAATCGACATTCTGTGTGGTAATTAAAATCCTTTTCTTGCTGGATTGAATAGGATAACAATAGAGATCATTCTTGGGTCTGTAGTTACAACATCTATTTAGGGGAGATAAAAAATTCTTATGACAAAGTAAGTGGCATCCATTCCCTATTGATTCACAATTTCAAATCATGACATAGAGAAAAGCAGAAGTAAGATGACTATGTGGGACTACAAGGTGATGACAGCCTTCTTCGACAGTGCCTGTGGCTAGGCAAACACCATCAATTTCTTTAAATTAGAAGAATAATAGAACAGCTACAACTTTGGCAAAGATTTTAAAAATAAAAAGATTTAATGGGTAGAACAGTTCTTTTCAATTTTATTTCTCAGTGTATATTGATTGGGCAAATAGATTTCACTAGGTATTTCATAAATATATATATATATTTCATAAATATACATATATTCATATATATATATATATATATATATATATGGCATGCTGCTAAGACCTGCCCCCCTGCCCCGCCATGGCTGTCTCTTCTCAGTTTCCCACCCTCTACATTTTACTGGTTCTCAGCAAGTTTACATGCTCAAATTGCTATGTATTTTTACGTCACTTACCATTCATCCTTTTCTTTCCCACTCCATTCCACCACTCAAAATATTCTCTCAGCTGCAATAATGGTATATATGTATCCAAATATATATTAGATTCTAATTATGTCCTGATTCTACATTTGAGAGAAAGGTAAGCTTTGTCCTTCTGACCTGGTTTATCTCAATTGAACACTGTGGTATCCAAGTCCCTCCATATTCTTAAATGTCACATGTGTGTGCTATATGATTTTAGAAAATTTTAACATCACTTTCACAGTTTTAAAATTTTTACCTTTGTTTAACTTTTTTGGGGGGGAGGGAAAGGCTCACAAAGAATTTTATTATCATGCTAGAATTGAATTTGCTAATATCACTGACTTAGGAGCTGGCTTAGAAAACATCTCTCAATTTTGTGAAGGAAGATTAATATTCAAGCAGATACATTTTTCATAGATTGGACTTTCAATCCATCATTTACAATTTCTAGCCTTGTCACTTTAAAAATTACATGATGTACACAAAACTTTGACATTTCATTGAATGGTGAAGCTGGCTTGTTACTATAGCCATGCTTATGTTCCAAATTGGCTTGAAAATCACTAATGACTACCTGATCTACACAAATATGCAAAATATTTTCTATCTGATTGACTACAATTTTAATTTTATGTTTATTACTTCAATTCAGGCCCATAGATTGTTAATATTTAAGATATGATACAGGACAGGAATAATCTATCTATCCTATTTAAAAACAGAATCAACATATATTTGGAAACAAAACACTACAGGTGTGTGTGTGTGTGTGTGTGTGTGTGTGTGTGTGTGTGTGTGTGTTATTAGAATACTAGAGTTCAAACTCAGGCCTTGCTATAGGCCATTTTCAGCTTTCAGTTATTTTTCACATAGAATCTTTTCCTTTTGCCTGGGGCTGGCTTTGGTTCATGATCCTTTTGCTTCTGCCTCTCAGGTAGATGACATTACAGGAGTGGGCCACTCTTCCTAGACTATGTGCTATAACTTCTTCATTTACCAAAATCTTCTTGGAATTTCTAGCTGTTTCTATATAAAAAAGAAGTCAGTGTGCACGTTAGTCTTACAAACAATTGATACAGTGAGAACTAGTTGATTAACTTTTGTTGTCTGACTTGTCTACTCACATTCATACACACACACACACACACACACACACACACACACACACACACTCATGCACGCTCAACACACATGAACACACGGAGACGCTACCATGGATTCTACTTTGCCCTTGGCTTCTATCCTTCTTTCTCTTTGGTACCTGGATTCTTTTCTAATAGGCAATGTAATTTTAATGCCCTCTTTTCCTTTATGCTAATTCTCAATAACACTCACATTTCTTTAAATGTACAAAATTTTTAAGTGTTTCACTTTTTAAATTTAAATTTTTGTTTTTCCATTTTGTTTTTTTTCCCTCTCTCCTATCATTCTGTCCAATTCATTTCCCTCTCTGAGATTAGGACTTGGTTAAATTCACTCTCCTTTTACCTTTCCACATCCCTCTAACCCTATTTTTCCCTACATTTCTATCTAAACTTAATAATTTCTGCTTTGCCAAATCCTTCTTTGCTGTTTTTAGCCCATCAATCCATAGTTGTTTGATGCTGAACAGATTGTATCTGTTGAACTAGATTGTATCTGTAGCCATTTTGACTGTGCCACTACAGGACTCTGGTTGATGCTTACCATAAAATACTGTTCTGGCACAAAATTGGTGTTACTTTCATACCAAATGGGCAGAGCAAGCCAGATAAACACAAGAAAAATGGCAAGTCAGGGTATTTCAACTCCCACTCATGATAATCAGGTGACAGAACGGTTAATGAATAATCCTGAGGAGAGTTACCAAAAAGCTCTACAAACACTACTGGTAAACACGGTGAACGAAAAGATTGAAAACCTGCAAAGGACTCAGTGTGAGCATGATAGGGAGCGAGAGGAGGCAAACCAAAGATTAATACAGGAATCTCGTGAGCATGAGAATGCTACTCAAAGATTAATACAGGAATTGCATGAGCAGGCTGAGAACAGTCAAAGAGAAACAGGAATTGCGAGAGCGGGATGAGAATAGACAAAGATCAGTAGAGGCATTGGTGGAATCCATAAACAGACAGCTGAAAGAAGTCAGGGAGAGCCCAAGGGGAATGCTGAATGAAGCCCCACAGAAGGAATGGCAGTCTAAGGAAACCATAACCAATCAACTAAGTGATTTGAGAATGAACACTGAAAACCAAATTAAGGGAGTAAAGAAATTCATACAAGATCTAAAACAAAGCTCCAACAAACAATTTGAAGCCATTAAAGATGACCAATTAGAAGAAAAAGAAATAAAAAAACAAAGTATAAAGTCTTGACAGTAGGTTAGACCAATCGACTTCAACAATTCATCCAAAAAATCATTCACCATCATCAAACAGGATTCATTTCAGAGATGCAAAGCTGGTCTAATATATGCAAATCAATTAATATAATTCATCATATCAACAAGAGCAAAGGTAACAATCACATGGTTATCTCAATAGATGCAGAAAAAGCATTTTCTGCATCCAGGGAACATTCCTCAATACAAAAAAAGGCTGTATATGAAAAACCTACAGCCAGCATTATATTGGTGAAAAGCTAAAGCCATTTCCTCTTAACTCAGGAATGAGACAAGGATGTCCACTCTCTCCACTTATCTTCTATTTAGTATTAGAATGCCAGCTACAGCAATAAGAAAAGATGCAAACATAAAAGGGATCCAACTAAGGAAAGAAGAAGTAAAACTCTCCCTCTTTGCAGATGACATGATCTTGTACTTAAAGAATCCCACGGACTCCACTCCCAAATTACTCCAGATGATTCAAATCTTTGTCAAAGTAGGAGGGTATAAAATTAACCCTCAAAAATCAATGGCTTTTCTGTATGCCAACAATGGGAAAAGCATGGCTGAAATTAGGAAAGCAACTCCATTCTTAATAGCCCCACAAAAAAGAAAATATCTAGGAATTAACCAAAGAAATGAAGGATCTCTATGATAAAAACTATAAAATCCTGGAAAAGGAAATCAATACAGAACTTAGAAAGTGGCAAAACCTCCCATGCTCCTGGATTGGAAGTATCAACATCGTGAAAATGGCAATACTTCCCAAGGCTATCTACAAATTCAATGCAATACCTATCAATATTCCATCCTCATTCTTCAAAGAAATAGAAGAGGCAATCCAAAATTTCATATGGAACAATAAAAGACCCAGAATAGCTAAAACGATCCTCAACAGAAAGAACAGAGCTGGAGGAATATCAATACTAAATTTCAAACTCTACTACAAAGCCATAGTAATCAAAACAGCTTGGTACTGGCACAAGAAAGACCTCAGGGCCAATGGGATATAATTGAAAACCCAGAAATGAACCCACAGACCTATAGCCATCCAATCTTCGATAAGGGAAGTAAAAAAATACAATGGAAGAAACACAGCCTCTTCAGTAAATGGTGCAGGGAAAATTGGTCAATCACCTGTAGAAAACTAAAGCTAGATCCTTATATATCATTCTGCACCAGAATCAACTCCAAATGGATCAAAGAACTCAGTGTCAAATCAGACACTCTGAAAACCACAGAATGGAATCAGAGAAACCCTAGGTCTCTTTGGCACAGGTGGAAATTTTCTTAATAGAGACCCAGAAACACAACAAATCAAAGAAAGGTTGGACAAATGGGACTGCATGAAATTGCAGAGCTTCTGCATGGCAAAAGACATAGCTAGCAAGATCAATAGAAAACCCACGGACTGGGAGATCTTCACTAACCATACAATGGACAAGGGTCTCATATCTAAATATACCTGGAACTCAAAAAATTAAATCACCCAACAACAAATCCTCAAAGAAACAACTGCCCAATAAATAAGTGGGCTAAAGACTTACAGAGAAACTTCTCTGAAGTGGAAAGAAGGGTGGCCAATAGACACATGAAGAAATGCTCAACCTCTCTAGCCATAAAAGTAATGCAAATCCAAAGAACATTGAGATACCACCTCACCCCAGTTAGAATGGCTATAAACAAGAACTCTAAGAGGGGATGTGGACAGAAGGGAACCCTAGTGCATTGTTGGTGGGAGTGTAAACTTGTTTAACCAATTTGGAAAGCAATATGGAGGTTCCTCAAAAGACTTCACATAGAGCTCCCCTATGACCCAACAATCCCACTTTTGGGCATTTACCCAAATGATCACAAACAAGACCATAGTAAAGCTACCAGCACAACTATGTTTCTTGCAGCATTATTTACCATAGCTAAGATATGGAACCAACCCAGATGCCCCTCAGTATTTCAATGGATCCAGAAAATGTGGTATGTATACACAATGGAATTCTATACCTTCATCAGAAAGAATGTCATTGCCCCATTTGTTAGGAAATGGAAAGACTTGGAAAAAATCATATTAAGTGAAGCAAGCCATGGTTTCCCTTATTTGCAATGACTAGTGTATGTCTGAGACATGCAGAAATGGTCAGATAAGTTGATGTTAGGCGAAATGAACACCAAGATAAGGACTCAAATTTTATTTTTTCTCTCTTGCTATTGTTTCTAACATATTTATAAGATTATTTCTTTGTTGCTTTGTATGTCCCTCCCCCATTGTATAACCCCTGCTTTCACTGTATTTGATGTTGATATAATTTGTGGAAGGGAAGAGAAAAAAACAAATCATTTAACTAGGCATACAGGTGGACCCATTGCCACAATGAGATGTTATGTTGAAAAATGAACTTTACAACTTTGGCACGGGGGGTAGGGGAATGAGGGAAAAGGGGAGAAATGGAAAGAAAAAATAAAATGCTTACGATAGGAAAAAAATAAAAAAATAGAAATTTAAGATGTTGTCATGGTGGTATCAAAATGTTATATTAATTAGTAATATTTCACATGAAATTTGTGACAAAGTATTCTTTTTCTTTGTGGAATGACTCATACATGTCTGATAATATAAACTCGATATTAAAAAGAATTGTCACATAATGAACTTAATTCTTAATTTCTTATGTTACAACACAGTAGAAATATATTTAAGGCTACCAACTTGAAATATTGAGTGTCTCAGTACTGTAGTAAAATAGCATTAAAATATTACATGTACATGGGTTAATAAGTATATATACTGCATCATGGCATAAGGTTTGATAGGTTATAGGACATTATTTCACATTTTTTTGAACTTGATGGAAGTGCAGACATGGGGAATTATGCTGAAAGAGGTAATAGCTGTATTTCCATATTATTGGGATTTCTAAGAGTTTGATGATAGTATGATTTTGTTTATCTTATTTGCCTATCTACATGCAACATGGCCCAGTTACTGAACTAAAAAAGATAATGAAATCTCAGCTTTGTGATGTTTCCAGTAAGGTATAACATATCATCCACATCAAAATAATAAGTATATTCTGTTAAAAAAATTTTCTCCATAAATTCAAAGCCAGAATATCTTACTTTTACAAGGTAGACAAAGTAGTTTAGATGAAAATCTTACATGAATTACAAGGAATTTACAAAATCTTCCCCAGGTATAAGTTCATAAACAATTCTTTAAACTTAAAATATAGCTGGTTTTACAAAGTTCTTGCTTTGGGGAACCTGATATTCTTATTTCCAGTACATTGGCTTATTACATTTAGCTCTCTGTTATGGTAAAATACTTTAGAATTTGCAATTGTAGAAAATAAAATTTATAAAACTTCCTAGCTATTTATGTGCTTTTGAGTTAACTATGCACCACTTTTCAGAATTAAATGTAACTTTTCTCTGTCATTGGAAAATTTCGTATATTCTATCTGAAGTTTTATAGCCTGAATCAATTCTATCAGCACTGAGAGTCAACTAAATATCAAATCTCAAAACAAATGCAAACTAATCGTTAATGAACTGTATTCGTTTTCACATATAGGTCTTACAATTTTCTTAATATTTAACAAAGGAAAATTTGGGGCACTTACATGTTTACACAGTGCTTCAATTATTTTAACGTATGTGGAATTTACCTTTTAAGTGAAAATCATTTTAAAATGTTGAATTAGACTCTGAAGCTCATGGAATTGAAAGCAAATGTCAACAATGTTTTTCTGCTTACACTCATAGACCATGTCTCCAAAGTAATTCTATATTAACACAACTCAATGTGGTAATTAAGATAGAAAAAAAGTAGTACTAAGCTTCACGTCCTATCAGGTTCCTTTGGGAGGAAAAAAAATCACTAATGTGACTTGAAATGTGTCCAAGGGGTTTAGTTAACTTCCAATTAGCTGCAAAGTTCTGTGATTAAAATGCATAACAAATACCACCCTCTATGTCCCTGAACCCTTCATTATTTAAGTCCTAATATCAGATGGTTCCTTCATTGGAACATCTATCCCAAAAGCTGGCTTTGACTTTTAATTACACTATTCAGTCAGTGCTGTCAGATGATAAATGGGAAGGACAACAGATTCGCAGGCATCCCTCAGTGAACCTCCAGGGCCCAGCTCTTCACCGAAGCGAACAACAACACAAAAGCAAACAGTCCAGAAACAATCTACCAGGAAATGCAGGCTGAATGCCTGGCCTTGCCTAACCTGGCAGTCCATACCTGTCATTAAATCCAGCAAATTCAAAAGGGCAGGCAGACATGGGAGCACAGCCCAATGATAGCCTAAGAACAGAAAACTCACACAATGTTCTTCTGTCCCTTTTTGCCTTCTCCTCTTGTACTTTCCTCTATAATCATTCAGACTTAAGAAATTCCTGCTTGAACTTTAAATACCACCATGATAATTAATATTGCAGGATGTTTGACAGAAAAACAGGTCACATAATATTTATTTAATACATTTGAGACCCTAGTTAGCATATACTTTGGAGAAAGATTTGTTTTTTTCTGTACACAGAGCATACTTTAAAAGTTACTTCTTTGGGGGCTGGGAAGGTAGCTCAGTGGTAGAGTGCTTGCCTTGCATGCATGAAGCCCTGTGTTCGATTCCTCAGCACCACATAAGCAGAAAAAGCCGGCAGTGTCACTCTGGCTCGAGCACTAGCCTTGAGCTGAAGAGCAGAGGGACAATGCCCAGGCCCAGAGTTCAGGTCCCATGACTGGCAAAACACACACACACACACACACACACACACACACACACACACACACACACACACACAATTACTTCTTTGGAAACACTCTTTTCTTTATAGGAAGTTTAAAATCATTTCTCAGGGCAGGTCCAAGGTAATTCCTTTTGTCCAGGATGTAACTTAAATTGCCTTCATGATTCAATTTTACCCATTGGTAACGATTTCAGTGTGTAAGAGTTGTTTCTTTATCTAGGTGTTCATCTTTCTCAGAGCAAGGTTATTTTAGGAAGGTTCCAAGGCTTGCTCATAAGGCTGCACTGATGATGTCAGCAGATAGCTAGGAGTGGAGAGTGGAAGCAGAAAATCAATATGGCTTTCTAAGTAAGCCAATCTTTCAAAATTTCATTAAGAGAGCAATACCATTAAGGATCAATGAATCATTAATCCTTCAATTGCTTTGAATGTGGAAAACCTCTCTGTTTGTGTGTGCGCCTGTGCATTCACGTGCACGTGTGTTTGATATTTGAATAAGAAATGAGGTGCATATAGGATACATTTAACAAGCCCAGCACATGGATGGCAATGGAACCATTACAGAACCTTCCAGCAATTCAGAGCCACCCGACACCATATGGAGGAATTATGGAAAATGCTGGTAAAGGAATATACTGAACTTGATTGCTCAGGTAACAGCCGTCTAAGGCACATAACTCCCACATGATAATTTTGTATTAAATGTAAATCGAAGGCAAGCTCTCAACAGCCATATGGAAAGAAAGTGACAGATTTAGATTACAAGAAAGTGACGCCATTGACAGATGGAAAAAGAAGTAATAGAGACAGAGAAAGTATCCGTCATCACCCACAAAGGATCTGGAGCACATCAAAAATCGCATGATGTAATTAAGATATCAAGCGTTCTTTTCTTTTTTTCTTTTTGAAAGTGACACAATTTGCCTAGCTATTTCTCAAAGGATAATATCTCAATCATGATTTAAGTCTGAAAAACCATTCTCAACCTCTGCAAAAAAATCACCTCTCAAGCCATGTCATAACTCTACACCTGGCAGAATCACGAGAATAATCCTGGTGACGGTAGCACTCACGTGGCATCCTATGGTTAATGATAGCATCTGGGTTCTTACCCAGTGCCACCAAGCTCACAGGACTGGAAACATGGCGATCCACCACAGCAGCCCCTCACACCTTCCCAGACCAGGCTCCTGCAGAAAACCCTGTTCAAATCCCCCCAGAGAGTCCTTTATGAATATGTGTGGAGATTTTTCCCCTGAGTTTTACAACTGAAGACACAAGTACTGTTAATCCTGGGGGGAGACCCCGGGAGTCTCATGATGAGGCAGGGCATCCGTGAACTCAGTCTAATGCTTGCAGGTTCTTCTCCCAGTCAGAGAAAGAATTCAGAGATGAGACAACATGCTGAGTGTTAAGTGAATCTCATTTGTGAACAGGCAAACCCACTTGGGAAGGAGGAAAGGTATTGAACGAGGGAGTGCCATCTTTAGGATTTTGAATTTTTAGTTTTATGTGCAACCATTAGAGAAGGGGAGGGGAATTACTCATGATTTAAGGGAGGGAGGAAAAGGGAGGATTCCCAGGAACATGAGATTTTCCCAGACTTGGGAATTTGTTCCCCCCTTTTCTGGTCCTTTGATGGGATTTTCCAGTGGGTCAGAGGGTCAGCTATGGGATTAAATCAGACTGGTGGGCAGGGCTCATGATACTGAGATGCCATTACTCGGGCAGACGCAGGCCTCTTCCTTGGTAAGGTCGCCACCATTATGTGTGGGCTTTTCTGCATGAGCAGTCCCAGGGTGCCTGCTGCCATACACTTCCCTGCAGTTAGTTCAGCCTGTGGCCAGCACTCAATGCAGCCGGCCTGCTCCAGCTACCTCAGTACCACGGATACAGGAATTTCCATTTTGAAGGATGGAAAATGCTCAGGGACCAGTGCAGGAGCTTCAGTGGCTAGAAGAGCTGCCCTCAAAGCTCTCTCCGCCTTTCAAGTATAGTGCCTTTTCCTCACTCATTAATGCTGTCAAGTTCATAGGTCATCATTTGCAGTATCTCTCTAACTCTTATCTATATCTCAAATGTCCCTTGGCCTTTTATTTTTAGAACATCTCATTTGGCTCAAAATAATTCAATGATATAACATTGCTCAGGAGATTTTTTTTAAAAAAGAATTAAGGAAACAAAAATGGTTAATACCACAAAGGCATGTATTTCCTCTAATCATATAGCTCTGTCTTTCAGATTTGATCTCCTATTCCAAGCACCTTTTTGAAGTGGGCAACCTGCACAGTGCCCAGTTACATGAAGCCTTTGATCTAAATTATGTCCCTTCCCAGAATTCTCACTTCTCAATGCTCTCATATTTCACATGAATAATTCCTTGAAATATTTATGGCCCACATTGCTAGAAGAAGCTTTATCAATCCCCCACTTATAAATTGTATCAGACCTTCATTATAATCTTCTAACTATCCTACATTACTGTTTTAGAGGATATAATAACTCTAAAATAATTATTATATTATTTGGTTTTCAATGTCTATTATTCAGGCCAAATCAAAGTAATATGTGAATCTGTAGAACAAAACTTTACACATAAGTGTTTCATAGTGAACCTATATAATTACCTCTGTAGTTCAGTAACACCTGCAATACTTGGGTTAACTCAGTGTTGGTTATATCTTCTTAACACCAATCGTTTGTTTACTCAGTACTTAAAAATGATGCTTCTCGAAATAATCTATTATGAAAAATACCATCTTAAATTGCAGTACTAATTTTACTATTGCTAAAATTCATGGAGATATTCAACCATTAAATAAATATGAGTAAAGATTATTACTTAAATTGAGTATGTATAGGCTTATGGCAACAAACCACTAAGGATAGTGTTCCCAACAGAATGAGGAATGGTAAAGCAACCAACTGACCAGCAAGCAAGATCAGCTGGTTAGGCCGCCATTTGAGTAATTCCAACAAATCTTTAATTTCTAAAATGGAAACTTCTAGTAGATCACTCTGCATACATTGAGAGGGAGTAGACACAGAATGAAGGTATATATCTGGAAGGCATTAACAATGCTATACTGATATATAAGGAAAGGACTAAACAATATCTTAAAATAACTGCGGGTGGCTAAGAATTGAGATCACTTATGTTAGTTTGCAGATACAAACAGACCTAGGATATGTAAACTAGTCATTATCAAGGATAAAATCCTTGTTAAAAAAAATCAAATACTGAACTCCGGCTCACTTCATGTTTGAATCTCAGTGTGCAGTCCACTTCAGTCTGCACCTTCTGTCTATGGAAGAAACATACACATGTACATCATAAAGTGCCAGATTGCTGCCTGCATTTTCTTAGGAACATGGCCATATTGAAGAGACAATTAACCACATGATGTTAATTACTGAAGAAATTATCATTGCTGAAATAAAATGAGATTTGCCATACATATATGTAAAAAATTGAACTTACAAGTAATAGGCTATATATATTCTAATTATGTGCAAATACTTTCTAACTACATACTAATAAACTATTTTTATACTTCCACATTTAAAACTCTATAGTATAATTATCTATTACCCCATAACCTTGCATGCTTTACTATAAATTATACTATAATGTATATACTGTAATAACCCATGGTCTAGCATGGGTTAATAGTATCTGCAAATTCAACAATTAAAGAAAATATGTTGTGATCGATAAAATAAAATTTTCCTTTAACTGTAGCTTTTACATGAGTTTGTGGTTAATATGTAGCTCAAATGAGAAAGTTGGCCCTTAAAAATGTCATTGGCTTAGAGAAAGTAAATGTAAGAAAGTAAATTAAGTGCATGTAATGCAAGAAACAGCAAATATGTTTACTTTCATATGGGTAGAAGCAAAAAGTGCAAAAAGGTAATCAAAGAAATGTTTGTTTGCTTTCACAGATTACCTGCTTTGAGACAGGAATACATTTTAAGTTAATGAAATGCATTTTCCCTGCGGGTCTCAATGGCATGAAGAAGCTTTTACAGAAGTCTTGGGCAGGGTTCTACTTTTGCCAAGCTTGAAAATAAAACTCTAAGAACAAGCAAAAAAGAATATCTTAAAATGTGTGTGTATGTGATTTCCCTCCTGTTTTCTGGTGGTTATGTTTATCGCTCTACTGGAAATTATCCAGTAATGAAATATATTTATATATATAAAATATATAATGATGTAATTTTACAAAACATATGATGATGTAATTAGAATCATTAATGTCACCCGTGTGGTGCCAGTAGCAATAGAGGCTGTGACATTCAAAAAATTGTGTGCTTTCATTTGTAGCAGTGGGCTGGAGCTTGAATGCAGCAAGGAGTCATCTGAAAAGCGTTAAATCCTGATTCCCAGTCTACACCTCTGACTCATTAAACCAAGGTCCAGAGGTCAGTAACCCAGCTACAGTACTGTTGCCATGTAATTCAGTCTGCGAAAAAACACTTACATATTAATTCCTTGCCAGTGTGCAAAAACTAATAAAGGTTTTTTTTTTTTACTTAAAGTATTATAAAATGGAAGCCAAAAATAATAGCAAAGAAAAAGAATGTAGATCTTTCCGTTGTCCTCATCACGCCTGCAGGAGACAGTCAAATGCAGGTGGGTATGTTGGATGAAATTCAGCACCTGTAACAAGAAAAGTTTCGAGAGCAATGATGAGAAGAAGTGAAATTAATGAGGGGACATAACCTTGGATGAGAGTATTCTAGAAAATACTAGGATGGTGCACACTATATTTGATGTACAAAGTATAAACAAAACAAAGTATAAACATATTTTCTTTAAAATGAACTATTTATATCCATTATCACTACAAATGAGTAGCTTCGTAGGTAGTTATCACAGATAATACTAATGGCACAAATGCATTCAGTGGATTTTTATCTTAAACTGGCTTATTAATATATCAAATCTACAAGGACTTTAAGCTACTATTTTAGTGATAGTCATTTGAAAACTCAATGGGCCTAAAACATTCCCGCTGAATAGTGACACATGTTTCAAATTCTTTGAACCATCTGGGAATGTGGAGTTCTTCACAGGAAATCTATTTCCCAGAGTCTGCCAGTATGTTAGCTGCCTTCATTTAGCTGCAAGCTTCTAAACCTTGTTGTTACCATTGCATGTTGTGCAGGAGACAAGAACCTGTGACTACAGATGACTTAAGATGAAAAAAAAAAAAAAAAAGAATATCACTGGTGTGTGATGTAAAGAATAGACATTTTAATACAATGTTCTAGATATATTTCCTTTTACTTTCTAACACTGGACAGAAGCCTAGGTGATAAATAATTGTGGCTTTTGTTTCCGGTGTCGTTTCTGTTTTATTTTTCCTTTAAATTACCTCCTTTGTTTTCTTTAGTAAGAGAACAATGTCAGAATATCATCTTTATTTTCACCACAATGTAAGATTCATAATGCCCACCTAGAGGTATAAATGCATGAATTTGTTTTCCATGCATTTAAATGACTAACTAAAATCAAGATTCTTTTGGAATCACCTAATGAGTTCTAGTATATGTAAATACCCTCACCACGTAATACAAACATATTCTGATCTCATGAGAATACCACTCTTCTGAAAGTTTATGAAGTGCAATATGGAGCTTTGGTCCTGACTGGCATGCCAAAGCTCACCTAATGGATGATAACAGTGCAGCTTTTTTTCAAGCCTACTTGTGAGACTTGCACAAATTATTATTTGAGTGCTTGCCATCCTAGTCTGCTCAGGGATTGTCTAATATGTACATATGTAATAGAACTTTACACATGTTGTCATGAATATGCCTCCATCTACACGCACATGGCCATTCATATATAATACACATTTTCTTTTTACCTTCGATGTCATTATATGCTATTCTAATGGCTTTTATGTGCTTTAAACCCCATAATTAGGTCAACGATATTTAAAGTATCTTCTATAATTTTGTAATATTTTAAAACAAAATTTGATAATCTGATTAAAGTGTAGTAACACATGTAGGAAAGAGAATTTATTTTTCAAAAACATCATGATAGAAGAAAGGATAAGTCAGATTATTTGTGGGCATGTGTGTGTGTGTGTGTGTGTGTGTGTGTGTGTGTGTGTGTGTGCACCCACTAACTGTGGTGAAATGAAAGGAAACTGCTATAATTATAAAGACATAGGTTAAAAAAAACACAGATGTTACAAATTTGGAGAACTGATCATGTTCTCTCAGTATAGTTTATTAGAAAGGTTGTCTCTGTATTTTATGCATCTTGTCTTCAAAATGTATGCTTAAAATTTCTACCTTACTAAATTGCCCATAATAAAATTTAGGGAATTCTTATTATTACTTTTTGTGCATCTGTAAAGCATGCTTAACTTAGTCTATATTTGGCATTATATAGAATACACCAAATATATTAATTTACTTAAGAATTAGTTTTATATTTTAACTTATAGTGAACATTATTAAATATGCTTAACAAAGATGACAACTGGTATTATTTAATATGTTTGTAAAGGAGAAAATTTGATTGTTGAATCAAACAATGAAAAATGATATAAGTTGAATACGTGACAAGGTCATATATTTTATAAATATCATTATATGCCTCTAAGCAAATTATTCTGGATCATGGCTAATGATAAGACTGTCCACGGCAATGTAAGTGTGTATGTGTGTGTGTTTGTATTTGTATGTGTGTGCGTTTGTATATGTATGAGTGTATGTGTGTTTGTGTGTGTATGTGTGTATGTCTGTGCTTATATGTGTGTTTGTATGTGCACGTATGTGTTTGTGTGTGTGTTTGTATGTGTATGTGTGTATGTGTGTGTTTGTATGTGTATATGTGTGTTTGGGTGTTTGTGTGTTTGTGTGTATTTGTATGTGTATGTGTTTGTATGTGTATGTATGTTTGTATGTATATGTGTGTTTGTATGTGTATGTGTGTTTGCATGTGTGTGTGTGTGTGTGTGTGTGTTTGTATATGTTAGGGCCTTGGTGCAATACCTACTGCTTAGGTGATATTCCTGTTCCACCTGGCTTTGTACTGTGATCCTCAGCTCTCAGCTTCCTAAGTGCCTAGGATTACATGCATGAGCCACCTGTTCCTGGCAATAAACACATAGTTAATAAGAATAATAATTAGAAAACTTACTCCTAGGTGGTGAGTTTATTCTTTCTCTTTCTTACTGTTTAAGTCATAGGCATAGGCTTGGAAGAGTTTTTGTATTTTATAAAAAAAGGAGGGGATTAAAATGATAATTTATACCTTCTTCTCAAGAAAAAAAGACTAGGAGCTTGTTTATTATTTCATCAGACTTATACCTTGCTCAGGGGGACATAAGGCATATTGCTGAACTGAACTCTGAGCACAAAGCCTTAGTTCTCATCACCATATTGTAGAACCTGAACCTCACCTTGGTCCCACCATGTGGCATACATTATCCCAGGTGATAGGGATTTGGGGAGTATTTCATGAGCAAACAAACATGAGCAGGAGCACATATATTAAAGATATGTGCTATTTTAGGGAAAAATTGTATAGCAGTTGGAAAGTTATTTCTTCCTGTTTCACTTAGAGTGAAATTGAATAAGCCATCCAAGGCTGACCACACTTGAAAATAGAGCCCAAGGGCTACAGAGAGGAAAGAATGAGGTACTATTTGCCATATTTGCAGTTTCAAGACAGTCCAGAAATATCATACACTAAGTTTGTAATACTTCACAGCACTCTGTTGAGACTTGCAATTGATCAAGGAGATATAATTGAAATCTTATGCATCATGGAAACCACTTCAAAGTTATGTTTTCATTAATAAGCTGACTATGGTAATCTTCTTCACACAATTGTCATAAACTGATCAAGAAGTCACATTGTAAATCTTGAATATATTTGTTGCATGCAAATATGCAAATATATTTGTTGCATGCAACAAATATATTTCAATAAGCATTGAAAAACCTGGAAACCTGGGCACCAGTGGCTCACGCCTGTAATCCTAGCTACTCATGAGGCTGATATCTGAGGATCATGGTTCAAAGCCAGCCTGAGCAGGAAAGTCCATGAGACTCTTATCTCTAATAAACCACCAGAAAATCAGAAACAACACTGTGGCTCAAGTGGTAGAGCCCTCACCTTGAATTGAAGAGCTGAGGGACAGCACCCAGGCCTAGAGTTCAAGTACCACAACTGACAAAAAGAAGAAAGAAAGAAAGAAAGAAAGAAAGAAAGAAAGAAAGAAAGAAAGAAAGAAAGAAAGAAAGAAAGAAAGAAAGAAAGAAAGAAAGAAAGAGAGAGAGAGAGAGAAAGAAGGAAAGAGAGAGAGAAAGAGAGAGAGAAAGAGAGAGAGAAAGAGAAAGAGAAAGAAAGAGAGAGAAAGAGAGAGAGAGAAAGAGAGAGAGAGAAAGAGAGAGAGAGAGAAAGAGAGAGAGAGAGAAAGAAAGAGAGAAAGAAAGAGAGAAAGAAAGAAAGAGAGAAAGAAAGCAAAAGAGAAAGAAAGAAAAAGAGAAAGAAAGAAAAAGAAAGAAAGAAAGAAAGAAGCAAACACAGAGAGAAAGAAAGGAAGAAAGGAAGAAAGGAAGGAAAAAGAAATCTGGAAAGCTAAAGAAATGTTCTGCTTTTCAGATCTACTATCTACTAATTCATGTAATATTACATACCATGTCATATGAGTTTAGTGATATTTTACAAGACATTTTTAGGTAATTTGCAGCTACAATTCATAATAGGATTTTTTTATTATTATTGATAGCTGGGTTAATTTCTTCTAAAACCAGATCCATAGTTTGATGGCAATTTGCTAGTTACTTACTTTCTCCTGATAGTGACAGAGTCAGAAATCTTTGAAATGTTCAGATTATGTAAGTCAACATTCCTACCAGGTTTGACATTTTTCTTTGATCATCTTGATGGATTTTTCTCACTTGAATGAAAGAAACCTGAAAAGCTGGAAAGGATAATGACTCTAGGAACTGCAGATCAACTGTCAGAGCAGAAAATCAAATTTAAATGGCTTAAAACTGAGTCTTATCAAGGAACCAAAATCTAACTCCATGGTTCAGACAGTACATAAGAATCCACAGAAGATAAGTGTTTTCTTTATTTGGCATTTTTTAAAAAAAACAACACAACTCTAAAATGAAAACATTGAATAAGAAACAACATCTTATTGGGAGTATGATTTAGAAAATATCCTTATGGATGTCAACACTAACAAAGAGGGAAGTTTATGTGAAGTTCAAGTCCAAATAAGTAGATTGTAGATTACAGCCTGGACATTGATTTCCTCAAGGAATCAACCAGATGGGCTTCCTCCTTGGTATTAGAAATTTCTTTCTAACACAGTTGTTGTCAGAATTAATTGTACAGCAGTTGCATGACTTAGGGACTTTCCTGAAAGTAGCTGTCATAAGAGACTGAGGTCAGCTCCTGGAGACATCTCCCACTCTGTGCTTTGCCATTTCACTCTTCAACTAATCTTTCATAATACCCCATGCAACCTTTTCATGGGCCGTGAAGAAGTCTCTTCACTGTGTGAAGATGTGTGCCTAGGTGTCACATCATCATGGAAGGACAGTGACATTCCATCACCCTTGCCACCACTGTGCATCATGAACAAATCACAGGTTCCACGACCCTCCTGGCAACGGTGATTCATCGAGATTCTCCTTAAGGGGTTTATGCTATACTATAAGGAAATGAGCTGAAAACAGTTATTTAAGATGTAGTTCCAGTTTTCTTTCAACAACTTCTATAATCACTTAAGTAAATACAGTACAATTGGCTTCTTCATTAATCTACTACTCTCTTTCTCAGGGTTGTTTGGAAATGGTCCAGCCCTGAATAGCAATTTTACCATTGCAGTCTTATAAATAGCTTGACCCCATCGAGTTCACATTATTAATCAACCTGGGTTAACATTTGCCTTCCACTGTGTGATAAGACAGACATGTCAACAAATGGAGATATTGTTTGCTGGCAGGTGTGAACTAAAGACCCAACACCACTATTCATACTTACATTTTCTTTTCCTCCAGGCCAGGTCAAACCTGCTCATGAAAGTGTGACCCATTAGATTCTGTTGAGTCTTTACAATTTCACTTTGGAAATGTCCATATGCAAATATAGATCATTAAATAAAAGCTTAATTTTTAAATAAGTGCTAAATACTTTTCAAGGAAACAAGGTACAGACAATCAAGAAAAATAATGATCCTTGAGAACTATCTTTGTTAAATGACAATTCCTTTGAGCAGTGACTTAAAAATAATAATTTAAACATGCAATACATCAACATTAAGTTGAATCTAAACCTGATCGGGGATGAAAAAATATATAATAGGTGAGGTTTTAAATATTTCCTATTTCTTGTAAATTCATAAATAGGAAAATTAGGCATAGTAACATTTGTACCTTCAAAACTCAAAATTAAGAATGTGCTTAATTGCAACATTTTTGTCAGATGATAGGTGACCAAGATTTACATTCATTTATCCAGTGTTGTTGTATTAGTTTCTTACTGATTCTATAACAATTTTCCAAAAGGTTATTACCTTAAAAATCAAATCTACCATCTTGGTAGCAAGATGACAGAATGAGTGTTGTGGAGGTGACAATCAGGTGCTGTGAGGGCTGGATACCTAAGGTGACTCTTTCCCCTCTCAGCTTCTGGTAGTTGACTGCATTCCCTGGCTCATTTCCATGGCATTCCTGACTCTGCTTTTGTGGAGGTTACGTTGCTTTCTCCTCTCTTGTAGACAGGATGATCTCTGTATCTCCAGACTTTTAATTCTATTCATATTTCTATTGAATTTTTTTAACAGTGGTGTAGCATTTATCACTGCCTGAGGTATAATTTTGACTATATTGTTTTCTTCAGATGGACGAAGGCATTATTCAATGGACTTCAGCTATGTCTTCAGCTACCTGTGGAATTAGAAGTAGGCATATATAAAAAGTCTTTAATAATCTTCAGATGCTCCTGCTGGGTGACTTTTGCATGCTTGCTTTTGTTTTGTGTTTAATTGAACGACAAGGATTTGCAATCTTGGTGAAAGCTATATTTACAGTTTTAAAATGTTGTCTCATGGTTTTTAATCCTTTTCAGTCTTTTGAGATGATGCCCCCATGGAAACCCAAACAAAACTTTTAATAAGAACAATAGATGTAAATAATTGTAACTAAGTTTGTTTCTTGGTCTTAATGAAAAGTTGATGTTTATGAGTTATTTTAAATTAGTCTAAATAAGGAAGCATATGCAATACCTGGCCATTCAGTAGTCACCTTTTTGTTCCAATAATCTTATTTCCAAATACCTTTACTAACCTCAATCTGTTTCACGGAGGCGGTTTCAATTTCACATGTCCACAGGTGTGTACATTGGTGACTCATTCCTAAGTCACTCCTTCCGCTTCATTTCCATCATCACTTCACAAACTTAATTTCACCAAGATTTATGGTTCCATTTTCACACATGTGTGAACATAAAGCACACACCATAATCTCCCTCCTCTGTCCTTTCAATTTGCTCTCCTTCTTCTACTGCCATCCGCACCCTGGACAAGAGCTGTTATATATGCCTATTGACCGATGTTTATGCATTTTAATTGTTCATAGGATTTTGGTATTTTCACACGCACATACAATATTTAATTATGTTGGTCCCCTTGTATAATATTACTACTGAGACTCAGGCTTTGGTAGCTATAACTTCACCTTATGCTGACTTGAGGTTTGTTTCAGATTATTTATAGAATGAGATCACTGCAGAATTTATAGAAAACCAGCACAGAAAAGAGCCATTGCTCCTGAAGTGAACTTCTACAACTCAGAAGAGAAAACATATTTACATCAGATATATCAACCAGGTAGACTTGAGAGACTTCAAGTGAGTTGTTCACCAACATAACTTGTTCTGCACCAATAATACAGGCCAAGAACAAATAACCAACACCTACAAAAGAATGTCACAATAGATTTATTGCTGCAGCCCCAAACAGTGACATCTGTATGGAGCAAGGGATCATCTTGTCTAGGAGTACCAGCTCAGGGCTATTCCTGGGGTCAAATGGGTAGAACACATAAATTTAGAACTTCCCAGATTAGCCCTCAGAAGGCAGGCTCTCCTCTTGTTTCACACCCAACACAGTTTTGCGACCTTGTAAGCCATTCAGATTTTCTGGCTTTGACTGCTGTGCTCTACAAATGAAGCGACAAGAATAAAATGTCTCCTACACTGTGTGGTTACTACTGTGTGACGGCCGCCATTCTGTCATTGCCTCTGACTTTTTTGGTAGGTTTTGCATTCAGAACAGTGTTCTGCACTGTTTCATGGCAGTGAATGATGCCTTCCAGAGGTATAAAATGATGATCAGGAAGTGTAAGCAGCCCACAGCAAACAATTCCTGCTTCCCTTGCTTTTACATGGAATGAACTGCAAGGGAACTGAGGAAAGAAAACTTCTGGTTTTGAGCAGTCAGGTGCTAAGGTAGATTCCCTCGTTTTCAAATCAAAGCTTTCTTCCTAATTCCACAGTTTGAAGATGAGAAACATTTCAAAGAGTGGATTTATATTTGCTTTAACTCATTCTACATTCAAAATTTTAGATGAGCCACACATCTACAAATTCAAGCTGAATGCTAGTAATATAGCATGACACCCAAGTACAGTTCACCTGTTATGAAACAATTAGACATTCCCCTTACTTTGGTGTTTTTTTTCTTTCTGTGTAAATATTCTCTAGCCATCTGACCACTATTCATAGCAAAGGACACACAGACAGTTGCACGCTGCCCTTGGAATTTAGTTGTGCCACAATGAGAAAGATTCCTTCTATAAAAAGGTCTTTCTGCCCCCAGGACATCTTACAGGAAGAATGCAGTGGGATTAATTGCTGGAAGAAGCAGAAACACATTCTTGCCCTCTCTCCTCAGGGGTTGAGGTGTGAGGCACTCTTTCTGCCTCTTTCTTAAGCAAGCAGTGATTACAGTGCCCTCAAGGAACAGCTTCAGACATTAGTCTAACAAGACTTTCATTCAGGCGGCACTGTCTTTTCTTCTAGTTCCTTTTTCATTTTTTTTTCTCTCCGGAGAAAGTGATCAAGAGACAGCTTTACCTTGAACTACACTCTCTGTAGTTCCCTGATCTTTAGCTGGGTTTCACACCTGAACTTGGAGTTCCTTATGCTCGGCTTTGACTTGGCAGACTCCAGTGATAAACCACTTCAGTTCCCACTGCATGCAAAGGGAAAGCTCTGTCTCAGATTGTCTGTGAAAAGACAAAAGAGGTAGCTTCATAAAGAGGTACCACTGGACTTCTTATAGAGCATCATGCCAGAAAATAGGAAAAAAATGGCTTCAAGATTGCGATGACTTTCGCAAGGCTGCTTTAAAGCTATGAAACCTGATCTTCCCAATGCCTAAAAAGAGATAATATACTTTGCATCATGGTTTTAAGTGTGAAAATTGCACGGAAGGGAGAATAAGTTCCCACAGCACTCGGTTTTAGGAAGTGTCAGAATGTGAAGGAAATGCAGACACCTTTGCCCATTTCCCTTACTGCCACATTGTCTCTGTGCTACATCACCAACCTGTGTCCAGAGATCTTTTTTTATTGTGAAAATACTGTACAGAGGGGTTACAATTACATGGGCAAGATAATGAGTACTTTTTTTTATCAAGCATTGTTGACTCCTCCTTTGTTTCCCCTTCCCATCCCCTCCCATCCTCCTCTCCCTCCGCCCCCCCACCCAATCCTCCCTGCTCCCCCACCACCAAAGTTGTAAAGTTCGTTTTCGACATAACGACTTGTACATCTCATTGTTGCAATTGGTCCACCTGTATCCCTATTTAAACAATTTGTTTTTCCCCTTCCCCTCCACAAATTATACCGACATCAAATACAGTGAACATACAAAGCAACAAAGAAATAATCTTATAAATGTGTTAGAAATAATCTCATGAAAGAAAAAAAATATTTGAATACATATCTTAGAGTTCATTTCCCTAACATCACCTTATCTTACCTTTTCTGCTTGACTCAGACATATACTAGATATTGCAAATAAGGGAAACCGTGGGACTTATGTTTCTTTGGGCCTGGCTTACTTCACTTAAGATCAATAGAAAGCCTACGGATTGGGAGAAGATCTTCACTAGCCATACAATGGACATGGGTCTCATATCTAAAATATACTTGGAACTAAAAAAATTAAATCCCCCAACAACAAATCCTCAAAGAAACAACTGCCCAATAAATAAGTGGGCTAAAGACTTAAAGAGAAACTTCTCCGAAGAGGAATTAAGAATGGCCAATAGACACATGAAGAAATGTTCAACCTCCCTAGCCATAAAAGAAATGCAAATCAAAACAACATTGAGATACCACCTCACTCCAGTTAGAATGGCCAAAATCAAGAACTCTAAAAACAACAGATGCTGGAGGGGATGTGGACAGAAGGGAACCTTACTTCATTGTTGGTGGGAGTGTAAACTTGTTCAACCACTTTGGAAAGTAGTATGGAGGTTCCTCAAAAGACTACACATAGACCTCCCCTATGACCCAGCAATCCCACTTTTGGGCATTTACCCAAAAGTTTATAAACAAGACCACACTAACGCTACCAGCATGACTATGTTTATTGCAGCACTATTTACTGTAGCTAAGATATGGAACCAACCCAGATGCTCCTCAGTAGATGAATGGATAAAGAAATTGTGGCATATATACACAATGGAATTCTATGCCTCCATCAGAAAGAATGACATTGCCCCATTTGTTAGGAAATGGAAAGACTTGGAAAAAATGATATTAAGTGAAGTAAGCCAGAGATCTTCTTATCTATGGAGAATCTCCAACAGTATCCTCATCTGCATTTTTCTTCAAGGAGTTGGTTATGTAATTTCTTTAGTGCCCATTGATAAAAATTTGGCCTAAGTGTTACTTGAGCATTTGGATCATGAAGTCACATGGCCTGATCTCTGGATGAGAAGCAGGAGATAGATGCAAGGCAGCACTGATGAAGCAGGGGAGGAATGTCGTGTCCTGGGAAGTCCACAAGGGAAAGGTGCTTGTGGGAGGCCTTTTGAGTCTGTCTTTAGTAATGACAACATTAGGGGGAAGAGTATTAAGTTTGCAAATGCTGTGTTGCGTTCACCCTCTGCAAAACAGTCCAGACAAAAAGACACAAGGGAGTTTTTTCTTAAAAGTTATGGAACATAACTTTTGGAATTCGTATTTGGAATTGTCCATTTAAAGCTCTGGATTGTCATAAAAGTTCCACTTACACATTTAGAATTGAAGCAATACACACATACGTATGTATCTATAAGTGCATGTCTCTATATACATATATATATGTATATGTAATGAAATAGACATGTCTATATAAAGAAAACCCAGGTTAAGTATACATTTCTAGAAATTGATTAGAATCTCTTCTGATTTTTAGCAGTCTTTCATGTATAGAACAAGATTCTCCCAAGATTCTAAGTATTATATAATTTTCTCTGTACTTTAAACCTCTGAAAAATGCCACGTAATTTGTGTATAGCTTTTGCAATTACAAGTAATGTTCATGAAATTCATTATTTTGGGACATCCAACTAAAATATTTTTCATTGTTCAACAACAATTAATGTGAAATACCAGCACGTATTAGTCCATAGTAATTCTGATGTATATTTTAGTTGTTTTTGAGATCAGCCTTTTCCAAAAATTCTCATGGAAATTTACATTCTTTTGTGCAGAGGTGCGGGCATGCTAAACCTATTCTTTGGAGAATGGTAATAACATCATAAGTAAAGGTCACTGAATATCCGAATAACAAAATATGAGATGTGGGCTCTCTGCGGGATCCATTTGAAGGAAATCATTGATTACTTTCATGAATACAAGTTCAGTGGTGTGTGCAGAGATAAGCAATTGTACTGGTGAGGGCCAAGGTCCACATCAGAGAAACACCCACAGAGGGAAGATAACTCTGCCACTGATTTGGATGTGCAGACACAATGAGGTCAGGATTTCCTCTTGTGACAAAGAACACAGGTAAAAGCCAGGGCTACGCCTGTCACTTTCTACTTCGCATTCATGAGAGTTAATTCTAATAGCATTATTAAATCTCTAGTATAAGCTTAATCAACATTGTAGCAATGATGCAGTAATCTTAGGCTTCACAAATGAATCTAATACTTGATATGTTGCTGAAAGGGTGCATGTGCTGATATACAGTTATAATTATATACATTCAGCCACATGCACACAACGATGCACATCTTCCCCACAGGACTTTAGAATACACTATTTTACCTAAAAAACTCCATAGGTAACACAAGTTTACCTGACAAAAACCTTCATTTGTGACCTCACATAAATCATGAGACTCATATTGCTTTTGTTTTTTCATCCCCAAAGTGAACATTTATGACTCATCCCCTGCATCTATCTCTGGATTAATTTTATGGTTCCATGACATCCTTTTTGTAAAAATGGAATATAAATTGTACTGATTTCTAACCAAAGGACATCAGTGATGATTTTTTCTATTGTTGATTCAAGGTCATCACTGGGAAATCTCAACATACTGCATCAATTTTTATAGTTTCTCTATCTTATCCTTTGATACAAAACTGTCAAATTGTCGTTTCTACCATCACTGAGTGGATCCTTTGTGGCTGTCATAATTCCTAAGTTCTCTGCACTCAGCTGAGTCTTATTGGCCAGAATTGTGGAAAGGAAAGCCAAAATGGCAAACAATAATATTTCAAATTCCTTGTGGTCATTACAGTCAATATGGTTAAAAGCAAAATCAAACGTTAATAATAGAGTTTTAGATGAAGATGTAACAAGAGCTATTTTAGTTTTGGTAACGTTCTCATATTTGACTCTTTCTTGGAAATGGCTGAAAAAAAACTAGGCACTGAGTAAGTACAGTGATGTATGCAGGGAACATGGATAAATAAAGCATTGTCTTCATTTTGGATGACAGCTGTGGTCTCATTGGAGAAAGTAGCTACAAGTACATGGTTTCAGACTTTGTACAAGTGATGCACTACACTCTCTCTTTTAGTCAGTCTGCTTATTGGATTTATACATTTTAGAAATAGGATTATTTCTTCCATTTCAATAGTATTGTTGCTTTCCTACTGGCTTTGTGAAGAGCTATAAATACATAAAGCAGATTTAAATATTTTATCCCTTCGTGGATTATATGTTCAAAATGAATGAAATGGCTGGTCCAAGGTGACAGAAGAAACTATAGATTCAAACTTACAATCTGATTTTCAGCTACTGTCTCTTTGCTGATCAACATGAGGTCCTGTTGTAGGTCTGTGTTGATAAAAGTAGAATATTTCAACTTTCATTGCTTACATTCATTCATATAGAGTCCAAATGATATAAGAAATACACATTCATACACATTCAATGAGATCTGGTTTGCATGATATGAAAATATTCAAATTAGGAAGATCATAGTTCAAGAAAAGCCCAGACAGAACAATTGTGACAGTTCTATCTCAACTAATAAAATTCTGGGCTTGGTGATTTGTACTTTTCACATGAGCTATGTGGGAATCCTACATAGAAGGCCCAACCAGGCATTAAACAATACCTTATCTGAAAACTGTCTCATTATAAAGGGTCTTAGTGCCTGGATCAGGTACTACAGAATCTAGAGAGCTTACGATCTGAGTTCAAACCTGTGTACTATATATATATACATATATATATATGTATATATATACATATATATGTATATATACATATATATGTATATATATACATATATATAATTTTATTTGACACAACTAGTTCACAAAGCACATAGGAGAATCTAACATGTCCTCTATCTGTATTATTAATTCCAACAGGCACACATTATGCACAGTAATTAACTGAATTTTCAAATCTAAATGCAAATCATTTTAGAGGATCCAAGCCATATACTCATCTTATTCTAATTGTGAACCAAAAGCTATCATGGATGCATGTGAGTTGGTATTTCATTGCTTTAACTGCCTATATCATATGTAATGAAACAAAAGTTATATGGCTAATCTCACAAAAAATCTGTTTATGTTTGGTAACCTAAAATACCAGGAGATGATTATGACCTCTTAAAACCAGAGATTGTTTAATTTGATTTGAGGGTGGTAGAAGGATTGTAAACAAAATTTAGAATTGGAGGCTTTGTAGTAAGAAAAGGCACAAAGCCCTTTAGCTCATTGAGCCATAGATGACACATCGAAGCCTGCTAAGGCAATATTTACCATTGATATAATGTGTTAATAAAGGATAGAGAGATATATATAATACAATATTATCATTATTGTATATTATTAATTTTATGTATGATATATTATGAATATATCATTATATAATAACTTATATGGTATAATACATCTTTTTTATAATACATACATAATAAATTTATAGCTATAAATCTAAATATAGTACACACAAATATATATGGATATATATGTATACATGTATATCTATATACATATATATAAAGCTTTCTTGGATAACCATAATCAGTGAACAGTTATAACCTTTCATTTTTTCCTGGGTTGTTACATATATCACTAAGAATGCCAAGTGTTCTATCAGAGAAAATCAATAAACACAAGGCTTAGATGATGAATGCTCTACAATTTACTCTTCTGTTGCTTCCGTATTCTAACAAAAATTATACCTACAAGAAGTGAGGCTACAAACATAGAACAAATAACTGCCACCACAAAATATTGCTCTTGTTAAGTACCATACTATTTCCATTACTAGCATTTATCTCACTGCATGTAATTTGCAGACTTTACCCAATAGATTCACCACATCCCAAAATAGAAGACATGGAGTTCAGACTAAATTGCAATAAATTTTTAGTCCTTTGGGAAAAATCATGGTGTCTTAAACTGAAGCAAACAGTAAATATAAATAAATGCAGCCAGGTGCTCTGTAACTGTTTTTAAAACTTCTTATGGATGAAATATCTAAAAGTTGAATTTCTCCATGACACAATATTTTATATGGCACAGACTTCACAAGTTTTGGAAAGGCAAGACAATGTCATATGCAGCTGTGAATTGACAAGGAATTTCTCATTACCTATGAGTACTTTTTTAAGCCTCTAAATTCAATTCTTTCTTGCATAGGAAAAACTGTCACACAATTAAAATAATGAAAGCAATCCCATTTCTCTTCTGCTGAAAATAAAGTTTTCTATATTAACAATGGCAGTCAGAACTTCCTTCCCTTGTTAGTACTTACAAAAGAGAACATTTCATTTCTAAGCAACTCTAAAAAATAACCCAATAGACATACTCTTCCCATTTTGAAAGTAGTTGCATGTATACTATTTCTCTTCTTTAAGTATTGTTAACAGAAACAAAACAATAAACAATTCATAATGCAAATTATCCCCTCCTTCCCTTGAGGCCTTGTTCAATGTTTGTAAAGCAGAGGTGAATGGAAGCGTTTTACATAGCAGCAAAGCAGAGATTAAGAGCCCCAGTTGTCTCTTGCTCTGGGAGGGTCACAGTCACAACTGAATATTATTATTCCTATATCTGCACTTACTCATTTTCAAGAGAGAACAAGAAATCATACATGAGGCAATTTTATAGCTCGTAAGTTTGGTAAGACAAGTTAAACTGATCAATATATCCTGGCTCGTCCATCCTTGCATGGCTGGAGGGAAAGTGTATTGGCTGCTAGGGTGTGGGTGGTACCTGTTAAGTTTGCTTACTCTCTGGTATTATTGAAGCTCACTAGTTACTTACTGATTTTCTCTCTCATAATCAATTGTGTGGAATGGGATTTGGAACTTCTCCACTATTGCTGGCTTTTTGCCAATTCCTCCACATTTGTAGTTTTATGTGCAGAGTTGAGTCATGTGCACGTTTGTAGCAGGGATTATAAGAAGGCCAGAAGTATAAAGCAACTCTCCCTGGACTTAGGGTCCACTGAGGTTTTTCAGAGTCTTACCTGGATGCCAAAATGCTGCACAAGAATGTCTGTCTATGGTTGGCAGATAACTGGTGTTGGAAATACAGAGGAGCCATCTTATTGATATCACTCTATAATATTTTCTTCAGTTTTCTGAGGAAGTTATAAGGTATTCATACTCAGTCCCTGAGGAACAATTAAATGATATTGGTCATATATTAGATAACACTATATTCCTAGCTTGAAATACCTATTAAATTTAATGAAAATTATATGACTTAAGAATCTAGATGTTCTAGAAAATAAAAGTCATTTAAAAAATATATACCAAACTACAGGACAATAAGCCATTCTTAAAACTTGATGTTAAGGTGTCAATTACAACCTAAATAAAAGTATTTTGTGATAATTTATTGTACAAAATAATATTTTTTGTTTATTACCATTTTCTTTTTATTCTTAGTTATTTTGCAACACATACTAATCAATTTAGACTTGGGTCTATAAACTTTTAAATCCCTGGAGTTTGTTTTTCTAATTTTCTCAAAAAAAAAAACCCACATTTGTTCAATTTAAAAATTACTTGCATTTTACATGCTTATGATTTAAAATAATTTTGTACGTGCCCTGTGGGTTTAGCCAACAATTACATTTCCGCATGTGTATGTTTTCATGTAGATGTGGAGGTGACAACCAAATTCACATTTTCCCATGAGTGGAGGCAACAATTCTTTAGTGGACAAGTTCTTTTGGTCCTCAGTACCACTATTCTTCACATAATTACTGAGGTGGTCTGACATCCAGGCCTGCCTTTACTATTGTGTGTGTCAGGAGTTGCCTGAATGCTATGACATCCCGCAAAATTCCTCACTCCAACGTGACCTGTCTGCCTGGCAGCTGCAGGGCAAGACCAGTATCCTCTGGGCAACATGGGAAAGATGCCTTTCCCAAAGAAGCCTCCACCTGACTAGCCCGGGAGAAACATAGTGTTAGATGCTCTCTGCCTATTGTCTCTGACTCCTAAGATTCCTCTCCTCTGACAAAGCCAATTCTTCTACTCATGTGATAATGTGGAACTCATAAGAGAGAGAGGTTGAGTCCCAACTAGCAGGTTTTGACTGCACTGATCATTGTCAGAAGAGCAATGGTCGCACATAGCATGAACGGCAAGTTTAGGGCCAGCTGGAGAGCCAGGGCTGCAAAACTATATACGGCTGTCAAGCCACATTTGGGAATCAAGAGTCAGAAGAGACAGTAAGTGAGGGTATTGCTTAATTTACCTCAATAAAAGAAACAACATCAGTGATAGAAATACATTCATTTATCTTAATATATTATATACAAAAATTCACATGTATTCACCATTTGATGGGAAGATGGATAGTTCTGTGAATTATCGACATGTATAATGGCTGATGTGATTAAACACACTCTAAATAAACTTCAGATCTTGAAAGCCAAGGCAGGAATTGGATATATATTGATATTATTTATGAGGATAAAAGGTACTTTTATTTGCTGTTAATGAAGTAAAACTGTCCTTCTACTCAATGTTAGCCTTTGTCCTGACACATCAACATTGTCTAGTATTGTGATGAAATTAATCATAATTGCTATATTTTCCTAACTAAATCAAAAGCTGTCACGCATGATAAGTGGACAGATAGTGACACATTAATAATGAGACCACAGGCAAGAGGTCACACTTGCAAACATAGCATTGGAAAGCAGAGCTCTTGGAAGGAAAACAGTTCAAGGACAGCCCAGGGTGAAAACTAGGGAGAGCTTATCTTAACACAAGATGCCCAAGGTGACCTGCATCAGTCATTTCAGCTATGCAGGAAGTAGAAGTAGAGGATCACTTCTAAGAGCAAAAAATTATGACAATTCAATACAAAAATTACTAAACTTATGAGGGTTGGGGATATGTCTCAATAAGTGGAGTGCCTACCTAAAACAAGCTCAAAGTCTTGAATTCAAACCCCTTCAGAATTTTAATAACAATATCATGAATAATAATGATGATGATACTACTACTACTACTGATAATAATAAACACTTTGGGGTATGAAGACAATGGGATTCCAAATGCTTCCTATCAGGGCAGGCAGTCACTCTGCAAAACATTTACAGATTCACCCTAGGTTGAGGTGTGTTTCCCAAGGCCACATCAGCCATCTAATCAGGGTATCGAGCCACAGAACTAGCTCAAAAATTGATGTGTTTGTTCCAAGGTCTGGGCAGGAAGCCACAGAGTATAAGGTAAGTACGAAATTCTTTGGGAATGTTGTTTAGGACCAAGGCCAACTCCTATCTTGCAGGAGAGCTCTTACATTAACTCCTCTACTCGGATGCACGCAGGCTTTTCTTTTATTACGATGCAAATTTGGAGACCTGAGCCTTGATCCTGGCTTTTTTTCCAAATGTAATTAATAATGTACATCTGATCCTACATTGTTAGTCATATAAATTAGCCCATACTTGCGCATACACTGGTTATGTTCAAGGTGCTAACACTCTGTGTTCAATGGTCAAAGTTACTGCTTGCCATAAGAAGGTGTCGTTCTGTATCCAAATTAAAGCCCATGAGGAGAGTGGAGATTCCTGAAAAGGAGAGATCTTAGAATCAGTCATCAGTGAGTGAACAAGCACAGAAGACAGGCTTTGCCTTTTTATTATTTAAAAAATGAGGACTCCACCAGGGCCATGGTAACAACACATGAGTGGGAATTGTGGATATAATAGACCTTTTAGCTCACTTAATATAATTTTTTCCAAGTCTCTTCACAATAAAAGGTAAAATAATTGACCTTTTAGCTCTACCTCTGATAGGCAGGTTTATAAATTGTTACCTTCCATGAAGAGATCTTCATTCTCTTTCTTTTCATGGGGAGGAAGAAGGCTAATTTTTTTGGGGGGGGGGTCTGGTCATGGGGCCTGAACTCTGGGCCTGGGCGCTGTCCCTCAGCTCTTCAGCTCAAGGCTAGCACTCTACCACTTGAGCCACAGCGCCACTTCCAGCTTTTTTCTTTTTTCTTATGTGGTGCTGAGGAATCAAACCCAGGGCTTTAGGCATGCAAGGCAAGCACTCTATCACTGAGCCATCTTCCCAGCCCATAATTTTCATGTATAAGTTCTCCCAACATGATGAGGAGATAGTCAGATTGAGCTGCTCAGTGATGACAAGAGCTGAGCAAAGTACAGGCATTGTCTGAAGGCTGAGCTGGGTACACTAAGAGTAACAGGACTCACACACTGGTACCTGCTGGCTGGCAGGCTCTTAATCTAGGCATGCACAGATGTGACCTCTGTGCTTGCTTGTGAGCCAGGACTCAGAGCAGCCATGCGATTCATCCATTACGTGGGTCTCCAGGCTGGTTCTGTGTCAGCTCTTTCTCTCTGACAAGCATTTAGAAGCATTGGCTCACCAGTCCTCTCTTTAATGAACTCACTGGGTACTGAATTCTGAGTTCTCCACAGTAAGCAACACAATAAAACATCTGATTAACCAGAGTTTGCTATTTTCATTATGTTTTTTCCCCCTGACAAAAGTGATATTAATATTAGACACTTTAGGAAATTAAGATTGGAGATTTTACAGTTACTTTTCACAAAGGAGAATTTTAAAACAATCCTGTCAAAAATAAGTCTGTAATGATTTTATTGTTTTATTAATTTCACAATGCAGAACCTAATTTTAAAAATTTCCTCCTCCAAATGAAGGATTCATTATTTATCTGTGACTAAATTATAAATTATCAGCTGCTAACTTTCATAAATAGTTTAGCTTATGGTCGAATTTATCTCAATTAGTATGTTAGTTGCTTTAATAGATGAATGCATCAATTTTAATCATATAATGACAAAATTGGATAGGTATCAGCCTATGAAATTTTTCCTTGTGGAAATACAATCAATAATACCAAAATAATCTAATCATTTTAAATTCAAATTTAGTTTTGAGTTTACCTAAAGACATTAGAAATTTATGGCTCATTAAATACACAAATCCAGACCAAGATTATATTTTTTACTTTTGATCTACATTTGAAATGACAAGGAAACCCTAACTATATCTAAAATACATATTCAGAGAGAACTAAAAGTAGGAATATTCTAGGAGAAATGACTTACTAAAATTACCGTTGGTACCCTCAGACACTGATGGATTTTCATCTCTGTCCCTTGCTTTCTAAGGGACAATTGGAAAATACTGAAATATTTTTCCTAGTACTGGGACTTGAAATTAAGATTTCTAACTCTCACAGCTTTTTCTCTTATTTTTGCTACTCTACTACTAGAGCTATGGTTCCAGTTCCACAAGAAGGAACATTTTTATGACTTAGATTCCCACTTGTAATACAGTAAGAGAATGACAACATTAGCTTGAGACTCTTTCAAGGTTTACCTGTAATTGTGCAGCTAGAGAGATCAGCACTTGCCTGACAAGAAAATTTAGGAAAAATTATTTGTAATTATTGTTATCTTTGTAAAAATAAGTGATTATTAGTAATAACTAGCATATGCCTAGGACAGTACTAGACACAGATCATAACAGCTCAATAGCTATGTACATATGACCATATAAAATAATGCTAATCGAAATGAACTCTAAGATATGGAAACAAGAGTGTTTTGTTGTTTTGTTTTATCTTGTTTTAATGTACTGTTTATAGTTATGTCTTTCATTTTTCTCCTTTGATTTATCCCCTGCTGTCAGTGTTGTTTATTTCTGTACACTTTGTTTGTATATACGTTAATCTGATTTAAGGAAGGGAAGGGGAATCACAGAAATGGTGAGACAAAGGACAAAGGGTGAACCAATGCAGCAGTGATACTCACAACAAACTATGTTGGAAATGAACTTCACAGTTTGGGGAGGAGGGGATTCAAGGGGAAGGGAAAACAGGAGAAAAGGAGGGGGTGACAGTGTTTAATAAGAAATGCACTCATTACCTCACTGATGTAACTGTAACTATAACTACTCTCTATATCACCCTTACAATAAAATAAAACTGAAATAATAATACTCAAATAAATGAAGAAATAACCATTATTATCATGTTCCTCATTATAATTACCACTGAATTTCAAATTTGAGGAAAGGAGCTTGAATATTATAGTAATTTTATGTTATCTAGTTTTATGTTGTTAAACAACATAATATTAGCGTTTCTTTGATTTCAGAGCTGTTTCATAAATACTACTTGAATACCTATAATTATTGTCATTCTTTGTGAGAACTCAATCACTAAGACAGGAGATAGTGTGCACTCTTCTCTACTTCTCCTCAGAACTACACGGCAGGGTAAATGAGGCCCAGTTCGATTTTATTTGTTTTGAGGAACACAGATAACCAAAGCAACGGAAGAAATTGGTGTGATATTTCAAAAATACAAATGTTTATACATATTTTAAATTTGTTGTTTATTGATTAAAAAGAGCTATGAATTTACGAAGAAGTACACTAAGACATGTTATTTTTCAGAGCTTGACTCAATTTAGTAACAAATGAAAAAGAAGGGTATATTGTTCAGAAGAGAAATCTGTGTGGTAGTATTACACTTGATATTTATTTCATATATTCATCTTCATAGTTCAATGGAAGTTTTAATTCTGCCCCCTGCAACTATCAGGCCTTTATATGTGTTTTATATGCAATTAATGTATTTCAATACTTGTACATCTCCTAAACTAACTTTAAATTTTAAATTGTACTGGGATTGCACCTCACACTTTTCATAACAAGTCCCAACAACTGTTCTATCAACTGAATCATACACACTTCCCTATATTTTTGTTTAGCTATCTTTTCTAAACAGGGCTTTGCATTTTTCCTAAGGATGGTCTCAGACCATATCCCTACATATTTCTCTATTATAAGGTATCTGTAGCACACATTAAATAGTATACTGTTATTTAAAAGTGTATTTTCATTGGTTAAAATGCATACTGAAATTTCTAGGGAAGCCTCAAATAAGTATTTTTAAAGTGCAAAATAAATTCCATGAGAACAAAAAATAAGAGTATGTAATATAGGTCTATTAAAGCCAGGGACAAAGGAGAGGAGCAAAAAAAGAAACAAGTATTTCTGTTTGTTCATAGAAAATGCTTATGTGCAGGGAAGACCTGGCATATCTCTCTATCATCAAGAACTTGAATACTAATTTATCTTAAAAAAAGAGATTCCATTTTAGTACTGAACATATGCCTAGTTCAGTACAACTAAACATTGCAACTCCCCATCAGAATACTAGAAAAGAAACATCCCACTGTTAGCAGTATCTGCTTATAATATATAATGGGATTGTCAGTTGTTTTCCTGGTTTTGTAGAATAAAAATATTTTTAATGACTGTGTTGTATCTATGTTGTATCTCTATTGTCAATCTTAAGTACAATAAAGTATACAAAATTAGTTGCCTTTGAAATATAAAATATTTAGTGCTCAAGTGTGTTGTCTAGATAGATAGCTGATGAATTATTGACTAAGTATATCCATTATCTCCAGTGCAAAATAAAATTTTGTAAATGCACATATTATGTGATCTCTGGCCCCAAAGAGCTCTCCCATTATATCTCACCTTTGAAAATGTACTCTAACATGGTTGGCTGTTTTGTATTCCTCACCCATTTGAATAAGCATAAAGTATAACAATAATAAATGCTCTATTTTCCTTGCCAATCTGAACCCATGCCAGTCTTAAAAGAAACACATTCAAAATGACACATGGTGACAGATTACAATCGAGTCTGAAGGAGGCATAAAGTTCTGTGAAATCCAAACTTTGGCAGCTCTTTTGAGTTTTACTGCCAGTTCCTTGCCAAAATTGTGTTTGATAGATGAGAACAATTTGTCTTTTTGGACATTCATGAATGAGACACTGCAGACATTGAATTATATATACAGAGGTGAAACTCACTTTTCATATTTGAATTTAGTAGATGAATATGTAAGTAGAATTAAATGTCCCAGATGTCTTGCCAATTTAAACTACAATAAATCTAAATGTTCAGATGAGTTCAACTAAATCACAGGATCCTGTACATAGAAACATGCCGTATATGTTTGCTTTGGAAATTGATGACAGTAGAAGTTCTTAAAAATTCAATTCTCTATTGAACATGCTCACTCAGAGGAATGGGGTTCACAGTCCCACCCTGAATGGAGTCAGCTGACATGTGATTTTGAGATACTTCTGATATATTAGGTACAGTCTTAAATCTCAACGGAGATTGTGAGTGATGCAAATATCTGTAGATTTGCATAAGGTAACACACTTCTAAAACTTTGTGCAGGCTGTTCAGTATTTGGAAGACCAAACTACCTGTGAGAGTAAAAAAAACCAAGTGTAAATTAGCTTCATAGAACAAAATGGAAATGCTTCACAGAAGAGCATACAAAACCCTAGGACATCCTTGCAAGAGAAAATAACATTTGAAGTCTCTATTTATTTTGTATATCAGGAATGACACATGGAGTCTTTATTTCTATGTCTCTCTGCTTTATCTAATTGTAATAAAATGAATTATGGGTAAAAGTTCTTAAGAAGAAAGAGTAATGAGACATAATGACATCACTTGACTTTCGTTTACTATGGTATGTATCTATGAAATTAAGTATAAAATATTTTCTGACAAGTCAGCAAGATGCCTTGGTTATCTTATTCAAGATTTTGATTTTATTTCTGTTTTCCATGAACACTCACAAGAATTTTAATTAGAACAATGACAGATTGGTTTTGTAATTCAGAAATAAATCTCTAGTCACAATATTGTGAACAACGAGAGGAGGGAGAAGAGAGAGATAAAATTCTTGAATTAAAATTTGTAAGATATTACGTTAACTTCATAACAATAAAATTTTCAATCCAAGGAAATGTTATGAAGCCTATTTGAGAAGCAATGATGACAAAAATCGGTGAACTCTTAAATGTAGATGAAATAAGGAAGGGAGGCATTTGCTGTGGTTAATCTTGGTTGTCCACAGGACTGTCTGGGAATGTCGAGGAGATGAGAAAGGCTCACTCTTGAGTGTGGCCTGGAAGATGTTTTCAGGAGATGAAGAGGGCTGTGGCCTAATGAAGGGGGCAAGCCACTGATGGACTCCAAATGCCAGTAGAACGTTGAGAAGTGGTTAAGTCTGCAGGTGGCAGACGAAGGTCACTGTGGACATGGCACCATTCGGAATGACCCACCCTTGTCCTTTTCTCTTATCTGCTGTCTGCTCAGAGGTACACAGCCTCCACCTCCATCTGCGCCTGCAGTTGTAATCTTCTGTCTCTTAAGAGACCCAGAATGAATACAACCAAGTTCTATAAAACTGAAAGCTCTGAAACAAAGAACTAAAGCAAGTCTACAAGCCCTTTAACTGCTTCTCTTAGCTATTTGGTCAGACTAATAAGAAAGGGTGACTAGCACAAGATATACCCATCCTTATATGTACATTCAATTATCTTCTATGGATTATTCCTTTACATTTAGGTCTCAACTAAGAAACTTCTGCAAGAGGATGGACATACTAAGTAATTGCAGAATTAAGAACAAAAAGAAACATGGAAGTTCCTGCATCTGATTATTGGCTGAAGCTAGTCAGTGTGTCCCATTATATGTTACATTATATGTTACATTAATATTTTAAGTCCAGAAAGATCACGATTGCAAAAAAAATCAGAAGTAAACAGAAGTGAATATTTATCAAACTTTTTTTAAGGAGCAAACTTATATAGAAATAGTGTAGAAGATGTAAAAAAAAGAGGTAACGTTTTAGCTTACAGGAAGAGAACATACTTATATAAAATAATATATAAATATTATATATATGTACATATCAAAACAAACACCAAGATATGGAAACAAGAGATCTCTCTCTTGTTTTCTCTCTTTTTTTAACTTTTTTTCTTTTTTGGTGATTCTGTCTCTTTTATTCTCTCTATTTGGTGTATTCACATGGGCCTCTTTTGATTCTCTCTATTTGGTGTATTCACATGTGTATCTTTGGAAGGTGGGAAGGAGAGTACAGAACTCCAGGGGAAAAAAGGGGAAAAAGTGCTAGTAGTAGAGTTCGCTGGACACTGATGAAAGTGCGCTATAAAAGCCATGGGTAGAAATGGGAGGGAGGGTCTGGGAGAGAGTGAGAGAACACAAAATACTATACAAAAGGAAATGGACTCTTTACTTCACTCACCTAACAATTACCCCTCTGTATGTCATTTTTCATAATTACAATAAAGTAAATTAATTAAAAATAATAATATTTTAAGCCAAGTGCTGGTGGCTTACATCTATAGTACTAGCTACTCAAGAGTCTGAGATCAGAGGATTGAGGTTAAGAGCCAGCTCAACTGACTCTAATCTAAAAACTAAATAAATTATAAGTTATCTGGGTATATCAATTGCTACATAGAAATACAAGGAGCATACAAGAGAGTATTTTTAATAGTGATCAGCTCCATAATCTCCCAGGGAATTTTTTTCATAGACTTGAATATGATACTGAGTCCATGAAACTGGAAGATTTAAATAATGATCAATCCACATAAGAGAAAGCTTTTATGCATCCTCCAACAATATCTAATTTTAATGAAAATGCAGTTTAAATGACAGTAGTCTTCCTTTTTGTAAAAGCTTTTATTTAGAAATTAACCTGCGGATTGAAAGGACTTGTAAACACTTCGTTCAGTAATGTGCTATGTAACAATGTTTGGGTGGGTGAAGGCTGGCATTTGTGATAGCATTCCTAGAGGTTTACAATGGAGCTGAAAACGTCCTATCAACTAGTGCTGGTCTCTGTGGAGCTGTGATTAGCACAACACATGGTTCATGTCTGTACTGACAGTGGTATAAATCAATCTCCTGCAATGATAGTTGTATAAAAGTACAGCAATTATTTGCAGTTCCAAATATTAGAAATGATCATGAACAGCTATGTCATTGGTCCATCTATTTATTGTACTTCTTCTCTGTAGTTTAGAGTGGGATGTTCTACTAAAATAACCCAGTAATCCCACTTTTGGACATTTACCCAAATGATTACAAAGAAGACCATACTAAAGCTACCAGCACAACTATGTTTCTTGCAGCATTATTTACCATAGCTAAGATATGTAACAAACCCAGATGCCCCTCAGTAGATGAATGGATCAAGAAAATGTGGTATATAGACACAATGGAATTCTATGCCTCCATCAGAAAGAATGACATTGCCCCATTTGTTAGGAAATGGAAAGACTTGGAAAACATTATATTAAGTGAAGTAAACCAGGCCCAAAGAAACATAGGTCCCATGGTTTCCCTTATTTGCAATAACTAGTATATATCTGAGATGAGCAGAAAAGGTCAGATAAGTTGATGTTTGGTGAAATGAACCCCAAGGTAAGTATTCAAATGTTTTTGTTTTCATGCGATTGTTTCTAACATATTGATAAGATAATTTCTTTGTTGCTTTGTATGTCCCTCCCCCACGGAATAGCCCCTTCTTTCACTGTATTTGATGTCGGTATAATTTGTGGAGGGGAAGGGAAAAAACAAATCATTTAAATAGGGATACAGGTGGACCCATTGCAACAATGAGATGTACAAGACGTTATGTCAGAAAATGAACTTTACAACTTGGGCAAGCGGGGAGGGGGTGCAAAGGCATGGGAAGGGATGGGAAGGGGAAACAAAGGAGGAGTCAACATACTTGATAAGAAATGTACTCATTATCTTGCCCATGTAATTGTAACCCCTCTGTATAGTATTTTCACAAAAAATAAATAAACATGTAAAAATAAATAAATAAATAAATAAAAATAAAATAAAAACAATTGGTTGGTAAAGGCATGCTGTATCACAACCAACAGTAATCTCCAGGCCTCAGGTTCCTCTTCCTGTCTTCACTGCTTCAAGAGACTAACAGTGATCTCTTCCATCTTGGCTTGGGGCAGTATACTCTGCTGCTCACACAAAACTGAAGCCACTTGATTCATATATCTCAGAACATGTCTCTGTTGCTAAGTGACATGTGAGTGTATTTACATACCTACTGTTAGGTGCTTTTCAGAGGATAATTAGAAGCACATTTTTCAATGGCTTAAGACTTCTTAAAAAAAATAGAGGAGAATGATGGAATGGTCAGGATCCATGGTACTCAGTACCTGACTTACAGAAGTAAAGACTCTGATGAAGAAAACAGTTCTCAAACACAAAAGGATGAATCTCAGTTTGGAACAGCAAATATAATTAAAGGTGTACCATTTGAAATGCTTTAGTCATTTGGGGGTTTAAGTGATTGCACTAATTTTGAAAAATAAAGAATATTTTTAATATATCATAATCCATGCCTAGGCATATTAAACATACAAAAACATACCTTATGTTTGCACACAAATATCTAAACACCTCTATCAATTCTGTTACTTCTATCAAACAGTTATCTAGAATTCATGAACATAATATACACTACATAGTATTTGGAGCTAATGTTTTAACATGTTCCAGTAAATATTTAATTTTAGCCAAATTATTTAAAATAAGGCAATGCAAGCCTAGCGACTCAAGAGGCTGAAATTTGAGGCTCACATTTCAAACCAACCCAGGCAGGAAAGTCCATAAGACTCTTATCTCCAATTAACTGACAAAAAACTGGAAGTGGTACTGTGTCTCAAGTGGCAGAGTGATTGCCTTGAGCTGAAGAGCTCAGCGACAGTGCTCAGGCCCAGATTTCAAGCCCCACTACCACCAAACTAAGTAAATAAATAAATAAATAAATAAACAAATAAATACATACATGCAGCACACAGTGTGTCAATTGTCCTGCACAAGTTCTGGCTTCAAATAACGCTTGATCTCATCATGCTACCATCACTTAAAATTTCCTGGGAATCCCTTTAGTAGATAGTTTCAGAGATATTTTACTGGTGTATTAAGGAAATCAATCACAATTATTTCAAATTCATACCTAATTTTAAATGGCAAATGGATTTTCTGAATGTGGTTGTTTTCCTTATCAATCAGACTAAGATCTAGAAGGATATTAAGAACGCTTAAATTTACCTCTGAATATTAAATTGTACACTCTAAGATATCTGATGATGTTCTTAATGAGTTCTAGTAATTTTGTAAACTTCAAATTTCTTATTTTTTTCATAAACATTTTATTTTAATGGAGGAGTGTAAAATAGAATTTCTATACACCTCAGGCCATGTCATCAGAGCTCAACTAAGGTGAAGCTTTCTATGGAGCTACGTTGGTCACTATCAATACCCTGTCATATTACACAATGTAAGTGTCTTCCAAGGTTTCCTACGCTGTAGATGAGCTTCAGATCATGTTTCAAACTTGATGGATTTGTGTCCTACATTTAGGTGTTTGATCCCTTTTTTTGTACTTTTTATTGTAAAAATACTATACAGAGGGTTATAGTTACATGAGAAGTTAATGAGTGCATTTCTTATCAAGCATTGTTTGATCCCTTTTGAATGAACTCTGTTCTACAATTATCATTTTTTTGGTTCAAGATCACTTGAGTATATTTATACTATTATGACCCAGAAGTCTATTTTTTCCCACTGGTTGGCCAAAAGTCCATTAATTTGGTTCAATACTGAGTCGGACAATGTCAATGTGTTGTTTCTACACATAAACTTCACAAGAAAGTATCCAGAACAACCTTCTATGCGTTTGCACAAGATGAAACTAAATTATAGATTAAATTGGAAACAGGTGACGAGGATGATCATGTGCTTCTCTCTGTAATTTTTTAAATGTTAAAATTTTATTTACAAAGCTTTTTTGTTGTATAGAAAGTAAAAATGCTGTTACAATCTTGGTGTAACTGGTTGCCACAGAGGGCTGACTCACCAATTACATTTATCCACACTACAGCAAGAATCTTATACGAAAACCTAACAATGCTTACAATTTTGTTACGGCCAAGTCCCCAAGCTTGGTAGATGACCAAGAGGGACTAAAGAGAGGCAGGTGGAATGTCACAGGAACTATTCTTTGGCCCTTTGGGTGACTGGGGATCCTGGGGTTTTTTGTTTCCTTTTGATCCAATTCATCTGAATTTAGTAGTTTTTCTCTTAAAAATTTCACATATAGATTTTATAATTTATACATGCTCATTTTTGGTGAGGAGTGTGAATATAACTGCTGTTTATTTTAAAAATTTCAAATTGACTTGTTCATTACTATATAGGTGTATAGGAAAATGGTTATATATATATATATATATATATATATATATATATATATATATATATATACATCTAATTAAAAGATTTTTTTGCAGGTCCTGGGGCTTAAACTCTTGGCCTGGGCACTGTCCCTCAGCTCTTCAGCTGAAGGCTAGCACTCTACTACTTGAACCAAGCTTCCAGCTTTCTTTGTTTATGTGGTGCTGAGGAGTCAAACCCAGGGCTTTATGTGCTAAGCCACATTCCCAGTCCCAATTTTGGTTATATTTTTAGTATAATATTAAATTGTATTGTGCAATCTTTGGCTTGATTCCCTATTAGTATAAAAATGTTTGTCAATTTTTTGTAATTTTCTGCACAGACAATCATGTTATTTTTACATTCTGTCATTTTATTTTGAGCATTGAATTCATCATGTTATTAGTTATTTATTTTTATTAGCTATAAAATCCAATAATAATATGAAATAGAATGGAATGAGGAGATATCCTTACCATTTCCTTAATTTAGTAGAAAAAATTCTTAATATTAACCATGATAGGGTATGTAGGAATTGTGGATATGCTTTATCTTCTCCTAGTTTTAAGGAACAATTTCATCATCATTAGGGATTAGGTTCAGTCAAATGATTTTTTGAGCCACTTGAGAAAATAATTGTAATTTTCTTTTATCTTTTTAATGCTGCTGATAACGTTGATCTATTTTCAAGGATTGAACCAGCTTTATACATCAGGAATCAATCCCACTAGTTTATGGTATATAATTATTTTTATAATGAACTGTATTTGCTTTGTCAATATTGTTAGATGATTTAGATATCTTGACTCAGGTATGTATTAAGATTCTGGTTTACCATAGGTACATTTTGAGCTATATCATTTTAGTTCAGTGTTACCTGAAATGTTTAAATGTACCAGGTTATTCACCTAGATCAAACTTCCCATCATTGTTAAATTAGAATGCTATCATAGTAACCAAATTGGGAGAATAATTAGAAGGCTATTAGCTTAGTAAAATTACTATGAAATAGAAAACCAAAATATTTCCATAACTCAAGGGAAATACTTTAATCAAAATCTTATGCCAATATCTCCCATGTATGATATATAAATATTCAACATACACAAAATCACATTTGAAAGCAGAGTAAACACGCTACCATTTGGTCTGAATATTTTCTGTAAGTTATAACCAGAACTGTACTGAGGCTAAGCCTGGTGATCGGCAAGTGTGAATGACGCACTCTGGAAAGGCAAAGGAATTGGCTGAGACCAATTCCATTTGCGCAAAAGGTCATTAAGACCTCTTTCAGTCATAACATTTTAAAATCAAGCAGAAGTAGAATTGCTACAAAAAGAAAACCTCTTTCTTGAGGGGCCAGTACCAACAGGAATATCTTTATAATCTGGATCTTAGAAAACATGGATGTGTATGTGTAAATACACAAACACACCAAAGCACAGTGAGATGATGGAACTGTTGGCTTCGTCCTCATGGGAGAGAGAGAATCTTGTGCATTCTACTGTTTCAAGGTAAGTTGCTGGTTCCACCTATCCTCCCAGGAATCAGAAGGGTTATTTGAGTTTCATCAGCATGGCCTTTATAAGTATTAAATGTCTATCTAGGATCAATACTTCTGTGGATATAGCCAGAGCTTTTCCTTGGATGGAAAAAGACGTGCTGCTTCTACATGACAATGGCTAGACATATGGCTAATAGTTGCGTCTGTGTACTGCCAAGATTGTTACTAATTCTGTTTCACACTCCTGGAAAAGAAAAGGAAAAAAAAATGTATGACATGCCGATAGGTCTTTCACTGATTGGAGAAATCCTGGTATCTGTAACAATGTAGAGGAAATGTATTCTCTGTGATGACTTATAAATCAAGGCTTCCTCGGAGAAGCTTGACTTGTTACAATATCTGCCACTCATGCACAGACATCTCCTTCCACTTCAAGCTGAGTACAATGAATGAGGGGGGAAAATCTGAAGTTCTGCCACCAAATGACTACCAGATCCCAAAGAGCCATTCCCCACTTCAGCAGTGTGGGAGCAGCAGGTGTAAACAGGATAGTTTATTTCCCCACTGTGGATATTGCATCTCCATTTAGGTCTTCTGGGGGTTGGACAGTGACATAGAGTAAGATGTAAATGAGACATTAAAGTGGAAAGATGTAACAGGTGTAAACACTAAAAGGAAGAATAAACAGAGTCAAGCAGAGAAATAAGAAATGAAAGCATGTTCAAATAATGAAAAAGAACAAAGTAGTCTATATCTAATCCTGTTTTTATTATATCTAATTCTGGTTAACTCCTTTGTTTTATGGTACTTACTTATACAAATCCATCTCTTTTCAGCTTTTAGTTCAGCCCAAAATAGTCCCCAAATGAATCACAATATAAAATACAATATTAGATAACTTTTCTTAATTCAAATTTGATTATATAGGCTTCCTAATACTACACTGAAAATAGTGAGTTAAAAAGATCATTAAGTGCCCACTCATTAAATAGGATATTTTCTTTGTTTTCACTAATGGCATTGGCCATATTGAAAACTTCTATCTACATTGAACAAATGTGAAGTTCAATGACACTGGAAGTCAAAAATATTCTTATGCCTTTTGATGAACTATTCACCACAGTCCAATTATACAAAGAGTCTCAATGTCCTAATTTTGTGCAGAGTTGAGTAAATCAGGCTCAGAGAGAGATGCTGAAACAGATCTTTCCTGAGGGGCATGAGGGTTAAGGGAAGGCAGGCTGAAGATTGGAGAAAAAAGAGTAGGTGAACAAAGTCATAATCATGTATGTATGTGAAAATAGAACTGGGAAACTTGAGGGAAAGGGAGAGAATAATGAAAAGCAGGAACCCAATTAAGGTTCATTATACACATAGATTGACAGGTTGAACTGATACTCCTTTGTATAACTAAAGAGAATGTTAAGATGTGATTTAAAATACATTTTATGCCTTTGATTAAAAATAAACTGAAAGTCCATTCTGAGAGATATTCTGATCTACCACATACAGAAAAAATTATTTCTCTGGGATTTGCAAACTATAATGAATATCTCTAGTATTGAAAGCTCTGATGGGGAAAGATAGGTGTGTGGCCTTGTAAATAGGGCTCATCCTTAAGGGTTATAAAATTGTAATAGCAAATTATGAACAATTCACTGGAAATGATTTCTGAGAAATTTAGGATTTAATTTATCAAGAAGCATGGGGGGAAATTCTGAATTAAATATCTCAACTCTGCTAAGCAAACTTAGTAAAAAACCTCATCCTTTATGAAGTCCCAGTAGTAACTGAAGTACATGAAAAGTCCTAACAATTTTTTTTATTTTTTTAATCAATTTAGGTAAATGACTACAATATCATTGTTCGAAAGGCACAGTTCTACTGAAAGAAACACCAGATTGCCTCTTAATTATCTTTCCCCCAATGCTTAATTTGTCACTGTTTTCTCCATTTACAATTTCCAAAATGCAGAAGGAGAGCTGGATTGGTGTGGGCACCATCCTAGAAAACATAAAATATATGTCTATCATTCCGGTAGTTAACTATTAGTTTCACTCTGGCAGACATTCAACATCTTTGTGGAAAGTAAATTTTCTCTCCACAATGTTTCCTCTCTATTTCATAAGGTAATATTCATGTTTGATTCAAACTTTAGGTTTTTTCGTGTTTTAGGAACTTTTTGGTACTGCATCTGTGAGCTGAGCACAGATGCATCCACTGATTGCTAGGCTCTGATTCAAGTTTTTCTTGAAAACTTTTTGTTGGGATATTAGATAAGACATGTAGACATTGAGAAGCATAGAAATTATTCTCGTTTTTTTCCTGTATTCTCACGTGCATTGATCTGGGTGCTCTGAGTCTTATTTCTCTCATTTCCATAATAGGCATTTCTGCCCCAGTTATCTTACAGCTGTTGGAAAAGGCACTTGGCAAATTTTAAATGATCCATAATGTTAATGATTGGTGACATTTTCAAAATGTTTAAAAATGTTTCCAAAAATATTTTATGTTTGGATGTGTGCTGTTTTGTCAAGTGGTCAGAGCATCTATTTTATACACATGCTGAATGCATTGGTAACTATTTCCAAGCATATGAAAAAGTCATGCTACTATTTAGAATTTTAAAAAACCCTGAAAAAATAACAATATTGGAAATATGATTTATTATAAAATTTATTTAGCAGTCTTCTTTGTAAAGCAAAGCATGGGGATTATAGAGTAAACACTACCTGTTTTTCTTAAATAAGTCAGAAGCAAAGGAAAAAGGAAAAAAATTAGCTTGCCATCTGACAAAAAAGATGCTCAATTCTGGGTTTACAAGTTGCATATTTTGTGTACTTTGGAAATTTTTATAAATGTTTATATCTTTGTGTAAGTTATTTTGATATATGGAAAATGAAGCTCCTGGTAACTTGGTATTCCCATAGGAATCAGAAAGTTTGGGAAGACACATTTCAATGACTTGATTCTTTGCAGAAACTAAACATTCCTCACTCAAAGGGAAATAAAACAAATTGTTATATTTTTCTCTCTCCATATATTTTTCATGCTTGAGGCTTTGCATCTGTATTTTGATGAATAATTATGGATGGATTCTTGAAGAGTAAAATAAATCACATACCCATAACATTTATCAGACCAATGAAGCTCAGAGTACTATTAAATGAAGGCAAAATAATTGTATTAGGCATTTATTTTTTCATTCTATCTTAAAATTCTAGAAGACCTTAAAATACTATTCTAAGGATAATAAAATTAAAAACCAATAGTATTTAAGAAGCAGAACCAGTTACATCAAAATCAACCAAAATCTTATTTTACTTTTAAAGGCATTTGTGATTATTAGGAATTTTGACAAACTCATAGACTGATATAATACAATTCCTTTTTATTCTTCTTATGGTGTTCTTTTTACCAGAATCTAACTCTGTTCACAGAAGGCAAGATTTTAACTATGCTGTGTGCATTTACAAACTTATCCCAATACTCATTATCCCCCATTAGCACAAATTAAATCTTAAATATTGGTAAAATATCAATGGAATAATTAAAGATAATGCACGACACTCTTTGCTACAACTGAGAACTCTACATTAGGAAAACATGCTGTTTCTATCATTTTTGTTATATGTTGTCTATAAAATTAATATAATCGACACATTTTAATGTTTATTAGATAAATCTTTATGATGGGGATGGGGAAAGATTCTAAACATAAGGAAACTCCAATGGTTATTATCTGTTGTTCCAAAAGGAGAGAATTAATGGAGGAGTCAGAAATTACAAAATTAAATATATAATAGAAAATATACCAGTGATAGTTACAATAAGTTTAATGATGATAAGAAGAAATGGTTGAGCAGCAAGCTCAGAAAAACAAATCTCCCTGAAGATATGGTATTTAGGCAAGGACTTGATGGAATGAGATGGTAAAAGTTATGAGGAAAACGCTGAACAAGGTCACACGTCAAGGTCATGAGTTTTGCTGCTCTGAGCAGCCACAGAAAGGCCAAGTGGCTGCAGTCTGTGCCCATGGCCTGTGAAGTGTGCTGATGGATAGAGACAGATGTGTGTGCTCAACTAGCTCTGCAGTGCCCACTGATTAGACTTCTGCTCTGGAGGGCATTGAAAAACGAAAGTTTGTATGCAGGCCAGAATTTTTTATCAGTTTAAAATTGACTTCTGACAAAAGTAGATGCATTTCCTCCATCCTGAAAGGAAAACTTTATGATGGTCAGCACGTGTTATACCAATTTGCTTTATAAAAGCAGGCAATTTTCTTAAGAAAATTTAATATGGTGAAAAGGTGTTTTTAGTGTTGTGCCTTTAAACATAAGCTGGACTGAACTGCAATTTATGCTTATTTATCATTATATTCCCAATTATGAAATAATCTTTTTTATTGTGAAAATACCATACAGAGGGGTTACAATTACATGAGCAAGGTAATGAGTACATTTCTTATCAAGCACTGTGGCCTCCTCCTTTGTTTCCCCTTCTCATCCCTTCCCATTTCCCTCCCTCACCCCCTCCCCCTCCCCTGCCCTGCGCCAAAGTTGTAAAGTTCATTTTTCGACATAACGACTTATCTCATTGTTGCAATGCGTCCACCTGTATCCCTATTTAAACAATTTTTAAAAATCACATTGAACTTTCTAATATTAACCAAACTATTTTATAGGTAATATTCATAATTAAATCTGCACTTCATAAAAGATTATGTTTCTAAATTTTGACATGGCTGAGGTTGAACTAAAGGCCTCTCACTTGCTGGTGCTCTAACACATGAACCATGTTGTTGATTTAGTTATTTTTTTTAAGGTAAAGTCTCATGCTTTTCCCTGAGCTAGCCAGGACTTCAATCTTCCTACTTACATAGCCAGGTAAATATGTTTATTTACAGACACATAGTGCCTGGCCAATCTTTTTAGTTGAGACAGGGTTTTGCTAACAGTTTTTCCCAGACTAATTTCAAAATGCCAACTTCTCAATATCTGCCTCTCGGGTATTGGGATTTACAGGCATGAGTCACTCTATCAGGCCTAGAAAGCATTGTTTATTATATTATTAATCTTACGTAGTTGTAAGAAGGGATTTCAGTTCAACAAATCAGTGAGTAAATACAATGTATCTTGATCATCAATGTCAGCACTATCATCATTCTCGCCACTTCAAAATATCTACTATCATCTAATTGAGATGATTCACTTCTGAAAAAGGCCTATTCACAATGATGCTCTCACTTACTGAAACACACACACACACACACACACACACACACACACACACACACACACACACACACACACACAGAATTTTTCCTATTCCAAAACAAGGTGATTTGTGGTTCATTGGAAAGTTATAGTGAAAATACCCTTTTAATAGTATAACTAGAATTACATGTTCTCATTATGTTCAAGTAAGGATAACATTCATGATTTTTACTAGCTTATTAACTAGGAAAAACAGGTAGACATTTTTATTTTACTTTAAATAAATTAAATTTGCTTAATAAGGAGAAATTTCCATTGCAATGCATTTCATTTGCCTACTGAATTCATTCCCTGAAGAATATATAACCTATGTATTTGTTTGTTCTTGCTATCTCTAAATAAATACATAGGTTATAACATTAAAAGAGACAAAAATACACACTGAGACTGAAGAACAGAATGGGAAATGGAATGGGGAATCGAATGCCATCACTTTTGGGAGAGAAGTTTGCAATAGAAGTAAGTTTTTAAAGCAGGAAAACATTTTTTGGAACCCAGGGTATATATGGTCAACTCAATTTTCTTCCTAAGGAGAGAAGATCACCCTTACTGTTCCAATTTCCTTACAGGAGGACAAGTTACCTATCTGAACCTAAAATTAATTTGCACCTCAAGAAATATAAGTGAAGAGAGATTTACCCATCTGCCAGGTAAGAAATTGCTTTAAAACAGAATAAAAGTGTTAGCTTTCCTTAAAATTGAATTTGCACCTTTCTACAGTGGGGGTGCAGGACAGGTAACACATTTACTCTATTATGTGATTTATGAGGTCTGTATAGAGTTTCTGTATTTTCCAAAGGATTCCATCTCCTACTTCAACAAATATATAGACACGCACCTTTGGTTGGGTCATGTACAGCACAAATAATTAGCTATTCTGGAAGCCAAGCGGTAATTCAAGCACTTTATCTGCTCTGTATTAGACAAATTCTCACCTAGATGCCAATAAGTGTGGCAATTAGGGGCAGCTTTAAGTACCACTTTACTGGCACTCCCGAAAGGTCACAATTTATTGCTCTTATAGCCTGCAATTGAATTTTAGCTGCAATATTGAATCTAAAATATTCTACTACCCTTTCTCTGCTAATATTCTTTTTTTCCCTTGAGATTTTGAGGGGTTCCACAATGATGTGCTAGATTGAAATAAACTTGTTAATCTAACTCAGTATGTTGTATGCAGATCAGAAGCTATGCAGAAAAAAAAAAACACCTTTTTTGGTAGCATTTTGGTTTTTTTTTGTTGTTTTGTTGTTTTTGTTGTTGTTTTGCTTTGTTTTCCCAAAAAAAAACCAGTGCATACTAATTAAGAGGCAATGGGATGCATTCTATGCTGAGCAGAGTAAATAATGAAAGTACTAAGAGGAGATGAAGGGAAAGTTGCAATACTTTGGCATACAAAGCTACCTAGATGTGTCCCATTCTGTTTCTTATTAAATTCTTACAATCAGGTTGACATGCCCAAGTATGCAATTGCTTATTTATCCAACAGATATTGACAGCAAATATGTATTGATAACAGTTTTGTTTGTTTATTCTTAATATTTTATTGTAAAAATACCATACAGAGGGGTTACAATTACATGAGCAAGGTAATGAGTAAATTTTTTATCAAGCATTGTTGACTCCTCTTTGTTTTTCCCCTACCATCCCTGACCTCCTAGCTCCCCAACTACACTCCCCTCACCCCCCCACTTACCACCCACCCCCAAAGTTGTAAAGTTCATTTTTCGACATAGTATCTTGTACATCTCATTGATGCAATGGGTCCACTTGTATCCCTATTTAAACAGTTTGTTTTTTCCCTTCCCCTCCCCAAATTATACCAACATCAAATACAGTGAAAAAAGGGGTTATACCATGGGGGAGGAACATACAAAGCAACAGAAAAATTCTCCTTATAAATATGTTAGAAACAATAGCAAGAAAGAAAAACCACTTGAGTCCTTATCGTGGGGTTCATTTTGCCTAACATAACCTTATCTGAACTTTTCTGCTTGTCTCAGACATATACTAGTTATTGCAAATAAGGGAAACCATTGGATCTATGTTTCTTTGGGCCTGGCTTACTTTACTTAACATAATTTTTTCCAAGTTGTTTGTTTTTAAACACAGTCCAGAGTCTTGAGTAAGAGAACAGTTTCAAACAGTGATTCAAACATTTTCTTAAAACATTGTTTTATTGTTCTGAAAGGAAGAGAAAAGGGGAAAAATGGTGGAAAAGGCCATGAAGATAAGAGAGAAAGGGATAAGGAAAGGAAAAAAATGACATCCATTGGTATTAAAAGAAAAGGCATTCTAACAAAACCAAGAATAGATGTAGATGTACCATAAGACTATGGGAGTGTACATATTAGAGAATATATTAATGTAGCTATATTTATAGCTTCAAATGTAGACTTATGAAAAAACTGTTAGTTTCTTTTCATTCATCTGAATAAAAATACAGTAGCTTTGACACAAATTCATATCTGCTGGCAGGTCAATATTATGGAAACACTAGTCAACAAAGACTGAAGGAGAAGTGTGTGAAACAGTGTACGTATGAGGCTCATACTGCCCAGAGAATGATGCGGTCTAGAAAGAAAAGAGAAGACTAGCAGGAAAAAGTGAAAAAGAGGAAATCTTGGACGTGAAGTCTGAGTATAATAATTAAATAGAAAACATAATGACATTTGCTTTCCAGACTGGCTATAGAAAGCTACCTTTGTAAGTGGCACAAACAAACAATGTGTTTGAGAAAAGTGAGCCACTCTTTGTAAGCAGGGTATCGCTTCCATATCTGGGACAGTTGGGGATTATCTAAGAGTAATTTTTGATTCATGAGGCTCAAAAGTACTAAAAGTCTATCATCAATCCTCCTCTTCCTCCTCCTCCTCCTCCTCCTCCTCATCATCATCATCATCATCATCATCATCATCATCATCATCTTTGTCTCTGTCTCTTCCTGTCTGTCTCTGTCTCTCTCAGTTCAGTCTTGTTTTGTTCATTTCCCTTCATGAAAGATTAATTTTTGTGTTTGTTTACTGGGGAAGCTACCATAAAACAGAAAATAGAAGGAAATGAAAGAATAGAATGTTGGAGAAGAATACCCAGATTTGGGTGACTATGCAATTTAAATATGTTTAAGTTGAATACAAACTAGTATTAGAAAAGTACTAGAGGGAATCTGAGAATTTTTACAAATAATTTTTATTATCTCTGGACAGAAACGTATAGTATTATGCAAAAGCCAAAAGCCATAAAAGATTAATGAAATCAATCGCATAAAAATTGAAAAGAAAGTAAAATATTCATAGAAAAAGAGCCCAACTGAATAAAATGCAGATAAAAAAGGGGAAAATTTCTTTCCTATCATATAAAAATGCCTTCAGATTATATCTAGGGAGGTCTTTCAACTTACTAAAATAGAATAGAGATGGGAGACTTAAATCCTTGGGGTTTAGGTTGAAAATCTCATGAAAAGTGAGAGAAAATGATGAGCATGAGACTGTGGCTCATGATGATTGCCATCATTAATTAAGGAAGATCAGAACTTCATCATTCACATTTCCCTTTTTTGTAGACAAGATGGAAAATGCATTGAAATGCACTCATTGAGCGATTATTGATGCACACTAGGTCATAGATTTCAAATAAATCTTCATGTAACTTGCAGCAGTAGAAATTGTGATTGCCATAGTATGCTTTCAGTGTGGCAAACCTAAACACTAATTATTATGTCACTAAAAATATATACAGCAAGTCATTTTACATCCATATGGGCTAAATCCTCATATTTAATATGGAAAAGTGTTGACAACCAGTTGTGATTACTATTTAATTATCAATGAATGATCAAGCCTATGTAGAGTAAATAGGCATACATATTTATTGTTATTAATGATACAGATACTGGAAATACAAAATATGTTCATTTGACTACTGAGGGCATTGGAAACAACAAGAATAAAATCCTGAGTGAAGATACTAAAAACCTATGAAGTATTTGACCCCCTTGAAATACTAAGCAAAAATAAATAAATAAATAACTGAAATCTAGAGAACACACATAAATAAGGAGAAAATATTTAAGTTTACAACCAATGGTATCCTCAAATAAGTGTGCATGGCCTTCCATTTATAGGGCTGAAAAATTGGATTCATTCTCAGTATTCAGCTATACGTAGACTACATGAAGAATTTGAATTACTTTGCAAAACAGCATGCATCAGCGTCTCTGGAGTATCGTTGAGTCCACAAATTAAATTGTTTTTTTTTTTTTCTAACCCAATTGCACTCAGGTGTCCATGACCCTAACAATGTGAGGGCTAGTAAATTTGGGGCATGGAAATAGAGGAAGGAATTCACGAACATTATAACAACTTGAAGTTTGAAATAGTGCAAAAAATTCAAACTCAAGAGGTTAGAATTCCTTTTCTTTGCAAAAGTTTACTGCTTGTAAATGACACGTGCATGGCATCCACTTATTTATTGATAGCGAAGTGCCGTGATTGTACCACCACAGTGCTCTGAACCACTCACCTCCTTAATATTCTCAAATGCTCACTTCAAGTACAAGAGGTTGGATCAAAATTTGAGAATTACATGAAAAACTTCAGGAAAGCAGCAATTCTCTCTTGTGTATTAAGCATATGAAATCTCTTCAAAGATAACTGAATAAATCTAGCATTCTTGAATTTAAAATTAAAATTTTTAATGAAATTAAATTCTTGAGCAAGAAAGGAAGGATAGCTTGAATTATTCATTTCAGTTTTCCCACTTTTAAAATGGTGATGGCTACAGGTTTCTTATAGGTAGACTTTATTAACCCTAATACTTTCCTTCTAGTCCACAATTTTTCAAGAGTTTTTGAAAAAGCTGTTTCATTTTGAAGAAAAAAAAACTTTTTCTGAATCAACTGAAATGGTGATATGACGTTTGTGGTTCATCTCATTCATTGGAGGTAATGTAGTTATTGATTTAGGTAAGTTGAAACATTCTTGTTTACTGGAATAATACCAACAATCATAGTAAATGGATTTTTTATGTGATTTTGACTTTGGTTTGTAAGACTTTCATTGACATTTTTTTTGTGGCGATGTTCATGAAAGAGTTTATCCTATAATGTATTTTCTTTTTGTGTCTTGCTGTTTTTTTGTGGACTGAATGTAATACTAGATTCATAAAATGATTTTCAAAGCTTTCCACCCCTTTATGTTTCATGGAAGAGTTGAGGCGTGCTTATAATAATTCTTCTTAAAGTTCCAATAGAATTTCACAATGACTCGATTGAGTCCTGTGTTTTACTTGTTTGGATACTCTTTAGACTTCTCCAATCTTTATTATGGATTTGCCTAAATGGTTTATATCTCCTGACTCAATCTTGGTAGGTCAATTGCATCTAGGGATTTATCAACTTATTCCACATTTTCAAGTATATTTGAGTATAGGTTTTCAAAATATTGCTACAGCCCTTTGGAATTTAATGATATTTGATGTGGTATTTCCTTTCCATTTCTAATTAATTTATTTGGGCCGTTATATAATGGAGGAGGTAAACTTTTCCACTTTTAAAAATGAACTAATGATTTATCAATGTTAGATTTTCAAAGAACAAACTTGTTATTTCTTAAACATTTATGCCGTTGTCTTAGTCTCTGTTTCATTATTTTCTTTCCAAATCTTCATTTCTTTCCATCTGCTAGTTCAGAGTTCAGCTTTTCCTTCTTAGTAGAAGACTGAAGTGCATCATTGGGCCATTTGAGAGCACTCAAGTTTTTGTTGGTTTGGTTTTTTTGTTTGTTTGTTTGTTTTTGGTCAGTCATGGGGCCTGAACTCTGGGCCTGGGCACTGTCCCTCAGCTCTTCAGCTCAAGAGTAGCGCTCTACCACTTGAGCCACAGCGCCACTTCCGGCTTTTTCTGCTTATGTGGTGCTGAGGAATAGAACCGAGGGCCTCATGCATGCAAGGCAAGAACTCTCCCACTGAGCCACCTTTCCAGCCCTGTTGTTTTTCTTTTATTTTTTTGTAATGTAGGCATTCATAGTAGGTGTTGTGGCTCATATATGTTAACTGCAGAGAGAAATAAAGAAAGGAAACTTAGAACTATAAAAAGTAAAACCAGATGGAGCATCACATTTACCTCAATCAAAAAAAAAATCAAAGCAGATGAATAAAAAATATAAAAATAAAACAAAAGTCTGGTGCTGGTGGCTCAAAGTCTATAATCCTAACTATTCAGGAGGCTGACACCTGAGGATCACGTTCGAAGCCAGCTCAGGCAGAAAAGTCTGTAAAACTCTTATTTCCCATTAATCACAGGAAAAACAAAACAAAACAACAACAAAACAGAAGTGGTGTGGTAGCTCAAGTGGTAGAGCACTAGTCTTAAGCAAAAGAAGCTTAGGGGCAGCGCTCAGGCCCAGAGTTCAAGGCCCAGGTGGGGGTGGGGGGTGGAATTAAACACAACCAAAACCTCAAAGACATAACTAATTATTTATAACAAGCCAAACCTTTTCTACCGTTCTTCTGTGTGTCTACGTGTGAGTATGCACACGTACACGTCTGGGTGTGTGCATGTCTGAGTTCAGCCTGTGGATGGACTGCTACAGATAAGGCTGCGATGACGCTGCTTCTCCGATTGAGGGGCTTCGAAGGACCTGAGGATCTGAGATCCCTTTCCAAGAAAAGTTCCTAGCGCCTGGGCCCTCCCGGTCCGATGCCCTGGATTTATGTCTTGCTTCTTTCAAGCATCCAAGATCTTACATCTGCTAAAATCTCTGCCAGGAGAAGACTTGGAGCTGCTCTTCTGGCTCTCTCCTCACTGTGTGGCCGCAGGGCTTCTGTGATGCGCGGTGGACTCCAGAGGGACCGTCTGTCTTCGTTCTCTCTGGTGTCTCATGCGTCTCCAGTGCTGTGGGAGGACTGCATCGCGCATTGTCGGCCTGAAATCGTATCCCTGCCGTGGGAACAAGGCCCCGACTGGATTCATGCACTGGACTTGGATGGTGCACTCTGCTTTGGTGGCATCACGCAGGGCATCGCGGGGCAGATGTTGGACGCCCTCAGCCTTGGCCAGTTCAGCACGACACTGCAGTCCACCAGGACCCGGTGTCGCTCTGCTACAGACCTCAGGAGCAACGAGCCAAGCCGTCTGGAAATCCTCAAACTGGTGCGCAGAATCAAGCTGGTTCTCTTTCGAGGTAGATCCATTTCCCATTTGTTACCATAACTGAAAGTCTATAGTAACATAGTAATTGTTCAAGTCAATAGAGTCAATAACGCAGAAATTCGAGTCTACTTCAGTTATTCTGCCAGAATAGAGGAAAAAATTGAAAAAGAAAAATTTAAGAGTAAGGAGCCTCACTGAATATTAATATTAATATTAATTAATATTAATACGCTTTTGAAGAAGAACAGGCTACAGTCATTCAGAACAGTCCAGAAATTCTTATAAAGTAAGAAAAGTTACGAAAGGGATGGATGGGGGGGGGAGGAATGAGAATGTGGAAAGGGGTAACACTGATCAGAATGCACTGTATTGATTTATAAACTGCTTTTTTGAATGACAACTCCTTTGTACAAGTATTTAAGATAATAAAAATATTCAAAATAAATAAATAAACTTGCATTCACCCTGCAAAAACCATAAACATTTCCCAGTTCTTTATCTGAGACCAGTATTAAACTGATAACAAAATCAAACAAGTAGTCACTACCAAAAAAAACTATTAACTAATAGTTTGAATTAATTAATAGAATGTATATATATACATATATATATGGGGATATATATATGTAAGTTGTATGCATGTATATATGTTTTTATCATACACTAAATACTAGCAGACACAATCCAGAAATATATGAAAATTCAGCTATGAACAATAATTAGTTATCTTCAGAAGACTAAAAAGGAGCAGTGTTCAAAAGCAAATTGAATATAATATCCCATAATAAAGAACAAAGTCTATCTAAACATCTCACACATATAAAAGTATTTGAAATAAATCCAAGCATTTCTCCATTCTTTAATTTGGGGAGGGGAAGGGAAAAAAACATAATGCTTAAATAAGGATACAGGTTGACCCATTGTAACAATGAGATGTACAAAACACTATGTTGAAAACAAACTTTACAACTTCCTGGGGGGGGGTGGATAGGTGTAGTTGTGGGAAGGGATGGTAGAGGGAAAACAAAGGAGGAGGCAACAATGCTCAATAGGAAATGTACTCATTACCTTGCTCATGTAACTGTAACCCCTCTGTACAGCATTTTTACAATAAAAAACTTACAAAAGCACTTGATGTATATAAATGGAATGGAGATTTCTTAGTCTGGTAAAAGGCTATGAAAATCGAACAAATATTGTTGCAAAGAATGGGCAAAGCTTCTTCCTAATATCAATATCTAGGTTAGAGAATCTCCCCTCACCAAATCTATCCTAATCTGGGCTGGAGTGTCTGGTCAATGCAATATGGAAAGTAGGTAAGCAAGCATTAAAGACTAATAAAGCATCACCAAAAGTCATTTGAACAATAATTCCAATAAGATTATAGGAACAGTCAATTTTCAAAGATAAATTGTACTCTAGACAATAGCAATGAACAATAGAAATCCATAACTAGGATTGTTATTAAATTAATTTCAAAAATTGAAATAGTATGGAATAAATATCAGTCAGAAATAGAAGGCAGTCAACAAAAACATGTAATTCTGTCAACATAATTTCAAGACCCAAGCAAATATGAAGACATTTTACATCTCTAGAGAAGAGAACTTAATAATCCCTAAATGATAGTTCTTTCCTAAATTAACACAACTTATTTCATTTGTATAAATATCCAAATTTTTGCAACATTTTACCAATTGATTCATAAATTCATATAAAGAGACAAAAGACCCAGAATAACCAAAGGGATATTCCTTCCAGATTAGAAGTAAATTGATGAGGAACACCATATTCCAGATAACAGTGCAACGTAAGGTAATAATCATAAATCTTTCCAAGTTATCATTGCAAGTATCTTTCCAAAGGTGATTTGATAGCTCTGGATAAATGACTTCTGGTTCATTTTGCTCCTCCTACCTCTTTTATCCTTTTCCTATTCCAGATGTGAAGGTTGACTGCTATTATATTATCTTAAAAGTATATGCACAATACTTTTATCACAGTTGATAAAAGATCTTCAGCTCTGCCTGCACACAGTCAAAAGACAGGCTTTCTGAACTGCCCATTGGGATGTTCCACCTTAAAAGCAGTAGTCATATTCAATGCAGGGCAATCAAATAAATACTGATGAGCAGAAGGGGCAACATCAGTAGAACACATATTATCTTGTAACATCTTTATGTCCTATTATTTTTCAGAGCACATACAGTCTCAATCTGCAATTAAGACCAGGTGACAGGGAACTGATCTGTGAAATGTGGGTGCAATATCAACTACAAATCAGTGATTGAAACATAATCCTTGACTTTTCAGCTCACCACCTTTCCTCCCTGCTTCTATGCCTTGAAAGAAGGAGCTTCTATCTTACAGATATGTTGAAGAAAAACGCTATTTGGTATCATCTATGACTAGAAAGTTTTCTAGGTACAGGGGATTCAACAGCACACGTGTGGTTACAAATGCATTAACTGAAGGTGAAGCTCAAATAGCATTAATTCTTTAGAAAGACTCAACAAAATCAGCACCAGGAAATGGTACATGCAAGAGGGGGGTTGGGACCAAGAGGAAAGGGAGAAGAATAATAAGGGGATGGGAGGATGCAGTCAAGAATTCATTGTATAGAACCCAAAATTTTAAAACAGTAAGGGGAGGGCTAGGTCGCAGAGGGGTCAGAAGCTTGAAGGGGTTGACACTGGCCAAGATGTATTGTGTACAAAATCCGCTTCGTTAAATGACACTTTGCAAGCTGCTTAAAGACATAAACATTTTTAAATAAAATATTACACAATGTTTAAGAACCTAGCAAACACATGGTGGCCTCATTATTCTTGGGTGGTACTGGGAAAAATTTACTACCGCAAAAATGAGCTCTTGGATAGTGGGACATTCAACTTAGCAATGTTAATATTCAACTGCGCCTGGTTGAGTATACTTGAATAGACTTCCCTCCTGAGGAAACGCATTAAGTGGAAGACAAATGAGGTTTTATTGACATTAAATAGCAAATATAAATATATATATATATATGTTTAATAAGGCATGTAAGTTGTGAAAAATTGGGAGAAAATAATATCTATAAGATATAGATGGAAAGGTAGAAATTGATATTGGGGGAAAATACCAACATTGAGGGCATCGAAAAGACAAAAAAGATTATATAAGAGGGAATGAGGTGTGAGGAGAAATGTGCACAAATTCCTGAGAGAAAGCAGATTTCAAAAATAGTCATATCTGCTTAACTTGACATTTCTTATATATTCCACTATACTGGAGCTACCGCGTGATGCCATGTCCAAGGACAATTTTCAGTTGGAGGAGACGCCAGATTTAAAGAACATAGACAGAGAAGGCAACGCTGCAGCTATTTCTGATCCCTTCCTCCTCATCCACAGGACTGGGCAGACCTGCTAGCCAGAACCAAAGAGACTGGCTCTGAAACTTCTGAGCACCGTGCTCATACTTCACAGTGTTCTTTACATTTTCTATGGTTTTCCCATTGGAATATTTAAACACTGAGCAAGTGCTTACCGACATTGATGTAATTTGTGCGCTCTCTCTCTTTCTCTCTCTCTCTTTCTCTCTCTCTCTGCTTCTCTCCCTCTCTCTTATTCCCCTGCCCACATATACACACTTTTCCTCTCTGATTTTTACCCTGTCTTTAATCATCTTAGACACTAGATTCAAATATGACATTTTCTGATCATATGATCAGTTTCTTCACTTGATCTTAGCCAAAAGGCCGAGAAGCGATTGATCAGTTTCTTTTTTTTTTATATTTACTTCAACTTAAACATATAACACTTAAACTAATTGTACTTATCTATAAGAAATGACTACTTTCTCTATTCATATCCTGGATCAGGTGATTTTAGCTGATGTAACCTGGACATGAATTGATGTACAGTCCATATTTTATGTCAGGTTGATAAACCAAAGTTCTGATGGACATTTTTGCATTTGGCATAAATAATTTCCACAGATTACTTGATGATGAAGAGAGCTACATCTACAATGATGAAGAGAGCTGAGAAGTTTTTAGTTATCTATGCAAAATTAAAATATATTTGAAATAATTATTTTATTTCCCTTAGCTAACAGAAAACAAACATATAAAAATTTCAATTAGTTTTGTCATAATTACTATCTATTGAAATCTTAAAAGTCCCAGGAGTTTTCTATCTTTGTTATATGTGGTAGATTAACATACAAGATAAACAAATACATTTGAAAAACAATTTTTAAGCTTAGAATTCAGAATCACATTATGATTTATAAACTACTCAAAATCATTTTGTTTAATGGTTTATATGGAAACTTATTTTATAGGATGGAAAAATAACAAATGTTCAATCTCTTTTTGTATGTCTGCCTTAACAACAATATTTTACAGATTTAAAAGCTCATAGTAATAATTCAAATGAGCTGTGATTAGACACATTTCCATGTTTCTGTGACTCATTTTATAAAAGAATTATGATGTAGCTCACACATTAAAGTATAACATCAATTAGGTAAAACATGGCCCCATGTTTAATACTGGAATCCTTTATATTTTGAAATACTGCACTATTTAGGAAATAGTGTCATCTTTAGCAGAAAAAGGGGTCCTTTGTTAAATCCTACCTTATACATAGATTTTCCACTCACATTTCATAATAAAATTTAGAAACAGTAAATCAATCCTAGATGGTTAATACCAATTGCCTTCCTCAACAGACAGAGGCATTGAATAGTTCTGAAGTGCTGGCAACTTCCCTCCATCAGCCATGAGTGTCCCAGATGAGTTCCAGATTCTGCTCTCTAAAATTTAGTAGCCTTTTATGGAATCTGGTCATATTTTCCCACCATCAGTATTCCATTCATCACTCGCTCCTGCTGGGTCCACTCCACCTGTTTGCTCCATCTGTGCTTTTGCTGTGGTTTGTTGCTCATATCCCTTCTTCACTGAGTTTTACATCTACCCATTCATTAGCTGCCAGGGACATGCATGGCTTATGGTCTGTCAAAAGTGCATTGGGAAACTTCATTTTTCTTATCTGGGTCTTGCTTTACATATAAATGAAACCTTCTGCTCTTTCCAAGTGTTGCGATACCCACTGACAGCTTTGTAAATTAAATATTTAGAGGGATTCAGTTGGTTCAAAAAGAGTGCAAATCAGGGCATACTATTGTGCCTTGAGCAAGAGATGGATATTTGAAACTCCTGCAGCGGATTATTAAGAGAACTTTGGTAGCATAACTGCTTTCATAAATTATTTTAAACACCACTGAGATAAAACACATGTATACTCATTCTAGTTGATCATCTCTTAAAAAACAGAGAAATAACTATGGAACCCAAACAATAACCCCATCTACAGGAAACATTATAATATACAGATATATGAGTTAGATCATCTTTCAAATACAGTATTGTATTCACCAAATATCTTTTATTTAATTACCCAAAAGGAGATATTTATGCCATTTACCTACACTTTCTTTTATTTCACTGTATTTAGTAAATGTTTCTCATATTCTACACTGTGGAATTCTGTTAAAGACTTGAGGATGTTGGATGGCTTGGTTATTGGATGGTTTATGAGAGGAAATAGGGCCTGCTAAGATAAAACTAACAGAAGAGAGCAATGGGAATTCATAAGAGGGCCTGAACTTCAGCTAATGACAGAGATTGTCTGCCCTTTTCTACAAGAGATTCTAGTAATAATTGACTTAATGAGAATTAGTGCTATGTGTATTGTGTGTGAGAGAGACACAGAGACAGAGACAGCGAGACAGACAGAGACAGAGACAGAGACAGAGACAGAGACAGAGACAGAGACAGAGACAGAGACAGAGACAGAGACAGAGACAGAGACAGAGACAGAGACAGAGAGAGAGTCATTAAGCTTCAATTCAGGGCCTCATCTCTGTTTCTGAGAGATTTTACTCCAGGTTAGTGCTCTACCACTTAAAGCACAGCTCTACTTGGGGCTTTCTGGTTACTAATTGGAGCTAGGAGTCTTGTGAACATTTCTGCCCAGGCTGGCTTCAAACACTATCCTTAGATCTCATTCTCCTGAATAGCTAGGATGATAGGCATGGACGACTAGCACCCAGCTAGATGCAGTATTATTTTGAAATGTCATGATATAAACAATTCTGCCAGTTTTGCAAATGTCTTCTGTATTTTTATTTATCAATCTGAGTTGTGACTAACTCATTCCAATATCAAAATTTGCTTATAACTTATAATTTGTTTCATATAATTTATGTAATTTTTAACTTGCTTTACTATTATTTCATTTCAGTAATTAATTCTTAGTCTTATTTTTTCCTTTTATTTCATTCTACTGCATATTTCTTATCAAAAACACACTTGAGTGGGATAATGAATTTACATAAATGCACATTAAAGTGTGAAGATAATGTATTTCTTATGATAAGTATCACATAACTTAAGTTCCCAAAGCTAAGCCAAATGTCTAGGATGCTTGTGAGTCTGTGCACTCTGATCTTTCTAGCCAGCAACTTACATCTTAGAAATAAATATTATCTGGAATTTTCTCTGTAATTGTTCTTCATTCACTTAATGAGACTTATCAGATATGTGTACTTCTCATTTACTTTTCCTTAAATTATGATTTTCATCATATAGTGTATTTATATTAGTGTAATTCCAATTTTCCCCATGTAGAACTGCATATTTTGAGAGCAATAATTTTTGTGCCATTGTAGTTTACATGTTTGTCATATTTCACTGCTAATATAGAAATGTAGGAATTAGATTTTTATTGTTTTTTTTTTGTATCAGTGACTGATAGAGCCAAAGTTTTTAACACACACAGTTTATTTTGCCAACAAGTACTGGTTCCCTATTTTGGCCCACAAATCAACTAAATCCAGGGATAAGGGCCGGACATCTTTGGCTATTTTGTATTTCTGTCCTTTGTAAGTAACCATTCCTTTATACAATCACTTTACAGCCTTATTTGGGATCTAGAAATGATTCTCCATTTATGATTGGAGGCTAAAATTCTGGTGGCTGTGTAAATGGTCCTATCAGGCATTGACTCAAAACACTTCCTGAGTATTTTCTCCTTGCTTAAGCCACCATGATTAGTCTAATAATTAGTTCTAGTAGAGTAATAGCATTTGGAAGAATTTAGTCTGCTCCAGGAATTCCTAGAAATAACCACCCTATATATGGTTGCCACTGAATTAAATATTTGCATTTTCTTGAGCTCAATAACAATTTAGTCTGAACATATCCAATTTAAAATGCTTTTATATATGTGTTGGTATATGAACATCTTTAGGATGATTCTCATTGTAGTTAGTGCAAAAAGCTTTTCTCTCTTCTGCCCCTTCTAATAAAACCAATTTTCCAAAGGTTAAGCAGGTTAAACTGAAAAGCAAATATTCAAGAATTATCCTCGAACTAAAGAATAGACGTAAAAAATGGTTTATGAATAGTAATGGTAATCAAACAAATTGAAAAACGAACTTTACAAATTTGGCGGGTGGAGGGGTGCAGGGGGGGCGGTAGGGTGTGCGGGGGTGTGGGAGATGGGAAGGGATGGGAAGGGGAAACAAAGGAGGAGGCAACAATGCTTGATAAGAAATGTACTCATTATCTTGCCCATGTAATTGTAACCCCTCTGTACATTATTTTCACAAGAAAAAATGAAAAAAATACATTGAGTGGCATGCAAGTGTATACAAATATATTAACTGAAATATCACACATTCAAAGAAGTTCTCAAATAGTGTGATTTCTTACAAAGGCAAAGTTCCGCAAAATATAACAGCAGTAAGCAGGTACTTGAAAGGGGTGGGATAGCATGAAGGGGAAATGTGTAAATTAATAAAGAGAAGAGGAGAATTCTGTCAAGAATCCAATGTGTGTCCTACAAAATTAAGAAAAGCACAGGAAGGAGCGAGTGTGGGAGGGACGGCTGAGAATGTTGAAAGGGATGACACTGACCAAGATAGATTCTATTCATAACTTGCTTTGTCAAGTGACAACCCATTAGCATAACCATGTAAAGACAATGACAAAAAAGAGAAGAAAAAAGTAAAATGTAAGTCAGAAATAAGAAGCAAAAAGGAATCAGGCAATACAAAACATATGATGTAAAGGTTTTTGAACATGATTTTGAAGGAGAAAATTAAAAGGAAAAGGAAATGCTCCTACAGGAAGAAGGATTTTGCAAAGCTAGTTTAAGTCCTTCAAGATTTGTTCCAAAATTCAAAGACAGCGATGAGGGAAATAGTAGAAAACTAAAAAAGTTGTATGAAATGAATCCAAAGAGAAATTAAAAGTAAGACTTAAAGGAAGCATATGTATGCTTACACTGAATCTATTTTATGAATTACCTAAAAAAAATCTTAGATCAAAATTAAAGATCAAATTTTAATGTACTTATCTGAAACTAAAGAAGGCTTAAAGGATAGACATTGTATTTTATTAAAATAACAGCTTTTCAGGAATTACTTAAGAAACTGAGCTTCATCTAAATCAGTTTATTTAATATCTTTGTAGGTCAAAGTATGTAAAGAAACAATTTATAACTATGGTGAAATATGCAACTATTATATTATGTAATTCTAATATACTTACCTCCCTAGATGTCTTTAAATGGAAGTACAAACAAATTGTGTGCTTAAATGTGTCTAAATATTGTACAAATCTTTGCAGAGTTAAAAATGTATGTAAATTTATTAAAAATGTAAATTGACACCTTTAGCTCTCTTTTATCCAGAATGCAATGCATGCAAACCTTCCATATTAAATATGAAACTTTTGGGATTTCCAGTTTGATTAGTGTCATGCAAATGAAAACATAACACTTTGCTAGGTGTGCATGCTTTTTTCAAAACCTGTTATATCTACTTGTCTTAAATACATCAATATAATTGTATATATGACATGAGCTTGTACATCAGGAAATATATGTGTTTGTGGACTAACATATTTCTATAAGTGTTAGAGAACTAATAGATACATTTGTATTTTGTATGTAACTTTGTTCCCAAATAGATACATCTTCTAGAGTGTCATACTTAAAAGTTTTTGAAGCTGGTTTCTCCTAAGTTAACATGTCAGCCATGTTTAACTGTGGTTCTGACATGGTAAGTTACTGCTCTCCAGAGAACCATTTACTTCATCATGGTTACCAACTCTTCCTTTTTATTGCACAGTATTTAATAATATGGACATAACACAGTTTATAGAAGGGTTGTATAGTTTCTGCTTAAGAGTCAATGACATTGGGATATTTCCAGTATTTGCTAATATGAAAAAAGCTGTTATGAACATTTGTGCACATGTGAACATATGCTTTTATTTCTCTAGGGTAAATGCCTGGGAGTAAAATTGTTGGATAGCATGGTAATTGCATATATAGTTTTGTAAGAAATAACTAAGCTGTTTTGAGTGGGTACACAAATATATGTTTTCATCTGTAAGGCAGCAATGATCCACATACACATTTAGTGCTATCGCTATTATTTTTTTTAAATTTCAGTCATTCAGGTGGTTTTATAAGGATATTAAAGTCCACTCTTAATTTGCATTTCTCCTAATAGCTGGTGGAATGGAACACCTTTTACTATGCTTATTTGCTATCTGTATGTTCTCTTTGAGTTCTTCTGTCCTCATGCAAATATTATTCTCCACTCAACACAGTACTCTGGAACACCTGGAGACACTAGGTGGGCAAAGTGAGTCAATACTGAGTACAGGCCACCAACGCACAGGGATGTCTTATCTTAAGCATGCCTTCTGATACTAAAGGAAACATTTTATCTCCTCTCAGTGTTACTAGAGGGGACTAATTTGGAAATGAACATCAGTTCAGGTCCAAGTACACCTTGGAAGACCCTCTGCACTTTACAAATCCTTTCTTATGTCCACCCCTGCCTCTCTTATTTTGCCCTGGAGGAAACCCTATGACCTTTGTAAATACAGCAACCCTAATGGCCGGGTAGAGAGGCGCCATGGAGCACAGGTTGAATAGAGCCTGTGGTCCTGAGGTTAGACTGAGCTTGTGGTACCCAAAAACAAGCCCGGGCGCCTGTCTAAAACGCTAGAGGAGATCTTCAGGCTATGGGAGCACTCAGTATCTTTTGGTTTTAGACAAAACTCTAGGAACTCAACAAAAAATAATTGCAACATAGCTTCATTGACATAGGTCTCTCATTTCCTCTACTTTACAAATGGTACCTCTGGACATTTTTCAAGTCTAATAATGTAGAAAAGAAAACAGTCATCATACTTCATACTATTTTTAGAAAAACAAAAATAAAATATAAATATATGTATTTTAACCTGTGACTTCTACATGGAACACATGTTTATCATTTTTTCTTTGACCGCTAATTGGCTCAGTAAAAAAAAAAAGTTCAGCATAGTCTTATTTTAAATATTTCTGATTAAAAATGTAAACCACCCTTTAAAAAGTTTCCTTTCAAAAAGCACTCATTGTAAAGATTCAATACATTATGAAAAATGTACATACCTTTATGAAAACAGATGATCAGATATTGAATTATTGTTCTAGCCAGTATCAAACAGAAATAATCCCAAGGCAAGACTCTTAATAAACGTCAGCCATTCCTTGGCAAACATCTGTACTTCACAGGGGTATGTATAGCATAACTCGGTGAAACCATCAATCTTGTAGACAGTCATATCTATCAGGAGGTGAAGGAACATACAGAAGTTCTGAGAACCATACAGAATTACTTTAATGCAACTCAAAAACCCACTCAGTTCTATAGGATTTTCTGTAGTGAAAGGTCAGAATATTCTTGACCTCATCAAAACAATTACTTCACTTATAGTTCCTTATGAAAGATAAGGATTTTGCTAAACTCACTTAAGTGACTGCTAAACACAGAATATGGCATAGACAACAACTATGTAAATTAATGTAGCCATTATGGAAATCAGTATACATATCCCTCAAGAAACTAAAATCAACTACTCTATAGTCCTACTCTACGTATCCTATCAACATATCAAGTACAGGTAACTACACACATATTTATAGTAGCACTCATAGCAATATCTCAACTATGGAATTAATCTGTATAGCTGCCTATGAACTTATGAATGGATAGGAAAAATACGATATATGTACACATTATATACATATATGTCATATATATGCCCAATTATCATTCATCCACAAAGAATAATCAAATTTATGTCATCTGCCATATGGATCAAACTAATCATCATCAGATTAAATCAAGTATGACAAAATGAGAAAAACAACTATGAACATGCTCTTCCTCATCTACAGAATGTAGACCTAACAGTAAGAATATTATGTGTTTAAAATGGAGATGGTATTGGACAGGAACATTCCTTTTGAAGATATAAAGGATATTAAAATTTGTAACACATGCATCTCATTCCTATGTAGAAATGTCACAAAAATCATTGTGCAGTTAATATGTGCTAATAAAAAAAGAAACAAAGGTCAAATGAAGTTGCTTATGTTAATCCAGTTTCTTGAAAGGAAGAAATAGGTGGATTGAGGCTGGTCATCTTAGAGACACTACTTCCAAGTAAAAGCAGCCATTGTGGTCCATGCTTGCAATCTTGGCTACTCATGAAATGGGTACGGGGTATTATGGTCTCGGGGCAAAGATCATGAGACAGTATGAGAAAAAAGTAATTAAAACATAAATGACTAGAGACATGGTAGAGTACTTGGCAACTCCAGTTACATAATCAAAGCCCAATATAGCCAAAAATATTCTAATAAAATAGAGAATTAGGGGCAGAGAAATAGGATGAATAAGAGCAGTTAAGTCTTCCTTTTTATTCCCAGCAAGATCTAAGCTGAAAGCACTAATTAATAAAACAAACAAAACATAAACTTTAATTAGAAAGAACTTAGAGGAACTAATAACTTCATATTTGAGGATAAATTTAGCTACTTGTTTTTGTTTTTGTTTTTTTCTGATCAATGTATGGGAAGTTGAATAATTACTGCAAAGAAAAATAATATAATCCTTTTTTAGTAAAGTCTTACTTGTGTAAGACTTTATTATCTATCATCATTGTCTCTATTTTTTCCTTTATATGTATAACCACTGAAGAGAAGTGTTGACAATAATATTAGCTTAATGATTATTTCAAAATAATTAGATTTCATTATTTAAGAACTCTACTGTCTCTACTTTCTTTAAATAAATATGCATAATTTACAGAAAACCCCTATTTTCTTTTAAACAGTAATGTAAAAAGTAGACCCAATCTAGAGCAAATCACTGTATATGTTAAACATATGCAAAGAGAACATCAAGGAGTATTCATTCCACTGACATTGCCTGAAGAAGCCTCAGATAAGAGTGAAGAAGATCTTAGTTTTGAAAGGCATATAAGGTTCAATAGTTCATTATACATATAGTTATATGTAAATAGTGCAGTAAAAGAGTCAAATGTAAGAATATATACAAATATTACATATAGACTGTGATCTATAATATAATACATCATCTCAAAACATGCATAAACATATAACATACATGAAACATACATAACATGTATTTGCATATATAATAACAAAACATTATACATATATATATATATATATATATATATATATATACATATCTAACACAAGCTGAAGTCTTTCTTGAGAAACATAAGAAACCTCAGTTTCTTGCTGATCAGTTGGGGTAAGATTTGAATTTGCAGTGATTTCTTTTTAGTCACAGAAAATCTCACAAAACTAAACTGGATTACAGAAGTTTAAATCCATTAAGAAGGGGCCATATTCAATAGTTGACTGGGGAAAAGGGAGATGAGCTAGAAAGAGGGAGAGGGAGGGGGGAGAAGAGAGGGGAAAAGGAAGAAGAAGAAGAGGAGACTGGAAGAGAGAGAGAGAGAGAGAGAGAGAGAGAGAGAGAGAGAGAGAGAGAGAGAGAGAGAGAGAGAGAGAGAGAGAGAGAGAGAGAGATGGAGACAGCGAGAGAAAGTGAAAGACAGAGACAGAGACAGAGAGACCAAGAAAGAAGCAATCCATTAGAGAAATTAAGAAAAATACAATGAGGAGCCCCTGAATAACTGTAAGAGAAAGGATGCCGGCTCGGGAGCCCTGGGGCGACTGTCAGGACAATGCAGGGCAAGGGAAAGAGGAAAGAGGACACCTCAGACATCACAGGGGTCTCATCACAGGGTTTCATCCTCCTTCCAAGGAGGATGAGGGGAGAGGAAAACTGAAGCCTGCTTCTGAGCCTGACCTATTCACAGACTTCACCTCGAATATATTTCCTCCTGAAAATATAAGTCAATTTAAGCTTCTGACACATCATTAAATCCTTAAATGGACTAAGACCTGAGTTTCTAATAGCTATCTTATATTCTACTTAGAGATGGCATGCAGGTTTTGATATATCCCAGGTCTTAATATGCAAAGTGGTTGAAGGGCATAAGAGAAACTTTCTAACTTTAAATGTTAAGCTTAACTTTTCTGAATACCAAGATATTTTAACTAAAGAAATCCAAGCATTTCTCTGGAAACTATTATTTTTCTAGTACATATACCTACATGTCTGAATTTTATTAATTTTCCAATTTCTAATTCTATTTTCCTTTTGGAGAAACAAATGTGAAAAATCACAGATTTCTACTAATTATACATTCACACCCTAGCCTTATTTTTTTGTAGTTGGTATGGTGGTCATTCCTTCTATGTTCCTTTTTGGAGAATCCGATTCAAAAAGAGAGGACAATGGTAGATACAATTAAAGATAGAAAAAGATAGAGAGAAAGAGAAAGAAAAAAAGGGTGAAAACAGAAAAACTGAGATCAGAGAGGAAGAGAGAAAGGCAAGGAAAGGAAAGAAAGGGATTAAAGGGAGAGAGAGAGAGAGAAAGAGAAAGAGAGAGAGAGAGAGAGAGGGAGGGAGAGAGAGATTGTTTCTAATTACCCCTGTGTTTAAAGCACTGAAAATTACCCTCCGTCCTCTTTTCTGACTCATTTGCCTTCTAATAATACACCAGTTTGGAAATGTGCTGCACCAAAAGATGAAACATATGTTTGGAAAGCTCGGCACAGCACCTGCAGAAAATGGTGATGAATCAAAACGTAATGCCTCACTTAGATTCCGCTAATCCAAATGCAAATGGTGTGAAATGAAGGTAGACATCATGCCGTTTGGGACAGTTTGTCAAACACATGAAAATCTCACTGAGCTTCCAGTAGCTCCATGTTTGTCCCCTGATTTTAGAGGGAGATGATGATTGGCGTGGTTCATTGACCTAGATTCAGAGTTAAGCACCCTTCAACAACATCACATATATTAAGTGATTAAATGTAGACATTTCTTTTTTCATCCGTTTTTTATTGTGAAAATACTGTACAGAGGGGTTACAGTTCCATGAGCAAGTCATGAGTCCATTTCTTAAAAGCATTCTCATCCTGATTTGCCTTTGCTACACCACCTCTGGTCTTTATTCCCTCCTGGAATGGTTGGTAATCACTTTTAATTCATTTAGTTGAAAGGTCAGTTTGACTTACCAGAGACTTTAGATTGGAAATTTCCTACCTTGAGGAATTTTGTTCTTCTATTTACCTAAAGCATAGAATGATTGTTTTTGGACATTGTTCACCCCAAGAAAGCCAGAGAAACACCATGAGATGGAGCAGAACATTGTTATGTCAGATTCTCAGGAGAAAATCTAGACTATTCATATTTCAGTTTGCAGCCCCCCCAGAAGCTTGAGTAAGGACCTCGAATTGCTTTGACCTTGTTAGTCCAACCTTGTCACAATGACCAACCCAGTTCCACAAAGAGAGCAGCCATTGAACTGCACCCGTGTAACAAGGGTATGCTGAGTATTAGAAATGTTGTCTTCAGAAATCTCAGGATTGAAGATTCACACATGACAAATGTTGCTAACTACAGCCGCTACTGCCAGCAGACAGCCCCAAAGAGAAGCAAGTTGCCTAGTTAAAATATTAGCACATGTTAAAAAGGGACAAATTAAAAACATATTAGATTCTAAGTGGGAATTTTGTATTCATTTGGGAACCTTTCTACACAGGCACACATTACAGAGGAAGTGAGCAGTCATCTGGTGTATTTCTAATGTCTTCACCAGAGAAGGCAGGTAAGAATTCCAGTAAATGGTCAGTGAGTATATTGTTGGTGAGAGACTGCAGGTAGATAACTAGCAGGACTTGCTGATTCTTTTGGTGCTCACCCTAAGTCCTTTAGTTTGCACTAGTCATCCAATCTTGGATAACTGCAAGCACAGTGTAAACAGTATCATTACTCTTATTCAAATAATTGATTGTTGATTCCCTTGCGATTCAAAGTGCATTTGCCTTGCCTATGGCATAGTTGTCTCCTGAATGATTATGAGAATTGAGGGTTTTCTTAGAATCCACATAAGGTCAAGGAAATGAACATCTTTGCTTTGCTTTAGAAAGACTGCAGATTCATTTTAAGCAATATCAAATGTAAGAAACAGTTTTTGCTATTACCACTAGCATCTGTCTGAATTTGAAACACCTGAAGGATTAAACCTCAGTGACCCCATTTAACCCCACCCCTTGTGTAACCTCCATACCGAGTAAAACAGAGTTCACAGGGTTATCTTCCACTGGGCACCCTGATAGGTAATATGTGCTCATAGGTGATTAACTTTGCTTACCTACTGCATCCAATGATGATTGTTTTTGTTTTGTAAGTTATGGGCTCACTTCTAGGCCAATAATGTCCATCCAAAGCATGTGTTAGAGCTGTAACTAGTTTAAAAATGGATTTTATCAAATAATCATATCCATGTCTGAGTTTCCTCAGTCTACAACCAGCTCACTTTTGTTTGCTTCATAAACCTACCTGTTTTATTCCTTTACTTTCTTCCTTGCAACTCAGCCAAGGTTGGCATGAGGTTGGCAATGTCATGGTGTGATGTTAGCAAATCATGACATCCAGTCCTGATGTGTTTTCTATCACATTTAGGACAGATGCAGCTGACCCAGGTGGCAAGCACCATTGTGTCGATCACTGGTTTTTGTTGTGCATGGACACGTTCCATTCTTCACTTTATCCATTGGTAAGCATTTAGCTGATTCCCATCTCTGTCATTTGGAATAGTGATAAAATAAACATAAAAGACCAAGCTACAACTTCTACAAACTTACTTGATTCCCTTTAGATAAAGGACCAGTCATTATAATATTATTCTCTTGTTTATTTGAATTATATCTTTACTATTTTATTTGCATTTTAACCACCAAAAACCTCTGCATTTATCTGATAATTTGTGATACATGTCTGTACATTTCTTTGTTATCTTCTTAGAAAAGTCCACTGAATTCCTCTGCCCATTTTTTTGTTTGTTCTTTTTGAATTAGTTGGATTGCTGATGCATTTTAGATATTAAGTCCTGAGAATGCACCATTTGCTCTATTTTCTCCCATTCTATAGCTTTTATGATAACTTGCTTTCATTGCCTGTGCTTTTGTATTCTTACCCAGAAAAATCTTTCACAGAACGAATGTCCTGAAGCATTTCCACTAAGTTTTCTTCTGGTAATTCAATAGTTTTGAATTTTGCATATGAATCATTATTTGAGTGAAAGTTAATGTTTGAATGTGGTTAGGGAGTTTTAGACTACAAGAGTTTATACAGTCAGTAGTTTGGCTAGTTTACTTGCTCATTACACCACAGTAAGAAGAGCAGGGATAGTTCTGTGGAGTTGTAGAAATGATTTATATTTCCCTAATTCAGGTTAGAGAGAGATAATACAGTTCCTCATGCTCAGGGAATTGACTGAGGTTCACATTCCCCACAATTTCTCTCGGTTGAAGAACTGCCCATTCTCCAGCATCATTTCTGGACCTTGCATATCAGCCAATATATCTCAGAATGGCATATTAAATCTTTTACATGTTTGAAAGTTACTGCATCTTTCTTGGTTATTTCTCACTACATATCTATTTGGAAACAGTCAAGAAAGTTCTCTTTGGCTTGACTGAGGTCCCTGGGTAACTGGGGAAAAAAACAATTCTACCTTAATCTGAAGGTCTACAAGCCATTCTAATTTTTGCAAAGATTATTTGTCAATCACTATTGGATGTTCACAAGTAACTTTTTTCCAGTTTTAGAGAATGGGATAGGGAGGGAAAGTATTTATTCTATTCGTCACATATTTCTTGTCAGAACATCTCAGATTGACTCCAAGAAATATTTGGAACAATTAAATGATAGTCACAACTTAAAGAAGCGTCCTTAGGTGTGGCATCTTCAGGTAGAGTTCATCTGCGTACTACAAACACTTCCACACTCTTGCATGAGAGCCTGAAAGTAAAAGCTATACTTTGCTGCAATCTTCCAATTTGTGCCATTTTCTCCGGCATAAAATTGCACATGTCATAGCTAATGGTAGATCAAACATTTGCACTCAAGTGTCTCTTTATTCCATGCCAGAGCCCTCAGTTCTGCCCTGTAATATTATAGTGCTCCTTTACTTCAAAATGAATTTTACATAGTGAATTAGTAATAATATTGTTATGCTTCCAGGTACTCTGTGTATAAAAGAGCAACATTTATAGAAATATACTAGATACATTTATGCTTCATGAAAAATGCCTCATGAAACTAATACTTAAAGCAGGTACCATCATTTTCCAAAAGTTGGGAATTAATTATATTCTTCACAGGCTTTTAAATAGAATATGATTTGGTTACATAATGAAAATTTTGTTTTAGACCACACTGAAATGTTAGCTCCACAATCACAACAAATATAAAATTAGAACAGATAAACAGGTTCAAGATAGTACAAATTTGTTGCAATTTCTCAGTACACACACACACACACACACACACACACACACACACACACACACACACACACACACACACACACACCTACATACAAAATGTTTGACAAGAAATGTACTCATTGCCTTACTCATGTAACTGTATCCCCTCTGTACGGCATCTTTACAATAAAATAAAATTTAAAAATATTTAAAAAAACAAATACCAAATCATTGGTCCTTTACTGAATTTGGGTTTTCCTAAAAATGAGTAAATTCTATTTTTCTGCAGGAGAGACCATTTATTTATATTAAAAATGTATTTCCAAAAATGTTACCATTTTTGTTGTTTTTTCCATAGTTTTATTGTAAAAATACTATAGAGGGGTTACAGTTACATGAGTAGGGTAATGAGTACATTTCCTATGGAGCATTGTTACCTCCTCTTTTGTTTTAAGCATAAATCTAAGCCAAAAGGAGATTATAGATGTAGATGTTGTCTGTGTATTTCTTTTTAGCCAGGATTTATTATTCCCTTAAATGGGGAAGAAATTAGAAAATTTACCTTTAAAATTATAACCTCCAGTGAACAACTAAAAGTTCACATTTTTTCTATCACCACAATTCCAATAGTACACTAATTAGTGTCAAGCAGTAAAGTCAAACTGGGAACTCTTTAGAAACTTTTGCATTCTGATCCCTTGTATTAATGCAGAAAATGCAAAAGTAATTAATTTCGATATGTACTGAGCCCTTATATAATTGCTATTTTCAATATTTCTTTATGAAACATGTTTTGCAAATATTCGCCTGGTACATTTTTTTACCTCTTTACAGCTAAGCGCTTGCCAAATTCTCTATGGAACTTTTGATGTACTCTGTCTTCTGACTTCCAGTGGTGCCCCAAACATAGGCAATATTTGTACTCCAAACTCTTTTTCCTCACAAGTTGCTTTAATAAATCCTATTATGTATAATAGATAAAGAAAGTAGTGAGAGAAGGGAAATTGTACCTTCTACTAGATACTGAGATTTCTAGTTAAAGAGACCCTTGTTGCTTTGTGAACACTTGCTCTGGATGTATCATACAGCAAAACTATTAACTCAATAATAGAGACAGGGCTAGGAAGGTGGCCCAGTGGTAGAGCACTTGCCTTACATGCATGAGTCCCTGGGTTCAATTCCTCAGCACCATATATGCAAAAAGAAAAAAAGCCGGAAGTGGTGCTCTGGCTCAAGTGGTAGAACACTAGCCTTGAGCTGAAGAGCTGAGGGACAGTGCCCAGGCCCAGAGTTCAGGCCCCACGATCAGACCCAAAAAAAATAATAGAGACAATAATATTGTCTTTTTATCTTTATTTGTAGAACAGAAATGCACTGGTAACAATGGTTTGTGTGCCATCTTTTGAGTTGGATAAGCATCAGCAGTGGTTGGTCATCAATCACTGTTAAGAGTCATGGATGACTAGAAGGCTAAAAAAGCATCAGTATTTCTATGTTATGTATGAGCACATTAAAATAGAGTCACAATCTACATCACTTCCCCAAATTCACACCACTATTTGGCCCACTGAGACCGGAATTCAGATGTTTAAACACTAATACATGGTTTTCATCAATACCATCTTAGTTTGTCTGTAAGTAGAGAATACACTTGTAGAAACCAAGCAATGGTGGACAGAGGAGAAATTTAAACTTTTTGAATCTTTTTTACTCAAAATTATTTGTTTCAATTTTCCTTTAAAAGTAACATCTGTGTAGCGCTTAGAAACCAGAGAGATAGTATGTTAGCTTTGGGATGTGCCATCCTTAAACATTTCAGCTGTTTTGACTCTACAGTTATTGCATAGGTTTTGTTGTGTGTGTATGTGAAAATACTGTACAGAGGGGTTACAATTACATGAGCAAGGTAACAAGTGCATTTCTTATTAAGCATTGTTGCTTCCTCCTTCATTTCCCCTTCCCATCCCTTCCCATCATGAGTCTTCTAGTTGGGAGAGAGTATGTAGTTGTGTTATTTGAACTTCTTTACAGAAATCTTTCTATTACAAACTGCAACTAGTTCAAAGTGATTGTAAAATATTAGTTATTACAACAAATATTATTTATTTCACACAAATTTGTATTTGCTCCATGATATGTATAAAGATATCACTTTTCATGGTCCCCAGAGCTGCATAGCCAACAACTAATTTCCGTTAAGTCATGTGACACTAAACAAGCTCAAAACTGATTATATAAAAAAAAGAGGAATTAAAGTTTCCTATTTTTTTTTACCTACTGTACTGTGAATGCTTGCAAACTTCAGAGGGAGTTAGGAAAGGAAATATTTACTGAGTAGTAAAACATCTAATTCTTTTTTTTAAATATATTTTTATTGTGAAAATACTGTACAGAGTACATGGGTAAGATAATGAGCACATTTCTTATCAAGCATTGTAGCCTCCTGCTTTGTTTCCCCTTCCCATCCCTTCATATCCTCTCCCTCCCACCCCCCCATCAAAGTTGTAAAGTTCGTTTTTCGACATAACGACTTGTACATCTCATTGTTGCAATGGGTCCAACTGTATCCCTGTTTTAACAATTTGTTTTTCCCCTTCCCTTCCACATATACCAACATCATATATAAAACATCTAATTCTTTTATAAATTGGTAACGTGTCACACAGTATGGCTTTTGTAAGTGTGTGTACCTCTTCCCCCCATGCAAAAGAAAACAAAAAACAAAAACAAAAACCAACACTCACAGGTTCCACAGCTGTGCTCACACCGCATTACCCTCAGAGCAGGGTCCTCAGCTCCACTGCCTCCTCTTCTTTTTTGGGGGGGGGTCCGGTCGTGGGGCCTGAACTCTGGGCCTGGGCGCTGTCCCTCAGCTCTTCAGATCAAGGCTAGCACTCTACCACTTGAGCCACAGCGCCACTTCCGGCTTTTTTTCTCTTTGTTTATGTGGTGCTGAGGAATCGAACCCAGGGTCTCAGGCATGTAAGGCAAGCGCTCTACCACTGAGCCACCTTCCCAGCCCTGCCTCCTCTTCTTATTTGGGTACATGTGGAACCTCTAAGCCCTTCCTCCACCTATGTGATGCTCTTTAGGAAATTCAATCCAACTTATGGTGAGCACTATAGCCACATAATGCTGTAACCTTGGTTTCCTTCCCTCACTTCTTCATACTACATGAAACTCCAAATTTTGGTCAATTTTATATGAACTTTTGGTGCTTAATACAGACATTCAATAAATGCCATCAAACAATGGAAGTGCACAGAAATATCCTATTAATCCACTTACTCATGAAGTATAACATCATTTCTGATCGATATTCCATGTAAGACAAGGAATATTTGGCATAGATCTAACACTAAGGGGATTGTCTCCATCAAGAGCCTAAGATAAATCAAAGACTTCACTAAGGAACATAATTAAGTTATGGTATGTATTTCTGATACCTTTCACACATTACTTCTAATGCTTGTTAGATTTTTTCTGTTTGTTAATCAGAATAATCATTTTATATGCTTGGTGCCTAATATAGTGAAAAAATACTTGTAGGTTTACATGTACCATTTGTAAATTTACATATAACATTTATGCTGTAAAATGGAAATTCAAAAATACATAAAAGAATCAAGTTTTACAATTAAATACTTTAAGGCCCTTTATTGAGAAAATTGATAGGCCAGCTTAAACTTTGTTTCAATACAGCCTGAATATTATCACTGAAACATGCACAAAATGTGTAAAATGCTTATACAAGCCAAAAGGCGGAGTAGAGGAAAATGTTTCCAAGTAACAAAGGCTCAGAGTATACAAACATGAGAATTCACAATCTGCCATTTTAAAAGGCCACATGTATTTATCACATCCAATAGGCAAGCAAATATATGCACAGTGATCAAACCTTTAGGTTCCCTTTACACATGATTTGAACTAGGCCAAACTGAACATTAATGCCTTTATAACTATCATTCTTGTGTCTACAAGAAGCAAAAAGCAATACAGACTATTTTTCTGTAACTAAAACCCCTCTGTAGTTTATCTTTACAATAAAGATGAAATTAAAAAGAATAAAAATACAAATGTGTAGTATACTTGCACTTAATTTTTATTTTTTGAGATACATAGCACTTAACTGTGATTTGCATCCCCTGTTCTCCTTTCTGAGTGAACAGCAAACTTAGCCCTATCTCACTACAATGTAGCACTCATTGAAAAATCTTTCCCTGTTCCTCAATCTTCAGATCTTCAAATGAGAGGTGACTAAGGAGACAGAATTGCTGAAGCATGATGTATATGTTATGCTGTGGGTCAAAAGTTAACATTGGACCTCACATTCATGTGAGAAATTTGTCACTTGATAAATAGTATTTTAGATGTTCCAAAGAGTTACACCTTTGATATCGTCCCATAGACAATGCTAAACAGATTAAAATCTGTTTGTTTGTGTGTAAATGTATAGAGCTCTATAATTTATACAGGGCTGTATGTGTGACATTTTAATGATTCTTTTTTTCAGTTAGAAATAGGTAGAATAATGTTGAGAAAATTGGTACCAACTTTACTGAAAATAGAAAATATTTAATACTAAAATAGGATATAAACTACATTGTGTTCTCTTCTCATTGTGTTTGAATACAAAAAAAAAAAAAGAAGTATTTGCTCTTATATTGATGCACTGAACTGTCAAAAGGATTAGAAAGATGTCTCTCTTGTGTTCCGCTCAATTGACTTTTAGGATAGAGCCGACCTCATTTTAATTAGAAAACAAATATTTCATGGTGCATGAATTTTGATATTTTGTAAATTTATTTGTGATTTCTAATTAATTCTCATAAATTCTCTGGCCTCCTTATTCATGATGTCAGTTGCATTTCATTGTGTGTACTGAGTGGTATTTTATGCAGTACCACCTAAAAGTGACTTATTTTATGAAATTTATTTCTTAATTTTTATGTAAAATGTTGCTTCTTTGGATAACAGCATAATTTACATTTAAATATTGAATTAAGCATGAAATAGAAGTCTATATGATAAAATATATAAATATGTTATATTTATGATATGTCTGTATGTTATGTTATGTATACAGAATATATATTGCTAAAACAAGAGATAAATGAGATCATTAACAATGACAAAATCAATAATGCAATGTTTGTTACTTCATTTATAAAAAGCTCTGGTATCAAAACAATTCTTTCAGAAACTCAGATGGATAGAACAAATTACCTTGAAATTTCACTTTTTATATTAGTTGATATGCACTTGTGTTAATGTTGGTGGAAACATCTCATTCCTATAGTTTGCTTTTGAAAGAATGTGTTTAATTAATATTTTTGTCCTTGTCCTGTATATATTGAGTTTCTTCTTTTTGTATTTTTCCATTCTCCTGTCTAAAACTGTGAACATTAAAAATATTTTAGAGTGGCAATAGACTGTTTAATCAACATACAGTTAAATCTATGAATCATGAAGTCATAAGTACCTTAACTTTCTCATTTTAATGCAAAACTTATCTATATGTATTAAGTCAAGCTTCAGCAATAAAGGAGCTGCTTTTTCTTTATATTAATGCTGATTAGTGTTCTGACTCACTTGCTTGAATAAATTACCCAAAACTCATCATGTATAATTTCTAGTGCAGGTTTCTTTAAAGTTTGATCTAATTTACCCTTCAAACATTGTATGACACAAGTGGTTTAACGATTTTAAAATCAGTACCATGGCTTATTAAAAGTTTCCAATTCTATTTAAATGACTGACTGGGTCATTTAAATAGAAGCACATTTTTTTCTTTGATTCATATAAGATATAATTACATAATTACAATCACAAAATGTTCTGCTATAGACCAGGTTGAGTAAAAATGATACTAGCTATCCATAAACATGCAACTCAAGTGTGGAAAGCATCAGTCATGAATGCAGTAGAACGTGACCCATACGTCTACAGGAAAACAGATTCACTGAATATTCTTCACAGAGAAACGTCATATTTGCGATCCCCTCACCATCTAGAAAGCAACTGCTTGAGAGAAATTTTATTTTCTTAGGAGCTGATGAGAATCACAGTTCAAGGCCAGCCTGAGCAAAAGAAGTTTGTGAGACTCCATCTCTACCAATAACACGTTGGACACTGAAACATAAATAGGAGGGTAAAAACCTAGGCAAGTCCAAGCATAAGTGTGAGCCCTTATGCAAAAAGAAAAAAGAAAGAAAGAAAGAAAGAAAAAGAAAACATAAAATGCTAAAAATGTGGATCAAGAAATAGAATGCCTGCCTAGCAAGTGTAAATTAAACCCCAGTAACACCAAATTAATGACTGTTCGGTATGTCTCAAGAAAAGTGATTCTATTCTTCACTCTTCATTCATGATTACATTGAGATTCAAAGTGACTTAACCAAGTTAGAAGTACCATAATTGAAATTCTAAATCAAATTGACTCAGAACATTGGCTTTCATGAATTAAAATCTGTAACATCGCCATAATAAATAAGCTTTCCAATGCCACATTGCCAATTAGACATAAAGTTGGGAAAAGAGGAAGCGCCCAGTTCTTGGAGCCATTATTATTAAGTCAACACTTTTGCTATGCTGTCTTCTGATCTAATTTACTTTATTGGGTTTTTCTGGCAGTTGAGTTATGAAGATGCCCTTTATGTTCGGTCTACTTATTCTATGGAATGGGAGATGTTTGCTAGTTTTATTTGAATTGACATTTGCAAATAGGATACATGAGGTAGTGTGGTAAAAGAATAAAATAATCATCTTTTGGCAGTCATGAAAAACATATTTAAATTGCATTGTTTCATTATAAAATGTTCATGGAAAATATCACAGCACACCAAAAAGTCTTTTTACTTGATTTAGTATGATTGTTACACTTGGTAGGCATGACTTATTAAAGTAGTCAAATAAATGTGTTAAAACTTGATATGAAAAAATTGGGTAGCATTTATTATGTGAAGTCCATTTCAGAAAGAATTCAGAAAGAATTGTAGCCTCATGGCCAAATAGTTTTAGAGATTATAAGCCTTGGGATAATTGTGGTTATTTTTATTTAGATTAATTAAAAGATGGAAAATTCTTTCTAAATTAGGCTGTATATAATCAAGTTTATTGAATATGTGAATCAAGTAAACTTATCATGTGAGTTTAATGATAAATGAACCAATGAATTTTTTTACATAATATATCAAAAATGAAAGATTTCTATTTTCTCCTAGCTGTGAACAGAAAAAAAAAATGTGAAGACATTTTCAAAAGCAAGCTCTTCAATCTAGAGATCCTAGGAGGAGGGTAGGAGGGTAGGAGATCATGGTGAGAACTAGCTAGATACGACCAAGGAAACAGGAAAATCCATGGAAGAAAGCAGAAAACACAATGTCTTAGCAGAACTTAGAAAAACTAGTGTCAGTGACCTTTAAAAATCATATTAGTGGCTGGGAAGGTGGCTCAGTGGTAGAGTGCTTGCCTAGCATACATGAAGCCCTGGGTTCAATTCCTCAGTACCACCTAAACAGAAAAAGCCAGAAGTGGAGCTGTGGCTCAAGTGGTTGAGTTGCTAGTTTTGAGCAAAAGAAGCTCAGGGACAGTGCCCAGGCCCCAGTTCAAGCCCCACTATTGGCAAAGAACAAATAAATGAATAAATAATCATATTAGAGCTCTTAATTTTTAAACACCCCTGTCTTAAAATCAGAAATATATTGAGCAGCTCCATATATTAGAAGGTCAATTTATGAAGCATAACAGATCTCCAAATTGTATAGCTTTATAGGTACAGAAATGTGCAATTATTATAACTAAACTTGCAGTTTATGGCTCAAAAGTCTAGACCTGAAGAAATATTTAGCATTCTCACGTTCTTTACTCAAAAATGTTCTAGTATACAATGTTTATATCATGACCGTATGAACTTCCCAGGAATAGAAGCTAAGCAGATGACAGTATTTTTCCTCAGAAATTTTTGGCATACTGCTACCATAAGAAGACATAAGGCAAAAGCAAAGTAAGCCAACTCCATGGAATGCCATTCACTTTATCTCCATTGTTATGGAAATTTGTTTTCAAAGGTTTTTTTGCATATCATTCAGTACAGATCCTATTAGAAATACATTAAGCAAGAATCATTGGATTTTGCTCTTCACCATAATAAATACCAAAAAAAGTTCATTCATGTATTTTAATCCATGTATTTAAAAAGGGAAAAAGCAGGAAAATTTCTTTATGGTGAAAACAAACTAAAGTTTGCTTGTTGGATATTCAGGTAAGTAGATATTTTTGTATAAATAGAAAAGAAGAGAGAATAGTGGGTATTATTTAAATTGGCTGCCATGGGCAACAAATACTATAATGTAGATTTCTTTGCACGACTATAGTTTGTGCTCAGTTGTCACAATAAAGACTAATTATAATTCCTTTTTCCCTTTTTCAGATAATTAGATTCTTGTTCTTTCACTTGAGCTTTGCATATGCATTGTCATTTCAGGAGTTGTCACATCGTCTTATAAAATCTGTTTTTAAATAGCAAACAGTATTTCACTATCAAAGACAATTGGGCCAAAAATATTCAAAATACAATCAGAAAAACAATTGCAAAAGCAAAGGAATGTTTACCTATGTTTCCACTGTATTATACAACTCAACAAATTAGAATGCTTCTGAGTTGAAACCATGAAGAGGGACAAATTTTATCTCTTAAGTAACATAGAATTTTGCTTCTATCATATTCTTGTAATGAAGATCTACATGTTAAAAATCCTGTAACAAAAGTTATTATAAATTATACCAAATTTGTTAATTAGAAAAATCCTAAAAACAATCTTTTGTGGTTGGAGTATTTACTTTACTTGTGTTTGAATCATCAATCCATTTTAGCACTTAGCAAATCAGAAAACATTCATCCATAAACAAACTTGGCAGTTTATTACTATAGAATGCAAAAAAAAAAACACTAGCAAGAAACATCTTAATGTTTAATATCATGTTTTGGTTTAATAGCAATATACAATATAAACCCATTCTTTTATTATTCTAAAATAGGCCATAATAAAATAGCTGCGAGGCCCAAAGAAACATAGGCCCCATGGTTTCCCTCATTTAAAATAACTAGTACATGTGTAGGACAAGCAGAAAAAGCCAAAAGCCATGTACATATGACCAGATAAGGTGATGTTAAGTGAAATAAACCCCAAGATATGGACACAACTACCTTTTTTCTTTCTTGCTATTGTGCTTCATGTCTCCCCCACAGTATAATCCCTGTTTTCACTGTATTTGATTTCAGTGCCCTGCATCTACACACTTCTCTAATTCAGGGAAGGGAAGGGAAAAAACAAAATCCTTAAATAAGGCTACACGTTGACCTACTGTAACAATGAGATGTACAAAACACTATGTTGAAAATGAACTTTACAACTTCCATGGGGGATAGTGGTGGAGGTGGGAGGGAAGGGATGGTAGGGGGAAAACAAAGGAGGAAACAACAATGCTTGACAGGAAATGTACTCATGACCTTGCTCATGTAACTGTACAGTATGGTTACAATAAAAAAGTATAAAAAAGAAATGTTACTGATTTTTTTATCTGAAGTCTTAGTAGACATCCTAAATTAACTAGATGGCTTCTCAAGGTTTTGGGTATTACTTGAGCCGAGTAATGAAGTGAAGTTGCAAGTTACCTAGGTAGGATCTGTTCACATGTGATTCACAACCAAGTGCAAGACTGGTAAGATCATTCAGGGAGCAGGGTTCAAGACTCTAAGAGACCCTGTTCTTTTCTGCAAATTGACTTCCTAGAAAACTCACTATTTTTGCTTACATTGTTGGAGGAAACAACAGGAAATGTTCAGCTCAAACTTTCAGAAATCTGTGCATCCCAGATATGGGACAAGAACATCATGTGTCTCCATGCATGGATGTCAAAATCTTTGCCATACAGAAAGGAATGATTGTGTCTATAGCAGAAAGAAAACTTGAGGCATCTAGAGGCCAATTAATTTCCCAGCATTGTAGATTTGCTCTGCTCTGCTATTTCAACAGCTCATTACAACATTAATGAGTATAGCTTCAGAAGCAGGCATTTGTACAACTGGTGATAGTTTAACCTCTGCAAAAGTGAGCACCTAATTACGACTTCATGTGGAGCACTAATTTAAAGGTCATTGCTCATTCTTTAAGCTGGTCATAGAACACCTTTTTTTATTCAACTTGATTTAAAATAACAAAGAGGGTTGTCTGTGCATAATGATTGGGTCCTTTTTGGTACTAAATTCTGACTTCTCTTGATACAATACAAGAACAAAATCAAGAATTTGGCATTTGTCTTGAGAAAATGCAGTGTGTCTGACACAAATAAGAAAAAAATTAAGCATTTAAAAATAAAATTGTAGAAGCTAAGTTTGGATAAGAAAAGCAAAAAATCAATTAGTTACTTTGTACCTTATGAAATACAGTATAAATCATTAGAAATGTCTAAAATCAAGGAATAAAATTGAGAAGGCAGCTCGTGAAATCAAAGGTAATGTTATGTTAGTTATTTTGGGTTTTCTTTCAAATATTTACTTTAGCAGTTTAAATTCTCTTCTTTTTATCATTTTTCAGAAATTTCCACTGATTAATTCTTCTCCAAGTGAAAATCTGTAGCAATGTAAAAAGGTAGGGGTGTTATTCTGGCATTCTCTATAACTATAATGAAGAATTCAGTGTAATAAGCTACTTATCAAAAATCAAACACCCTGTCCAATTCAGAAACAATTTTATAATAAACATGTCTGCAATAATGATTAAGGTAAAAAAGGTGTCACTAAATAAAATTTAATTTTTTCATTATGGCAAGGTAGAAGGTAATAAAGTACATTCCGTATCAATAGTCCATCTGTGTAACTTTATTTTTTTTTTCTGGTGTGTAAAACAATTGGTGCAGAAGGGGACAGTTTTCCTGACCCTTGGTTTACCTCAAATCCCTCAGCTTTAAAGAAATGGAGTCAAACTGCAGATTCTAAGTGAGTGGCCTTGAAACAGCTGTGGCTGTGTGCACGGCCCACACATCAATCAGGAACTACATGTGATTGATTGCACCTTTTCTGAGGCTTTGGAACTGATCACCAGAATGAAGGATATTTCCGTCTGCATTAAAGCACAAAGTCATTTTAAAGACCAATTTTAGGAAGGTGAGCAATAACTGTCTTCAACAACTAAAACTTCACATCCACATGAAAAGTGGCAGGAGAGATAGACATTGGGAGAGCCTTCAGATGGCTGGCATTTTTCTTTGATTGGAATTTCACCCTGCATATATTAATATACTCTAAATTAGAATCTCTTCTTAAAGACAAGGTTATTTTTTTTCCCTTCTCCTGATCTTAGTTCAGTATTATTTCCCCTATGGAAGTCTTGTATGTTTTCCTAAGTAAGAAAAAAATAGCCTTGATTTGTGTTAATCTTTTTCTTTGGGGAGAGGGGGAGATTCCGGTCATGGGGCCTGAACTCTGGGCCTGGACGCTGTCCCTCAGCTCTTCAGCTCAAGGCTAGGGCTCTACCAGTTGAGCCACAGCGTCACTTCCGGCTTTTTGATTTTTGCTTATGTGGTGCTGAGGAATCGAACCCAGGGCCTCATGCATGCAAAGCAAGTGCTCTGCCACTGAGCCACCTTCCCAGCCCCTGTGTCAATCTTTTTGCATTCTATTGTTCCAGAAGTGTGTTCCCACTCTCTCTCCCTCTTTCTCTCTACCCCTCTCTCCCTCCCTTCTTTCCTCCCTCCCTCCCTCTCTCTTTTTCTCTCTCTGTCTTTCTGTCCCTCTTTCTGTCTCTTTCTGTCTGTCTGTCTGTCTGTCTGTCTGTCTGTCTCTCTCTCTCTCTCTCTCTCTCTCTTTCTCTCTCTCTCTCTCTCTCTCTCTCTCTCTCTCTCTCTCTCTCTCTCTCTCTCTCTCTCTCTCTCTCTCTCTCTCTCTCTCTCTCTCTCTCTCTCTCTCTCTCTTTCTCTCATTTCTTATCCTCAAGAGTCAGATCTCATTATACTCTTCCAGGTCAAGTAGACAGAAGGTTTACACAGTTCATGTAACCTGGCACAAACCATTCATGTCTTCAGAGCCACTCACACAAAGCAAGCAAAGGACGCAATATAGCAGTATGCATCCCCGTGCTTCTGGAACATTCTGCCACAAAGCCCTGTAAGTAAACACCCTGAGTTTACTTTTATCTCAACTGTGACATTCCTGCTTCTCACTATTCACTTGGCTTTCTTCTTCTTGTTTTGCTCAATTTCCATGTGTGCACATTCAGTTTGAAGCTGACATGTCTGTGATCTTTTCACAAGTCATGCCAAAGCGTCTAGTAATATTGTCCTTATTTCAGGTTTTTAAGAAATTTCATAGTATTTACAGAAAGTGGACAAATTAATTTATCATGAAAATATAAATTATTTCTATTAGTAGGTTTATTATTAACAGAAAATTCCTTAGAAGGAAATACCCTGAGTATATGATTCATTTATTACCTTAAAATAAACTAAAGTAATTTGCATAGCTAAAAAGAAATAAGTAGATCCACTAAATGTGGGCTTCAATGGTTTTTTGTTTGTTTGTTTGTTTAGTTTCGTTTTGTTTTTTGCAGGTCATGAGCCCTAAACCCTGGGCCTGGATGCTGTCCCTCAGCATTTCAGCTCAAGGCTAGCGCTCTACCACTTGAGCCACAGCACCACTTCCGGCATTTTCTGCTTATGTGGTGCTGAGGAATAGAGCCCAGGGCCTAGTGCATGCAAGGCAAGCGCTCTACCACTGAGCCACCTTCCCAGCCCTCAATGTTGGGTTTTATAACTCATATTCACATCTCAATCTTTCCTCCTCCCCAAATTGTAGTACCAAGTAAAAAGAGTCATGCATACTAAGTAATTCATAGAAGCATAATGTTCGGTAAGGCTATTTGGCAGAATAGCTGCATGATCATTGTCTCAGCTTTAATTTTTCCCAGATGCAATTGAGCAAAAGAAGATACATTCTTAGTCATTTTTTCCACAGTCAATATTGGTAACATATCATAAAATGTTTTGAAATGAGTAAAATCAACAGTAAACTAGTATAAGCAATGTTGAGGTAATTTTCTTCCTTTTTTAAATTTCTTTTAACACTTGTTAGGATTGAACTCATGACCTGGGCACTATTCCTGAGCTTTTTTGCTCAAGGTTAGCACTTCACCATTTTGAGCCACAGCTTTACTTCTGGTTTTCTTGTGATTAATTGGAGCTAAGTGTTTCATGGACTTTCCTGCATGGGTTGGCTTCAAACCACTCAAATCTCAGGCTCTTGGCTAACTAGGATTATAATCATGAGACATCAGTGCTCAGCAAGAACACCTTTTAATGGAGTACAATCTGCTTTATGTTGGCTATGCTATGTATGGGTGAATATGAGAGCGATGTACAAACATACCTTCATGCAAACATACAAATACTTCTAAAAATTAAATAGCAAAATAAACCCAAAGCAGAAAAATATAAATATTTCCTAAGATGGACATTTTTATGTGATATTTTAAGGAGGCCTAAACTGATCCAACTCTACAAAGAAACATTTAAGGAACTACATGCTTACAGAGTAAATAAATACCAGCAAAGATAACTGCATTAACTCAAAAATTTGGCTTCATATTTTCCACGGCTATAGTTTTAAAACAGCTTTGCAGATTTCAGTTATCAGTATTAATTTGTATTGGATGAGAAGTTTCTTTTATATTTGGAGCTAGTAAAGCAATTCAATAATTATCCTTTGGATAATAAGTAAATTCAGTGGTACTGTTTAAATCCTCTAGTCAAATGCCTATTTACATTCTTCAAGTTCATTAACTTAAAGTTATACAGGCAGAAACATAAAAATAAAATGAAAATAACTAATATAATTGGATTGTTTTCAAGTGAAGACCATAATGTACAATTATATATTCAAAAGGCATATTTAACTTTGAATAATTATTTACATGTTTGATAGTAAATTTACACAAATATGTAGCTGCTATTTATCTAGTGAAGTCAACTTTTTGTTTCTATTTTTTAATTTTTAAATTATGTGAGAAATCATCTTATAAATATGTGAGAAACAATTGCATGAAAGGAAAAAAAAACAAAAAAAATTTGAATACTTATCTTGGGGTTCATTCTCCTAACATCAGCTTATCTGACCTTTTCTGCTTGACTCAGACATATACTAGTTATTGCAAATAAGGGAAACCATGGGACCTATGTTTCTTTGGGCCTGGCTTACTTCACTTAATATATAAACATATTATATATATTATTATATATATATTATACATATACATATATATATATGCATCTGGGTTGGTTCCATATCTTAACTATAGTAAATAATGCTGCAACAAACATAGTTGTGCTGGTAGCTTTAGTGTGTTCTTGTTTGTAAACATTTGGGTAAATGCCCAAAAGTGGGATTGCTGGGTCATAAGGGAGCTCTATGTGGAGTCTTTTGAGGAACCTCCATACTGCTTTTCAAAGTGGTTGAACAAGTTTACACTCCTACTAACAATACAGTAAGGTTCCCTTCTGTCCACATCCCCTCCAGCATCGATTTCTTTGTTGCTTTGTATGTCTCCCCCATGGTATAACCCATGCTTTCACTATATTTGACATTGGTATAATTTGTGGAGAGGAAGGGAAAAAACAAATCTTTTAGGGATACAGGTGGACACATTGCAACAATGAGATGTACAAGTCGATATGTCGAAAAACAAACTTTAAAAAATTTGGTGAGGGGTGGGGGAAAGATCGGTGGGGGGAGGGGGGAGTATGGGAAGGGATGAGAAGGGGAAACAAAGAGGAGGCAACAATGCTTGATAAGAAATGTACTCATTATCTTACCCATGTAATTGTAACTCCTCTGTATGGTATTCTCACAATAAAAAAAATTAAAATAAAATAAAATAAAATGTACGTGTGAAAAAAAAAGTCCTTCCTGGAAAGTACAGCAATTTCACCCGAAAAATAATAATAAATTATGTGAGAAATGTGAACTATGGTCTCATAATGCTTTGCTTTGCTATTTCTTTCTACACTTATTGAACACACCTCCCCAGCTCTTATTGTTGGAATTGAACGATGCAGTGAGGGATAATTTATTGCAAGAATCAAAAGTCCTAAGTATTTACTTGAAGTTATATACTTATTTCTGATAGGATTCCAACCTAATCTGAGAATTAGGTTGATCCAGCCTTGTGTGAAAAATAAACAATGCATTAGGTAATTTTTTGTGTAATTATATTGAATTCTAGCACTTCTTACCTTCTTCTACTTTGTAATCTTTTTTCACTAATCTAACTATTCCTGAGTATTTCTACATTGTACACCAGTTTGAGAATTTCTTCTGATCCCCCTGTGGGGGGACATGTTAATCAATATGTCAGTTTTCTCATTTCATAGGACACTTTTGGTAAATGTAAAACTGTGTTCGGCAAACTCAAATCCATTACTAAGAGGTGTTCTACTTAATGATAAAAGTCAACCGTGTATGAGGAATGCTGTCAGTATGGACATGAGAATTTCAATTAAATGGTATTTCTTGAATGCATTCTGCAGAATTCCAAGTGACAAAATAAAAAGATTCTGAAATACAATGTAAGCTAGACCTGTTTTTCAAATATCCTGACAGACATTAACTTACTGAAAAGGATACTTCTTGTAAAGACATCTAACATTGGCCATGGAATATTTAATGAGGATCATACTAAGTAAAATAAGACAGACCTGAACAAACATCACATGTTTTCCTTCATTTATACAGGCCAGGGGTAAAAACAATCTATAACAAACATGCTGTTAAAACGAGCTGGGAGTGATGTAAAGGAGAGGGAGGGAAGAGAGGGGAGACGGAATAAGAGCAAAGGAAGAGAATACGATCACTGTTAGATGCGTCATGGAGATACCAAGACAATTAAAAAATAATTCTCAGTGTTTAGGCATGAATTTCACTTGTAATTTAAGTACCAGTGGGAAGAAATTATGGGACTTTGTCAGTCTAGACTTTGACACAGGACAGGTATAAGGAATTCAAACACATGCTAGAGGATAATCACAATAAAAAGAAACAACAGACAGTTCTTCTAGCTTTTCTTTAATTTTGCAAATATTAAATATATTCAGGGTGATGGCAGATCAGTCAAAGCAAAAACATACATAGACAGTAAACCAGGGTTGTAAGCTCGTATATGCTGACAAGAACCAGCAATCTAATCATACAGATTGTAATTAAAGAAATTGTTAGGTTTCTGGTGTTGTCATTCCTGAAGACATGTTTATCAAGCGATACACTTCAGTAATTCTATGTATTTGTAACTTTTATTAAATATCTGCTTTGGTTTTGCGTAGCGTAAAACTTGGCTGAACCTCAATATAAGAGATACATAAGCCTCTTATGTAGTTTATGAATTATGCACAATATTTACTTATCATTCAGCTACTACCAAAAGTGAACAGAAACCTGGAGAAAGTAAATGAGATACCTACTATTTATAGTCAGAAAACAGTGAAAGTCTATGTTTGATAGTGTTTTCGGCTATATTGATACAACTGGCTTATTCATTGTATGCCCCTTCGACACCAATTTCTTTAATGAAGGAAATATAATCTATTGATTTCCTATCATCTTTATGAAGATAGGAGATTATGGTAAAAAAAAAGTCTTATTAAAATTTGTAAAGAGAACAATGTTACATTCTGGAATTTGAAATTTGTTTAAGAAAACCCACAGAGCAACAAAAAGATGCAGAAGAGTTAGGGAGACAATATCCCCATGGGGTAGAGATACCTCCCCCACTACTGCATTATGGCAGTCATTATACAAATGAACAGAAAACAAACAGAAAGAACATTGTGCTCAAGGCCACAACAAAGCACACAGGCAGAAAAGGGAACATGGATCATAATGAAAAGAGGTTGTAGCTGTGCAAAATGGTGTGTTGTATTTCTGAAAGAATGCAAACAAGCTATTTAGAGGAAATTTGGGTAAAAGGATTCTTAGAATATAAAATACTTTTCTAAATTTGATTGTACTTGGAAAAATATATACGGAAAGTACAAAAAATCATTTTAAGTCATACATTTTTAGTGTATATGGTTTGAATTATTTTTCTTCTGTTTCAATCATTGCTAATGCTATCAATGTTTATGTTTCTTGTCAATAAGTTGAATCATAAGTATGAATACTATTTTGTCATTTGGAAACTTCTGTTCAAAACTGAAAATGAACAGAACTTAAATTGAATTGTCTATAGTATAAATATTTTTCAAAAAGTCTGAGAGCTAATAAGGATTTTGCTGTCCTAATATCCTTGGAATATATAATGAACCAGTATTATATTACTAATGTTCTCTTAAAAGTCATCATGCCAACTTGTTAAAAAAAAAAAGAAAGTGAAATGTATATTATGCATTATTCCACATAAATCAACATGTGTCTCAATATCTGCATTTATATTTCTATTTATAGTGAACTCAGTACAATTTGTTTCTGATGAAGATTGCAATCTTTTTTTTTTAATTATTGTACAGTTGTGTATACAGGGGTTACGGTTACATAAGTAAGGTAAAGAGCACATTTCTTTTTTAATAGTGTTATCCCTTCCCTCCTTTTCTCCTGCTTCTCCCCCTCAGACATACCTTCCCCACAAGTTGTAAAGTTCATTTCCAACATAAGGTCTAGTGAGTGTCAATGTTTCGATGTTACATTGGTTCATCCTTCTGTGATTCCTCTTCTCTTCCCCCAATCAGATAAACATATATACAAGACAAAGGGTGCAGAAATCTAAAACCATTACAACAGGGAATAAATCAAAGGGAGGAGGAAGAAAGGAAAAGAAATACTTGCACACTGTTCACTAAAGAAACCCTCTTGTTTCCATTTCTCAGAGTTCATTTTGATAAGCATCATTTTATATGATCACATTTTATATGATCACATGCACATAGCTGTTGTGCACATAGCTGATCCTCTGCTAAGAAAAGAGGATTGCAGTCTTCTTACACATTTTCAACAATGTTACTATTGCTTTGGCCATTCCACTTTTACTGAAAGTTCAGATCCTAGGAGAAACCTCTGGAGCTCCAGATGCTCACTTCTGACAGTTATTACCCTGACATTAACTAAAATAAGCTAGAAATGGCATTAAAATATAAATTACAATGGAATTAATAATATACATTGGTGTATTCCATCTGCATTGTCTTGTGGTGCACATGTTTACTGTCACATGTTTACTGTGCGTATGTTTACTGTTATTGATGAATCTAGGAGAATCACTACACCAATTACAAATTAAATGTAAGCTGCCAAATATTGGCTTTCATTCATTTTTGTCCACCAGATTTATTGTTTTAGTTCTTTTTCACTTCATTTTAAAATATGCACATGCACATATTTATGGGATTTTTAAAAGTCTAAATGTAACCTATATTTTTCAATTAATATACAATTATAGAAAATTCCCCTTTCTTAAGGAAATATTTTTTGTCATTCATCTCTCATCAACTGTTTACTAACCAGTATATAGTGCTTTCTCCAACACAGCTTATTAAAGATCTTTTAATTCATATGTAAGTGCATATATACATACATATGTGTATGCCAATTATACAGTATTAAATATTCAAGTTTTTAATCTTTTTAAATTTTCTTGTATTTCTAAATTTTAATGAGAGATTTATCCAGTGAGAAATGAATACATCATTGTACTTTGTAATACAGGTTTAATGGAACACTAAGTTCTATATCTCCTACTGTTGCCAATGTGTCCACAGTAAATGACTGGAATGTGGTTTCAGATTGAGGACCATCATGTTACTGAATGTGTGTACATGAAAATGGAACTTGATTACTTGTGGGGATGGGCAGGGTTAAGAGAGCTGGAGAGGGAGAAGGAGGGAAGAAGTACCCTGATCAAGATGTTTTGTACACGTAAATTGACATGTTGAATAGCAAAGCTTCATATCATTATTTAAAGGTTAAAGAGCAATTACAAAATGGTGATGGGATAAAGTCCAGACTCAAGAGGGAAAATGTGATATATTCAGCAATTTCAGGATGTCTGCTCACACACACAAGGTAGGATTTTATTATCTCAGGGTTTTAGTGTTGAATTTACTGTGTATCAAGTTGACCCCTAAAAATTTGTGCCTGTATTGTAAGCAATGTCATTTTGAGGTTTTTTGGTTGGTTGGTTGGTTTGTAGTTCAGCACTACCAATAATGAGCTCTGTTTTCAGATTGTGTTTCAGTTTCCTCTAACACAAAGATGGATTTAAAATATTACCTACTTTTCAAGTGTTTTCTGTAAAGATTTATAAGACTCAATACCACAAAAAAGTGGTGAGCACAAGTGGATAACACCCATTATTCCAGATACTCAGGAGGCTGAGATGGGGGATCAGAATTCCAGGCCCGCCTGGGCACAACACAATTGGAGTTTCCTACTCTTGACAGCTATGAGGCAAGATTACTCTTGTAAGTTTAGATTGAACTAAAAGATTTGCCTCCAGCCCTTCTCACAATTCTTTTATTACAAAATCTTTACCAGGTGTTAAAATACATTTGTATCTGTGTAGAGACCGTAATGCTGTTTTCTCTTTTCAGTAGAGTGAAAGAAATACTGAAATGTTTTTAAATGCATAGCATCAAAAATGCAACCCCTTCCAACTTATACAAAGGCTCTTGGCTAAACAATAGTGCTAGTCACTTTTCCAGAATGTCTTTCAGTGTATGAACTGATTATGCACCAGATGATTTTTTTTCATGTTATGTATTTCCTGATTCTGAGAGAAAAAAAAATAGATTTCTTTTCAAGCAAAATCCTGCAAATTTTGCAGAACTCAGTGTTGCAGTCTATATCATATTTCACTGAAAGCTATTGGCTTTTTTATATAAGCACACTAAAAGAGGGACAGATTATGGATAGCTTTTATGGGATTTATGGGTTTGGTTCATTCATTTCTGTATGTGTAGTAAGGTAAGAGGGAGAATAAGAATGAAAGAAAGATAAGAATGCTAAGAAGATTTACTGGTTCTTATTCTATCTTAATTCTCCAAGCCTAAATCTCAGTAGCTTTAGGTCTACTACTTATTAAAAATATACAGAAAAAAATAAGCTTAGCTAAGACCATAGAGCTTGACAAGTAGATTTTCCAAGCACCCTGTGGACGCAGTCTTATGAACAGTCACGTTGATTTTCCATTTCCTTGCATGTAATGATGGGCCTGAATTTCCACTGCACAGCTTACATTCCAGTCTGTGTTCTGCCACATATATTCTAAAGCCCAAGGCCAATTGCTTGACTTTCTTCTGAGCCTCGTTTTATCAAATCAAACAATCCTATAATAGCATGTGTTTAGTGCCTATTACATTGGGTTGTTTAATGAGTGGTTAAGATAATCCATATAAGATTAAAAGGTTTTGTTATTCCTCATGTCTCAATGCAATCTAGTTACTCTATCCTTTTGAAAAATCTTGCCTACATGGTAGTTTTCACTGCTATTATCACCCTTTCACTTCTGCTAGGAATGGACATCTTTTGAACTGCTTGTGGGCAGCTGCTTCATTTTTACTGTGTCACAGAGGTTGGGTGAGGGGTTTTCAGTAGCCGTGTGTTTGCTCTCAAAAGGCCATGAATCCGATTGTCTGACTTTCCACTCAACTGAGTGATAATACTAATGCAAAAGTCCACAACATGGCTAGTTTTCCTCAAACCACAAAGGAAGCAAAGTCTTTCCATCCTCATGGCTGTCATGTGATGGGGCTGCATTTCTCTTCCAGTGGGTAAACACAGCTTTTACCCACAAGGCTCTGTCAGACCAGACAAGGTTTGCTTTTTCTCTTTAACATAAAGAGAAAAAGTTTCCATGGGATTTACTGTTTTATATGGTCATGGATTTATCAGCACACATTACATTATCTGTTCGCCATGGCCATAAACATAATTTCTATGAGAGAAGACATAATTGTTCCTAGGCTGCCAGGTTGTAGAGATTTCTAGACAAGCTGATTCTTAGCAGTAAAAGCATTTATCAGCTGAAAATGGAGCACTTCACAACATCAGTGAGAAACACTGAGAAAGCATTCTTTATTCTCCTTTAAATATCCCTTTTTATTATTTAATCTCAGCCCAATCCTACTGGTTTATAGCTCATTTACATAAAATGGCATATGACCATAAGTACAGACAGACATTTACATTCCCATTAGTCCTATGATATGGCACTCAGGCAACAAATAATGAGAAACATATTATCCAGAATTATGAAAGGCTCGCTGTGCCAGGATGATGGCTTAAGCAATTAAATGTGCTCTGCCGGTATTTACTGCCCTCATCCTTCAGTTAGCATGCAATAAGGCACATGGATATAATTCTTGGAAATGTGTGGAAAGGTATGAGATTTTATTATATGAGGCATATCAACTCCAATTGACTAAGGATTATGAGAAAGCAAGTGATAAACTCTCCAATTTTGTTGTGGGGACAAACACTTTATATATTAGGGTTCTGAAGACAAATAAAATCGGTAAGGAATAAACATTAGGAATTTGCTCCTGTCATGGTGGAGGCTGTAATGCTGCATTATCTGTCATCTGTAAGCTGGAGAACCAGGAAAACCAGTGAGTTTATCTAGTTTAGTTCTGAAAGTCAGGGAGTATGAGAGGTGGCTATTACAATGGATTAAGTGGTAGTCAGAAAGCAGAACCCGGGCAACCAAAAATGTGGGTCCCCAGACAAGAGGTAGGTGTCTCTGTTTAAACAGAGAAAGATTAGTTCCCTGTTTTGTTTTGTTTTGTTTTGCTCTACTCAGGCTCTGGACAGATACAGGCTCTGATAAAGATACATTGTATCTACTCAGTGTACCCATTCAAATGCTATTTTCTTCAGCAGATACCAGGAATAATAATACTACACACATTATTGTGTGTAGTACCAGCCATCGGATTATCCTTTAGCCTGGTACAATTGATACATGAAATTAAATACTACAAGAAACCATGTAAAATTCTTAATTTCTTAAGCATATTTATTACTATGAATCTATCTCATTGGAAACACTCTCCTTAAACAACTGACCTAAAAAGAAGAACACCTTTCATTTTTGCAATGAGTACCTACGAAGATTGCCAAATTTTAAAGTACCAATCTTTTGGAAAGCTGCATTTTCTTTGAAACATTTCTGTCATTCAATTGACAATGATTAAATTCTGCCTTACTATGTGCTTAAAAACTTTGCGGGTATGAATGAAACTAATGTTTAACTTAGAATCTTTAATGTTTAACATTAAATCTTGCATGTATTCATTCAACAAGGCGCTCTTGCAGGTATACTAAATGCCTGCTACCTTGCTAGGGGCCACAATTAACATAATGAAAGATGTCAATAGGACAACAAGAGAAAAGCAGACAACAAAATAACTAAGTTTATCATTTTTGCTAAATGTGATGCTGCAAGTAGAGGCCTCGTAGGCAGCTATGAGCATAAAACCAGACTTTGTCAGAACAGTATGGAAGACATCACTAAGAAAGTTAGGTTGAGCTGTGTTGAGATGAAAAGAATTAAAGAAGCAAACTGGAAGACTGAGGTCATTCAAGGTGATTTGGAAATGATGGAAGAGGTAAAGAAAATCTCCTGTTTCCAAAGATTAAACAGTTCAATAAAATGAAGTATAACAGCAGCTTATTGAGGGATTTGGACTAACACCACATATTTTTTTTTTACAAACCATAGAACCGGGGCAAACAGACAGAGGTTTAGCCTAGCGACCTCGAAAGCTTGCCTCTCCAAGCCAGTTTGCACATACGTGCATTGTGCATTGTGTGTCTGTTTGCCAGTATTGTGCTTTTCGCCATCCACTCCTGTTAGTCCCCACACCTCAATCAAGACCTATTTCCAGGGTATCTTTCCTAAAGACAGCCGAAAAGCATACAGTGTAGCTGGCAGACCAGGAGCAATCAAAGCTCAGTGAGTCAAAGAAAATATTAGAGGCTTTTTTCAAGGCAGTACAAATCCCAATAATAGCATGACTTTTCGCTGCAAGGGAAGGACTGAGTCATTCATTCAGCATTTTCTATGTACCTATTTGTGTGCTAAGATCAATATGACCAGGAGAAATCACTAATTTCTTAGGTCCTAAAAGTGAAGATAAGTGGAATGAATAGCAACTGTGAAAAATGTTTCTTTCCCGATTAATGAATAGGATCAGAAAGTCCACAAGCTAATTTTTCTTCAGTGTCACATGATACATGAAGAAACTATGTTTGGAAATAATCTGACATTTGCTAAAGTATTTAAAAGGTAATTATATTATTATATGTGATCCCCCAACCTTTCTGATGAAAAAAAACCCCACTATATAACCATAGAATAATTATCAAAATTAAGAAATTATTTTCTTTTAATTCTATTAACTAAGAAATTTTACCAGAAGGTACCCCAGTTTTACCTTAATATTCTTCTTTTGATCCTGTGCAACACATTGCCAGATGGACATGTGTAATGTAAAGTTTCACTCATGCAAGGACGGGGTAAGGGGTTTAATCAACAAGTAGAGGTGCCACATGGGGAGATGTTTGGGGGTAGAGTGAGGGGGTGGGATCAGGAAGAAGAGGCAGAGACTTACCTGAAGAAATATTGAATGAAATTATTTTAAGCTTTTTAAATGTAGCAGTGGTTAAATCGAAGTTTTTAACTAATCCATAATAATATAAATAAGTAAATGGAAACAACACTTGGGGAACATCAAGTGTAAAAATGCTAAAAAAATGAAAGTCCCACTGAATATCTAAAGACACCCCGACAGTAAACACCTCACAGCAGGGTAAATGATACTAAGAATGGCAGCTCATTTATTACTAGAAAAAATAAAAACCAGGAAAAATAGAAAATATTTAAAGAACTGAAAAGATGAAATACTAACACCTTCCAGAAAGCAAAAGCTACACAGATCTATTGCCAACAAATTCTCACTAAAGACATGTATTTATAGGATGTGCATGCTGAAAGGGAAATAAAATTTCAGATCCCAGGAAAGAAGGAAGAGCCTTGTAAATGCATACATGTCAGTAAATTCAGAAGTTTATTTCCATTTAATGTTTACACTTTAAAAATCAACTGAGAGCAGCACTAAAATATTCAAGTATATAGACATTGAGGTATTTCTACAAATAAAATATCTTAAGGCATTGACTTAGGAGACAGGAAGAAAATAAACATCTTACTCTGGTAAAAAGTATGCATAATGTGAGAAATATCTTAAATTTTAATTTATATTGATAGAGAATTTTTTTTTTTGTCAGTCATGGGGCGTGGGCTTGGGTGCTGTCCCTCAGTTCTTCAGCTCAAGGAGAGTGCTCTACTGCTTGAGCCACAATGCCACTTCCGGATTTCTATTGGTTTATTGGAGATAAGAGTCTCATGGACTTTCATGCCCGGGCTGGCTTTAAACCACGATCCTCATATCTCAGTCCTGAGTAGCTAGGATTACAGGTGTGAGCCACCAGCTCCCAGCGATAGAGGAAATTTTATTTTATTTTATTTTATTTTATTTTATTTTATTTTATTTATTTTTTGGGGGGGTCCGGTCGTGGGGCCTGAACTCTAGGCCTGGGGGCTGTCCCTCAGCTCTTCAGCTCAAGGCTAGTGCTCTACCACTTGAGCCACAGCATCACTTTTGGCTTTTTTTTTCTTTTTGCTTATTGTGGTGCTGAGGAATCCAACCCTGGGCCTCAGGCATGCAAGGCAAGCTCTCTACCACCGAGCCACCTTCCCAGCCCCATAGAGGAAATTTTATAATAAGACTTTTTTAATATTTGTATCAGCCACTAAAATACAAGCAGTTATAGTTTTTGCCCAGTAAACATATGGAAAAATATTAATAAAAATACATATTTGATTGACACAAATGAAGGATAAGAGACAGGAAAGTTAAAGACTGGAAAATAGAAACAAATAGCCAAATGATACAGAGAAATCTAACTGTATTAGGTACTATGTTCAACTTGAAAGAAATACATATGTAATTAATTGCATTACTATTCAGACTAGATAAAGAAGGATTCTACCATCTAGATAAAGCTACTCTACAACTAACCCTTCGTTTTATTAATGAAGAAACTATGAAGCCAGATAAGCCTTCCACAGGGACATAGGAAGTATCAGAACTGGATTCCAGGTTGAGTTATTTTTATCTACAACTCACTGCTTCCTGTAACTTCCTTTTGTGGGTATCCTTATCCCAAAGGTAGAAAGACAGGAAAGAAACATTCTCAATTCCAAAGCCTATGTGCACATTTTCTAAAACACAATATTCATGGGAATTCAGTTAAAGAGGATAATACATCAGGATAAAAATATTTGCAAGATTATAAAAACACAAATGGTGAAATATAAATTATGTAAATCTACAACTTCACAACATGATAGATTCTATCATATCTATGCCTACTGTTACAATATCTCCAAATCTCATACCACAAAAAACTTGATGTATTTTATTTACAGTCAACCATTTTTTTCTGGGGAAACCCCTTTGAATTGTTTCTCTGAATGGAGAGATTAGCGATTACCAGCAGAAATGAATCAGAATCAGACTTTGCTTTCCCAAAAGAGAAATCTTGTCATTTCTAGGAATCATTTAATCTTTTCAATATGAGGTGATTTGTCATCTATTATAGTTGGGCATTGCTTCTGGCTAAAATTTTGTAGCAGTATAGAAAAAGGAGTTAAAATTATTGAAAATTCTTTTTTATACACGTACTATTTAATAAACCTGAATGATCATGTTGTGTTTATAAGGCTGTAGGTGCTCATGGCTTACCAAATAGACATGATTGGTACATTCATAAGTTAGCAAGCCCTGCTCTGAAGTCATGGCCTTGTCAGCAGCTCTTTCCTGTACCTTTCTCTAAATATTTCTGAAGCTCATTCCATCACTTAATGCAGTTTTTTAAAATGAAAAGCTGCTTTCTTAGTGCATTCCTAAAAGCCCTATTGAAAATTTCAATTATATATATATATATATGTATACAAACTTCCTAATAATTACCCAGTGTTTTTATGCTGTAGTATAGCTAGAACCATCTGTTATATTACTACTAATTCAGCAATCTTTGATATGTCTGCAGACTATCTGTGGTCTCCAAAGTCCTTCAGACTTTTTACTTTTATGCTGATATCTCAGCCTTCCCGGCCTAGCGCCTAGTTCACCTGGAATACAGTCTGTACTTAGGAAGCACATGATCACATTGTGAATTTTAACAAGAATTCAGAGGTAATGTGAGATAATGCTTTTCACATAGTTTTAATGGACAAATGGATTTAAATTCCTATTTGATGCATATTTTTACTTTTAAGACACCCAGTAGCATGGATGCCTGGTGGATTTTAGTTAGTAGAAGTCCACGGTGCAGAGCCAGGTGTAATCTCCATTTCTGTCTCCATGGTCACTTCACTCCAGAGCTTCCAGAGAGATGGTGTGGCGCCGGGGCAGGCAGGGCACTTGAGTGATAAAATCCGTCGTTGCTGAGGTCACTTCTAGTTGAACACTCATAAAAAAGAGATGTCTTTCTGTTCTGCACATCTAGCAAGGTCTGTGCTCATATCGTTCCCTAATTTCTTTATCCCCGAGTTTCCAATCATGTCTCTTTTTTTGGTTGGGGGGTGGTCAATCATGAGGCTTGAACTCTGGACCTGGGCGCTGTCCCTCAGTTCTTCAGCTCAAGGCTAGCGCTCTACCACTTGAGCCACAGCGCCACTTCCGGTTTTCAGTTGGTTAATTGCAGATAAGAGTCTCAGGGCCTTTCCTGCCCGGGCTGGCTTTGAACCGCGATCCTCAGATCTCAACCTCCTGAGTAGCTAGGATTATAGGCATGAGCCTCTGCAGCCCGGCTCAGGTGTCTTTTTAAGTCACTGATCATTTTGACAAGCACTGGTCGCAATCCATGCGCGGCCGTGTCATTTCTCAAGGACCAGAGCCACTGATTCAAGTTCTTCCTCAAAGGAAGAATTCTCTTTGCGATTGTCACTCAGATACCATCAGGAGAGGGGCGCTGGAATATTGCTGCCTGCTTCCAGACATGTCTGCATTGTGTGCAGAAGCCGTTGAAAAATGTGAACTGGACATACAGAGCGCCCACCCAGCAGCAGTGGCAGGAGGGAGGAGATTGAGGGCCTCACCGGTCATTAACGTTAGGAAGACTCCTTAGCAGCAACTTATACCTGTGTTAAATAATACAAGTTAATGCTTGTATTCTTGAAAAGTAATTTCATCCATAACAATAAAGAGAAAATTCTCTAACAACGTATACAATCATTAAAATTGTAGACTTATTGGTTTCCCAATGTTTTCATTCTAAAAACCAGAATTTCACTGTATTTCAAACATTATCATAGTATCCTTCACAAAATATTAAAATGATCAGACAGCGCTATTAATCAACAAGGAGAATGAGAATCTTGAAATATCTGTCTTAATTGTAACTACTTTATTTGTTCATGTTTTTCAGGTGTATTCACGTATTTAAAAGATATAATTCTGGTTTCTTAGTGAAAGGCAAGCAAGTGTGATACAAGTATACATTTAGATGGAGATGTCGATGCAAAATAGTGTTTCATGGAAGGGTAGAGACCAACATTTCTTTGAGCATCTCAGATTCTGTTTGCCAAGTCTACAGACAAGATACATTAGGGCATAAAAATTTTGATGTCATTGGTTTTATTAGCTTCTTTATGTTCAGATATTATATACTACATATCTAGTAAAATAATCACTTAAGAAAAACTAGCTAAACAGCCTTTTAAATGAAATTTTATTCCAAGTAATATAAAAATAATGACAGGTTTTCAAACTAAAGAGAGAATCAAAATGTACTAAGTATCATATGTGTTTACACCTCATTTTTCCTACCCAAATGCATTCATTATCACCTTTTAAGTCAACATGTTAATATCAAGTTCTTTTTAAATGTGTGTTGATTTTCATATTTTTCTGATATTATATTCATTAGGACAATAACATTTCCTAGTTATAATTATACAAGCTGTTTCAATATCTTCATAATAATAGGTTGTCTCTTTCTACTCATGAATTTCAGTGCTATGTATTTTTCAAAACTAAATTTCAACATTCCACCAATAAGATGCAGGGAAGATGATATAGCAGAGCTATTAAACATCACACATGCTGCTAATATAGGTAATTATCTGTTATGTCTTCCAAAGGGCGAAAAAGCATTTGGTGTCATTTGGTTTTTCTGGGAGGAATACCATATTTCAATGTTTGGCACCAAGAAAAATGCCAATGCATAGTACATTTATGTGCTGGAGCTAATGTCTCTCTCCCTTGATCATGCTTCAATTAATTAGCTAGACTGCCAAAGTGAAAAGAAGGAAAACTTAGAACTTCCGTGTACTCAGAGGCATAAAGTCCACCACAGGCTCTAAGAAAGTACCCGGATGGTAAATACAAAGGAACTAACGATAATTACTTTACTGCCTTCAAATGTAGTATCACACAATATTTTGGGGGAAGAAGTACAGGAGCATATTTAAATGTGATGCTGTGGAATTTTAAAAGAAACCTTAATACGTACTTTGTAACCAGAATATGTAAATTGTAACCAGAATATGTAAATCGCATCATTATTGGAAGCTTGTAACATTAAATTTCCTTGAGAATGATATTAACACTTTGCTTTAAATAATGATCTTCCTTAAGTTTGAATAAAGTTAGTGTTAAAACCAGGTAGAGGATACTAAAAATAGCACTGAATTCTCAAAAAGGCCACACACTCAATTAGTTTAATGTTTAAAAAATGAGAAAATAAGTTATTCCATAATAAGTCTAAATTGGGTCTATCCCAGAGTCCTGTGGGGAAAACAGAAAATGTACCATCTGTGCATCAATAACAATAAGGACACTAATTTCGTATGTGAAGTCAACACAGGAATTATGACAGTTACATGATGACTTTTGGAGACAACATGAATAATGGAAATTGAAAATTAACCTGAGAGTCACCAGCAGGCAGAAGCTTCTCTGTCCTGTCAGTCAATTTTAAATCAATTAGGATATTCTGAATAAACATTCTCCAAGGATAATCCATTTACTTTAAATGCCAGTCTTACTGGATGTCTTTCTCTGTTCCCTAAAAATGCCTTTATTCTGCCCATACCTCTATAGAACCATTTACTGGTTGCTTCTCTTTACTTGGCCTAAAAAGTTCAATTCCCAGAAGAAGTATGAGAAGAATGTATTTATTTCTTATCTAAAACTTTGAACAAAGAAAAGAGAATGGAACAAGAATATAATTTGTGATTGAAACTGGGAGGAGCTAGATATAATAATAACTTAGACCATAACATAAAAATGTGTGTTCACCATCCTCAAACTGTGTTTCCTTAAAGCCAGGTAAAAGTAAACAAGATAGAGTTGTTAGGGATTCTTAGAAATAGAAAGGAAGGGGCTTGGAAGGTGGCTTAGTGGTAGAGTGCTTACCTTGCATGCATGAGGCCCTGGGTTCAATTCCTCAGCACCGCATAAACAGAAAAAGCCAGAACTGGCACTGACTCAAGTGGTAGAGCACTAGCCTTCACCTGAAGATCTGAGGGACAGCGCCCAGGCCCAGAGTTCAGACCCCATGACTGACAAAGAAAAAAAAAAGTATTAAAACTTTAGAATCCCATTCAAGTTATTCTTTTTTTCGTTAATTCAAATTGGGATCAAAGTTTCCAAAGAATCCACCAGAATCCTAATTAATCTATGTAATTGCTTTTAGTGGTCTCTGCATGGGTGATCTATTGTCCAAGGGTGACTACCAGAAGGACAAACAGATGATCTAACTCTTTCAGATCAGCCTAATTCTTGAAGTTGTCAGTACAATGTGAATAGTTTCTTTTGTGATTTTCTTCATTTGAGATATCAGTAAATTCTGTTCCAATCTGTTGGCTCCATCACTGAATTGCTCTACCAAATGGAAGTTCAATCCCTACTCTAAGAATTCTATAAATCTCCTCAGGGGCTTACCCCAAACCCCCAAACTTTTTTTTTTGTAAACATACTGTACAGAGGGGTTACAATTACATGGGCAGGATAATGCATACATTTCTTACCAAGCATTGCAGCCTCCTCCTTTGTTTACCCTTCACCTCCCTTCCCAGCATCCCCCCTCCCCCCCAAATCCTTCCCCCCCATCCCCCCCACCGACATTGTAAAGCTAGTTTTTGACATGACAATTTGTACTTCTCATTGTTGCAACAGGTCCACCTGTATCCTTAAACGACTTGTTTTTCCCCATCTCCTCCACAAGTTATACTGACATCAAATATAGGGAAAGCAGGGGTTATACTGTGGGGGAGGGACATACAAAGCAACAAAGAAATAATCTTATAAATGAGTTAGAAACACATGCATAAAGAAAAAAACATTAAAATACATATCTAAGGGTTCATTTTCCTAACATCACATTATCTGACCTTTTCCGCTTGACTCATACATATACTAGATATTGCAAATAAGGGAAACCATGGGACCTTGTTTCTTTGGACCTGGCTTACTTCACTTAATATAATTTTTTCCAAGTCTTTCCATTTCCTAACAAATGGGGCAATGTCATTCTTTCTGATGGAGGCATAGAATTCCATTGTGTATATATACCACATTTTCTTGATCCATTCATCTACTGAGGGGCATCTGGGTTGGTTCCATATCTTAGCTATGGTAAATAATGCTGCAATAAACATAGTTGTGCTGGTAGCTTTAGTGTGGTCTTGTTTGTAAGCATTTGGGTAAATGCCCAAAAGTGGGATTGCTGGGTCATAGGGGAGCTCTATGTGAAGTCTTTTGAGGAACCTCTATACTGCTTTCCAAAGTGGTTGAACAAGTTTACATTCCCACCAACAATGAAGTAAGGTTCCCTTCTGTACACATCCCCTCCAGCATCTGTTGTTGTTAGAGTTCTTGATTTTTGCCATTGTAACTGGAGTGAGATGGTATCTCAATGTTGTTTTGATTTGCATTTCTTTTATGGCTAGGGAGGTTGAGCATTTCTTAATGTGTCTATTGGCCATCCTTCTTTCTTCTTCAGAGAAGTTTCTCTTTAAGTCTTTAGCCCACTTATTTATTGTGCAGTTGTTTCTTTGAGGATTTGTTGTTGGGGGATTTAATTTTTTGAGTTCCAAGTATATTTTAGATATGAGACCCTTGTCTGTTGTATGGCTAATAAAGATCTTCTCCCAATCCATGGGCTTTTTATTGATCTTGCTAGCTATGTCCTTTGCCATGCAGAAGCTCTGCAACTTTATGCAATCCCATTTGTCCAACCTTTCTTTGATTTGTTGTGTTTCTGGGTCTCTATTCAGAAAATTTCAGCCTGAGCCAAGGAGACCTAGGGTTTCTCCTATTCCATCCTGTAATGTTTTCAGAGTGTCTGCTTTGACTCCGAGGTCTTTGATCCATTTGGAGTTGATTCTGGTGCAGGGTGATATATAAGGATCTAGCTTTAGTTTTCTACAAGTAGTTAACCAATTTTGCCAGCACCATTTACTGAAGAGGCTGTCTTTCTTCCATTCTATTGTTTTAGCTCCCTTATCGAAGATTAGATGGCTATAGGTCCTTAGGTTCATTTCTGGGTTTTCAATTCTATTCCATTGGTCCTGGGGTCTGTTCTTATGCCAATACCAAGCTGTTTTGATTAATATGGCTTTATAGTAGAGTTTGAAATTTGGTATTGATATTCCTCCAGCAGTGTTCTTTCCGTTGAGGAGTGTTTTTGCTATTCGGGGTCTTTTGTTGTTCCATATGAATTTTTGGATTGCCTCTTCTATATCCTTGAAGAATGAGGATGGAATTTTGATAGATATTGCATTGAATTTGTAGATAGCCTTGGGAAGTATTGCCATTTTCAGGATGTTAATCTTTCCAATCCAGGAGCATGGGAGCAAACCCCCAAACTTTTATTTCATTGTGATTTGTAGATTAGCTGATGGATGTATTTGCCCTCTTGAATTTTCTGTTCTTTGTGTTCATCTTTTGTTTTTGGCCCAGATATGAAACCTATTCTTCCTCTTGATTTATAAATACATCATGTGTCCATCAGCTTTCTCGCTTGATAATTCTCTGCAATTGCATTTGCAGATCATTGAGGACAGGAGAGACTATTGAGAGAAGAGGCATATGTAAATAGAATCCACTTTGAACCACATGACTCTTTTTTGAGTGGTCTTCAAGATACACCAAATCTTCTCTTCTCCCATTTCCTTGGTACCTCCTACATGATTTTTATATAATTTCAAATACATAGATATTTAACTGGCTCTTATTTTAACTGAATTTCTTCTCATATTAGTTGTTATTTTTATGACTGACTAAATTTTAGTGGACCATGATGAGAGTTGTCTAAAGAGAGATATCTGAAAACAGTTTTGGTTTTGGTAACATTTGCAGAGTGAGAGACATTTCTCCAGAAGTTCAGACTTCTGGAGATAATGCACAGGCATTATCACTAAACAATAAGAAAGAATGTAAGAATGTTGCAATTCTAAAATTCAAATTGCCAGTGGAAATAGAGCCAAGAAACTCTCAATGGAACTACAAGTTCAAGGGAAATCCACAAGTGTTCTCTTGTTAAAATGGTCTCTTGAAACTCAGAAATATCCTTAAGCAAGTAGAATTTATTATAAATGTATTGATTTAAATTTCCTGTAATGTTACTTGTTACCATTCATTCCTTCATAAAGACTGTTGTAGTTTGGAATGCAGTAGAACCAAAAGAGTATTTATTTTGTAATTGTTAGTTATTTAGTAGCACACAGAATTGGAAGGTTAGAGCATGCTTAGGTTGGGCCAATATAGATATAGGTATAATTTATGGAAAAATATCTCCTAACCTCTTCATGCTAAGAAGAAATTAGCTCATTTCCCTCTCATAGTGTAAAATAACTGTACAATTAATTATAGGTATTTCCAACCACATTTCATAATTCCTTTATGTTATTGTGCAAACATTTTGTGTATGTTTTGTATTACTGAACAAACAAAATTTCCAAAAAAAGAATAGCTGTTTTCATTTTGGTGGTTCATAAACATTTAGTTCAATTAAGAGGTAGATTTCTTTTATGTTGGCCAACCGAAGAATATGTGATGCAAATTTTGTCTTAAACTGCTGATTTGCAATATTCTGCATAGAGGTCTGAAATTGCATTATCCAAATGAAATTTTATTATTTATCCCATCATCTCTTCACTGTGTTAGCCTGTACTCCTTCAATTTCGAATTTTATGACCAATCAATTATAAGCTGTGTCATTATTTTATGAGTGCCTAATAAAAGCCAAGTACTTTCTGAAGTCAAATCTGGCATAGTTAATAGTTCTGTTCAACAAATGGCTTTGCTGCATAATTCTCTCATGAGTTGAGGTTCCTTTCATCGATCCAAGGTATTTTGCTATTTTTACCTGTATTTGCTATATAACCTTTCGCATGAAGTAGACAACTATTTTGCATGCATACAATTATTAAACACCATCTGCTCCTAAATCTTATACTTCATTATTTACCACAGAGCATGTGCACAGAGATTTTAAAATATCCTGTTCCAATGACCCTCTGCCTCAGAGTCTATTTCTTCTGCAGTGACCAACTTTATGTCCTCCTCTTCATGACTTTTTGTTTAAGGTTTTAATACTTTGGAATTTCATGGAAGATTTAAAAATAACAATTAAAATTGGCTAACTTCTCAAATACACCTATCATTTAAGAGGTACTGATATCATGATAAGTTAATGATACACAATATAGAGCAGGAAATATTTAGGGGGAAAATGAATTATAATATTTCTTGAAATTTATCATGTACCTGAAACTGTGCTAACTACTGAGTTATATTAAAATAATGGAATATGGTCAAGATATAAATAGATAGGTAATAGTGAACACTTCAAGAGCAATGAAAACAAGATATGATAGGGGAAAAATGTTCTCAAGAAATAAATAGATATGGGCCTTCAAGTTGGCAAGACTAACGCACACTTCAGATGAAAATGCTAGTTCATTTATAAAGCTTAAAATATTTTAAAAATTTGAGTAATTGGAGAAGGATGAGGAAAAAGATATTTAAAAGCAACAATGGATTGTGAGCAAACATTTGAAAACATGAAAAGAGGGAGAATATTCCCCGGAGGATAGGTAGGTGTAGTTGGAGTCAATTTAACATGTAAGAAGCAATCAATACCTACTGAAGAAATTGCTATAAATTACAAAGAAGAAATAGTTTTCAATGCCCAGCTAGAAAATAAGGTGAACCTTGAATTTTTCAATTTTGTTAATATTGTAATAGACTTGTTTTTCAAGGAGCAATCTTATATCACTGACTTATCTGAATAAAGGTAACTCAACAAAAGTCAGACTTTCTTGCATTCCAATTGGCTCAAACATAAGTAAGTAGACAATGGGAGTGTGGGGATTTTCTCTGTATGTGTTGTCAAACATAAGTATTGCTTTGTAATATAGATTCCAACCTCCCCACCACCACCAAATTTGAATGAGAGGCTTATTCCAAAACAGAAGAAAAGTCATTTTGCTAGAACTGAAAAAACTTTACAGAGATCTGACATTAGAAATTACAGAAGCTATGAAGGAAGTTCTCTATAATTACAGGGCTAAGTCAATGAAGTTGATTTCCTTGGTTTTTAATGTCTTCTAAAAGCAAACTCCACATTAGTCCAGCATTCCTAAACTATTTCCAATATTAGAATTCATTTGTTTATGTAAGTACACTTAGAACACTTCACTGGAGTTCAATGGTTTACATTAAAATGAAAATGGCAACAATGTAAAAAAAAGAGCGATGTTGACAGCAGACTATAAAGTAGAAAACCAAGAAATAAGAATAGTCCATTGAGTCTCCCATGGATTAGCTGATACATTGGTATGCCCTTGCATACTGCCCAGTCTATTTACTTATACTTATAAGCTAATCTTAAGTTTCACATATAAGGGAACACAAGTATCTTGTATCTGACTTACTTCATTTAGCATAATTTTTTGCTCTTTCCATTGCTTTATGGATGGCACAATATCATTCTTTCTAATGTATGAATCAAATTCTATTGTGTATATACACCAAATTTTCTTGATTCATAAATCCATTGAGAGGGAAGATGTGGGTAGAAGAGGGATGAGTAAAATGTGGAAAGGAACAACATTGATAAAGATGCATTTTAGGAAGTGGCACATGTAGCTCAAGTGGTAGAGTGCTAGCCTTGAGCTGAATAGCTGAGGGACAGCGCCCAGGCCCAGAGTTCAAGCCCCACGACTGACAAAAAAAAAGATGCATTTTAACATATACTACTTTGTTAATTAGCAACTTCTTTGCAAACCTACTTAAGATATTAAAATATTTTCATGAAAAAGAAAGTAGAAGACCATTAAAACAGACTTCAAGTAGTAAAGTGTTGGAATAAGCCAGTACATAGTTATTTCTAGATTAATGTACAAAATGGTTCAGGGAAATATAACTTTTAAAAGACTCTATAATCACCCTGCTCATTATGTAAGTACTTTTTGTGTTGAGTTGAGATGAAATTGTAGTTTGAGATAAAACCCTTCTCAAATGCATTTAGAATCTATTTTCTACAAATGTACGGAAATACAAAATTTAGAAAGAACAAAAAGAAAAAATATCAAAGCAGTAATAGTTTCCCTTTCCAACATCTTTGTTATAATGAAAAGCTTCTGTGTTATTCATTGTTTTTAAGAAACAAACCAAACGGAAGCAACAACTCAAAAGTTAAAATAAATACATCACTACATCTGTCAGTGGATGCTAAACATAAAGCATGTGCAGCTTCATTTATCATAGGAAATGTGCAAATTTAAAGTGCAAATTGAAATTTGCAAATTTAAACCCCAACGGCATATATCAAACACCAGAACTGTGAAAATTTAAAAAAAAGAGAGAAAGAAAAATACAAATTGTTGTCAGGTGTCTAGAGTAACAAGGATTCTCGTGTCTTTCTTCAATTTTTTTTGCAATAATGAGACCAAAAGAGGGGAGACAGCAAAGAGAGGGAAAGGTTAGGAAAGGAAGGGAAGGGAGTGGAAAGGAGGAAATAAAAAAAGTGCAGAGTCCACAGACAGCATCCTACACATCAATTCTATTTCTCGTTACAAGTATGCATCCCAGAGAAGGCCATGCTTATCTAAACAACCAAAGTAAACTCTGTACTCGGATGGCACACCTTGTGTCCCATGGTTTCCCTTATTTGCAATAACTAGTGTATGTCTGAGACAAGCAGAAAAGGTCAGATAAGTTGATGTTAGGCGAAATAAACCCCAAGACATGTACTCAAATGTTTTTGTTTCTTTCTTGCTATTGTTTCTAACACATTTATAAGATGATTTCTTTGTTGCTTTGTATGTCCCTCCCCCATGGTATAACTCCTGTTTTCACTGTATTTGATGTTGGTATAATTTGTGGAAGGGAAGGGAAAAATTTGTTTAAATAGGGATACAGGTGGATCCATTGCAACAATAAGATGTACAAGACATTATGTCGAAAAACGAACTTTACAACATTGGCGGGGGGTGGGGGGAGGTGTGAAAAGGGTATGGAGGGGGGGGGAGAGGGGAGATGGGAAGGGACAGGAAACAAAGGAGGAGTCAACAATGCTTGATAGAAATGTACTCATTACCTTGCCCATGTAATTGTAACACCTCTGTAAGGTATTTTCACACACAAAAAAATAAAATATAAATGCACAATCTCTTTAAAGCAGATATAAATATTGAGTTATTAATATAATGACCTACTATTAAAGAAAGAGAAATATTTCAAATATATGGGGATTATTTAGGAAAGACTCACATAACACTGAAAAAAATTATCCAGTCATAAACCTACCAATGATTGATTTATGTAAAGAACAAATCTAGTCTTGAGCATATTAGCTTAAAAAGAATGTAATATGATAATATCTTTACACATAATACTAATATAATAATATACAAAAATATTATATACTATACAATATCCATTTAGATATATTATATTTTGATAGTATTTTAAACTATATATCAATATTATGTATACTTATATATAAAATTTTATACATGTACAAATATTACTAAATACTAGTAAATAATGTAATATATTAAAATAATCTTTGTATTTTCAGTAAGCTTATTTCTGTTAGACTGAATGTCCCATCCCAACATTTTGGAATATGTGTATTTAAATGAGCAAAAATACTTTTTTGATACCAAAAATCAAGGAGATATTGCAACCTTAAGAACTTTTAGTGGGGGGGGTGGCAGGGAGGGTAGTTGTGGAGGTGGGAGGGAAGGGAGGGTAGGGGAAAAACAAAGGAGGAGGCAACAATGCTCCATAGGAAATGTACTCATGACCTTGCTCATGTAACTGTAACCCCTCTGTACAATATTTTTACAATAAAAAGATCAAAAAAAGACCTTTTAATGCAAAGAAAGAATCAAGATTAGTTAATCTTTCTAGAGTGTGTACTCATCCTTTCTTCCATAAATACATATTTAGGAAGACTGAATATAAACGCCAATATTCAACCGTGACATGAAATTTATTGATTCTACCCCATGAATATCAACACAATTGAGCTTATGAATAAACATCAAAACAGAAACAAGAGAACATGTAATTCTCAGATAATGTGGAACATTTTGGGTATAATGAGAAAGGAGTTTATTATTGAGCTCAATTCCACAAAGCCATTTAATGGTAAGTACTTATAATACACAGAGAATGAAGCATTCCTTCAACATTTAGTCAATAGCAAAGGAGAGAAAGCACTCAGTAGCTGGTTTACAAACTGCTTGTACACTTCTTTTCTTGCTTGTACCAGTCACTTAAGCTTTAAGTTCACTTTTTTCATAAATAAATGGGAATATAATCACACCTAATTACATAGCTATGGGTTATTTGTATAACTAAGTTATCTGTTGCAAAGTTAATGAGTGAATTTTGTATTCAACTCTCTTTAGTGACCTGATTAATATACCAACATTTTTTGTGTATCACAGCCTATGGAGGGAGACTTATTGAATGAAAAATTTTAAGTATATATTAATATATTTATTTTCCCCCAACTCACAAGTCATTTATGAAATTTATATTTTGAAATGAGTTCTCAATTGTAAAAGTGTTGAGTTTTAAAATGAGCAGTTGTGCTAACAGAATTATAATTTTTTAAAGAATATTTGAATCTATTTGTAAAGTCATTTTAAGATTGGTGAAAAAGTGCTTTTATCCAAAACCAGGACATCCTTGGAAATGTGAATTAATTAAGCAAAAGGTATCTCAAATAGTAATGCCATTGAAATGTGACACAAGAGATCCTGGATAATAATGCACACAAAATTACCACCGAGCAAACCAAACCAAGGAAATCTCCTTGGTTTATATCTTGGGCTTAGAGACTGTCAACAGTCACAAATCAGGTTACACTTTAGATCACAGTGTGTTAAATTATATTTATGCCCTCTTAAAACTATGTGACAATGGTGACAGTGTTGCTTTGTGTAAGAAATCTTTCAACCACATGTTCTGGAAAGTAACTGCTGATGTTTACCACCCAAATTTGATCTGGGTGCATAAGCTACTTAACAAAGACCTTTGAAATAGTCCATCTGGAAAAGACTGTTTTTGAGATGTTTATTCCGATTGTAACTCATCACAGCTAATATCTTACTGTGATAACTTAGAAATTACTCTATTTCTTCAAATGTCTTTTGATATGTAGGATCTCAGGGTTTAATTTTATAACATGAATATCCATAAATATGTATAGAATACAACTTAGTGCTTGTTTTAAATTCCCAAACATTGGAACTGACGCTTAAAAGCTACATCCTAACATAAAGTTGAAGGATGTAGATAATTATAAAAATTATTTTCACAAGATGTATCCTCATAATTGAAGCAAATGTGAGTTTCGCTTGTGGAAATTATGCCAATTTTCCACTTCAGTTCCCTAGTATAAAAATAAAGAATAATCATATTTTATGGCTTCAAGCAATTAATACATTCGCAAAAAAAACCCTATTGTGGATTTCTCGAGGCTTTTGTTTAGCATTGGAAATGTATGCTATTTAAATGGTCAAATGATATTTTAGTATCGTAGCTGTTCTTTGATTTGTTCAAGTAAAAATTGTTCTTAAAGTTCAATTGTGAGCACTATGTTCTTAACCCACAATGAACAATGCACTCTTTTACACGGTGAGGTAATGATAGGGCAACTGCTAGGACATAGTCCCAGCTATAATCTTCTGTGGTTAAAAAGTGGTTTGGAACCAAGCTCTTCCACTCAAGAAGGATATTAATACAATTGTAAAACTTCTGTACACATTAACCTTAAAGAATTCTATTGTAGAATATTTCAAATATTTAAACCTAAAGCCTATCTTAAACCTATATATATGTATGTATAAATGTGTATATAGACATACATATATGTATATATGTGTATATGGATATACATATATGTATATATGTGTATATAGATATACATATATTATGCACACGTGCACAGGGCTCTGGAAAAATTAATAGCAAAGAAAATAAATCCCTTAATTCTCATGATTTCATCAAGAAACATAAATATCTTTGCACCTGTCAGTGTTACTGTTGTTTTGAGTGATAGTTCTGCCATTTTTAATGAATATTTTTGAGTTTTTTATCAAGGGTATTATTTCAGTTTACTTCTTAATATTATTTAAGTTGTGTTCAACTTGTAACTTGTAAGATTATATACATTTTTACTTGGTTTGTAGTCTTCTTAAGCTGGAAAAACCAGTATCATACCTGCAATTAAGTGTTTATCTGTATCACTTTGCTTCTTTCTTTAGTCTAGGACAAAAATAAGTAGACATTTTGATATGTATATATATATATATATAAATTATGTATGCATATATATATATGCTAGCTCATTGCATTCTATAAAAATATAAGAAATTATTTAAGACATTTTAATCTGTATTTTAGTGTCAAAATACTTGCATTTCCCTTCTTAATAAAAAATAACTTTAGCTGCCTGTATTCAAATCCCAGTCATTGTTATAGGTCAGTGTTTCACATTCAGATTAATTTTATTAGAACACTGCCTATTTTTTTTCTCAGAATAATTTTTGATATCCAATCACATAGGACCTTTCCCAATCTTGTCTGCTTTTTGTTTTTTTTGTTGGTCTTGATTAGAAGTGGTTTAAAACAATTTCTAATGGGGTAAAGATATGATGTAGAGGATGTCATAGTACATAATATTTAGGCCTTTTAATTAAGGTAAATAGATATACTACTTTCTTAATATCAGTGTCATAAAACATATAACACATTTGAAATATATTATGAAATTGAAATTAGTTATCGTGATCCTTACAGGAATCCCTTTACTCTCTTACTGTGCATTCTTCAAAGTACATATATGCCTCAAACTTGGAACTAGTGGTAGGTGGCCTTTTTGTCTTTGCTGGTACTTATAAATATTAATTAATATTAATATCTAAAATTAATTTACCACAGCAAGTATACCTTCAGGTTGTTGATATTTTTCTGCTTGTATTTATTGAATTTGCATTTTTGTTGTTATCTTTGTGTTATAGTATACATTCACTTCATAACCTGAATCAATAGCTTCAAAGATTTGTAGGGGAATACAATAAATGTTAAGAAATTAGCTCAGAACAGCTAATACAAATATAAACTGAGAACAGTAATCCATTACAAAGGAAACAGTGCAAGAAGTATGTAATCTTGAAAAGGTGAGTTTAAATGATTGTTTGCATTAATATGCTTTCTGAGATGAAGCTCTGTAAAGAGTAGCTGTAAGAACTATGATGTTTTCTTTAATGACATTTCCACAGAATGTTTCAGGACATATTTGGTAAACTAAGGGTATCTATAAAAGAATTTTTTGTCACAGACTTTGTGTCCAGAAACCTAGACTAAATGCTAAAGAGTTGTATAAATTTAGAAAATAAATTAAATTCTAAAAGACTTAGTTTGCTCACCAATAATGTGAAGGTAATGAAATACTTAAATCATAGCAGTAGTGAAGATTAAAATAAATAATACTTAGAAAAAATATGAAAGTTTCAATAAGCATCTAACAGGAATAGATATTGTTATTGGTTCTTGCTTTTGTTGTTATTGGCATTGTATTATTGTGACAAATTGGAAAAATTACCTGTAACAATGTGCATAAATTAAAAAACATAAAAATCAGTGTCAAATAATTTAAAGGTATTTGGAATATGTCATACACACTTTGATGGATTAACAATTATATGAACAGTAATACAGGAAAATAAGCAGTGATGTGCTAATTTAAAAGATACAAAGGATCATAGCATGTATTTGAACTAGAACTTGAGAAAACAACCTCTTAATATAGTGAATATATCAGTAAAGCAGGTACTTTACAAAAAGAGAAAACTTTAGACATAAAAATTGGGTACCTGTGTGTGTGAGTTTGTATGTGTATGTGTGTGTGTGTGTGTGTGTGTGTGTATGTAAGAGAGAGAATGAGAGAGAGAGAGAGAGAGAGAGAGAGAGAGAGAGAGAGAGAGAGAGAGAGCACACTTCTGAAAGCATTCATAGAAAATAATACAAGTAGCATAAATTACTTGACAAATCCTGTGGAAATATTAAATGATTCCTTGGAAGCCTCACTTCAGCTAAAAAGAAATCTTCTGTTAATTTGAACATACATGTACTTTCTCTCAAACCTTTAGCATATTCTTTTTAAAAACTTCATTGTTAAGTGTTACATCTTCCATCGGTCTAACATATTCTTTATTTAACTATACCTAGTAATCGGTGAAAAATACATAGGAAGACACTAGGTTAAGTCACTAGGCTTATAGTGCCTACTTTCTATGTAGGAGAGAAGGAACTATTATCAATTAATAAAACAGTAATTTCACTAATATTTATTGCTAGTGTTGTGGTTTTAGTCTGAGCAATTTGCTTTCGGTTTTTTTCATAAGATTGCAGTTTTTAATATTTCATGCTACCCAGCTATGGCTGGCATTAAATTGGTGGAAACATTCAGAGCTCACTTACAAGCTGTGCTCCTATTTTTCTGTTTGTGATGCACCGTGTGAAAATAGTAAACTGCACTCTGTTATTATTATACTGTTTGAACCTAATGGCACTTGTAGCAAACTTAACTCATTAAATCCACCATTGATGATGGCTCACGGAATCAGTTTTACAAATACAAGATTTCCCACATATTTTACCCTTTTTCACATTTGGTCTCCAAGACTGCATATAATTCCATTACACAGGCAAAAAAGTTGAAGTTCTCACATGTTAATTGACTTAAAAGTATCTTTTGCTGATTAGTGTCAAACCAGCTTTAATTCAGTGCCATGTTATTTCCTGGACTCTCGAATCCCCTTCCCACCCCTGCCTTCCTCCCTGGGCAAGTAGATCTGGCTGCAACTTGAGTTAACACCTTTCTCGTTAGGCCTGGCGGGCTGGTCTACTGGTGCTGGCATGGAAATATCTACTTCCTTCACATAAGGATGTGATAGCACATGTTTTTAAAAAATGCAATAATATACTGATAATCACTATTAAAACAGGTAGTACATTTGATAACTCAATTTTACTAAGTTAGTAAGCTAAAAGTAATGATCATCAAATAACTAATACTATAGTGGGCCTAAGTACCATAACTGACTGGATTTGCTCTAACTACTGAATTAGAAAATAAATAAATAAATAAATCCCTATCTACACAATATATTTAAAAACAAGTAACTCCCAAACATGGCTACTTTTAGAGATCATTATAATTAAGTAGTACACGTAATGAAATATGTTTGAAACCTACAAATAGTTTCATATAAAATTGTCAGAGCAAAGTACCTTTATTGTAAATACTTAGAATATACTCACCCAAACCTGAAGAAACTATTCCTAAATGTGTTTTGATATATTTATTGAGAAGTTGAATGACATAAAGTTCTTTTTTTTTAAATTTAATTTTATTTTATTTGTGAACATACTGTACAGAGGAGTTACAATTACATGGGCAGGATAATGCGTACATTTCTTACCAAGCATTGCAGCCTCCTCCTTTGTTTACCCTTCACATCCCTTCCCAGCCTCCCCCCTCCCCCCATCCCAATCCTTCTCCTTCCCCTCCCTCCCCCCCCCACCCCCCCCCCCCCTGCACCGACGTTGTAAAGCTCGTTTTGGACATGACAACTTGTACTTCTCATTGTTGCAACAGGTCCACCTGTATCCTTAAACAACTAGTTTTTCCCCATCTACTCCACAAGTTATACTGACATCAAATATAGTGAAAGCAGGGGTTATACTGTGGGGGAGGGACATTCAAAGCAACAAAGAGATAATCTTATAAATGCGTTAGAAACACATGCATGAAAGAAAAAAACATTAAAATACACCTCTAAGGGTTCATTTTCCTGACATCACATTATCTGACCTTTTCCGCTTGACTCATACATATACTAGATATTACAAATAAGGGAAACCATGGGACCTATGTTTCTTTGGGCCTGGCTTACTTCACTTAATATAATTTTTCCAAGTTTTTCCATTTCCTAACAAATGGGGCAATGACATAAAGTTCTTAATGAAGCAATTTGTTGTTCAATTTCATAGCTAAAATAACTAGTTAAACACTTCAAGCATTATGTTCATCAAAACATAACAATGAGGGATGATGTAAAATATATATTAGAACATCACTGTGTATCAATCAATTTAATCCCTAGTGTTTATTTTTATTTTTTATTGTGAAAATACCATACAAAGGGGTTACAATTACATGGGCAAAGTAATGAGTACATTTCTTATCAAACATTGTTGCCTCCTCCTTTGTTTCCCCTTACCATCCCTTCCCTGTCTTGTACATCTCATTGTTGCAATGGGTCCACATGTATCCCTATTTAAACATTTTGTTTTTTCCCTTCCCCTCTACGAATTATACAAACATCAAATACAGTGAAAGCAGGGAATATACCATGAGGGATCATTCATAGTGTTGAGAAGAAGGTATAAGGCAAATACAGTGATGTGAAGTGCAACGGTTTCTAATGTTTTTGTTGGAAGACTTGTACTCTTGCTATTTTGTGTTAGAAATAAGAAAGATGGAGAACAGCACTTAGCTCTGGGGCCAGAGTGGCCGCGTCACAGCTGTTGCTGAAGGCTTTCGCCTGCCTCGGAATGTCAAAGGCTTTGCATATAGTCAACTCTCCTTGCATCACGAAAGCAGGAGATTCCTGGGAACATGCTTAGTAGACTGGATCCAAGCTAAATGAAAGTGGCCTGGGATACCCGCCTGACCAAGTGCTCTGAGTTGTAGTGAAGGAAGTTTATTTAGTTCTGCACATCTCAAGATGAGGCATCAGAAAGGGCATCCCCCCAGAGAACCTGTGACCTCCTCGTCTCTATATTTATCTCTATAGTATGTAATAGAAAGTGTTTTAGGGTAAGAAAGAAAATGCTAATAACCCTCTATAATTGTCAGTGAAGATTTTTTTGCCAATTCCTGTGGCTAACTAATGTAAAATAGTTTTAGAAAGTGTATATTTTCTCCTTATGGACACACTGTCACTAGTGATAATGATGGAAAATTCACACCTACTTAAATTGAAGTCACTCTACATTTCTTGGCAATTCTGTAACTTGCGAACCAGGAAAGTTCAGTGATTAGCAGTTCAAAAGAATGAACTTATGCCTCCAAAGTGTGAGGTTATTATTTTTCATTTGTCAGCTTACTTTATCTAAATGGCCCTTACTCCTCATTGGGTTTGACCTCTTCCGTGCTGATCTGCATTGCCTGATACTGAATTTAAGAAGACCCCAAGATTAATTAATTAAATTAACTGGGGCCCTTTGCAAAGTCACATAGGGGGCAATTTAATTTTTTGCTGCTACCCTGGCTGGGAAAGGAAACTCAAACACAACTGCATGAAATACTGTTTTAATTAGATCCAAAGAGGGATGTAGCCTTGGTTTCTGGCTCAACTTCCTTAATTATGGAAATCAGTTTTAAAAGCAACTGGAACTTTGTTTTATGAACGTGAAATGTTCTTGAATTCTTTTTTGCCCTCCCCATCAGGTAAGAAAAAGTAAAATCAAATTTTGTTTTATCCATTTTTTTTTTTTTAGGTCTGGTTGTGGGGCCTGAACTCTGGGCCTGAGCTCTGTCCCTCAGCTCTTTAGCTCAAAGCTAGCATTCTACCACTTGAACCACAGCAGCACTTCTGGCTTTTTTCTTTTTGCTTATGTGGTGCTCAGGAATCGAACCCAGGGCCTCATGCATGCAAGGCCAGTGCTCTACCACTGAGCCACCTTCCCAGCCGCTATCCATTTCTTTTTAGCAGTAGTAAACAAGTCTCAAAGAAGACTAAGCCACATTCAGGAATACCTGGAATAAAAAATATATGGAATACCAACAGTCCATAGTACCAAAAGGCAGTTCGCTCATGGCTCTGACTCTAAATGCAGTTCTAGAACAATCTTTAGGCAAACATTATAGTTTGATTGACCTCTTTTCTATTATTTGTGTACTTCTTTTAATGAAGTAGAAGAAATATTAGTTAAAAAATCTTCAAGAAAATACAAATACAAAGGGAAATATTGCAAATATCCCTCATATATATTCAGACATAAATGAAGAGTTATTCGGCCTGCCTTTTATGATTTGACTTTAAGAGTATTAGTAAGATTGGTGAGGGGCTTTACTACCATGGTAACCTACCCCAGAAAATGTAGAAATTGTTCATGCCCAATGAGATGCAAAATTCTATTCATTTGCTGTTGTTGTTGTATTTAAAAATTGATGTAATATTTAAATCAGCCTGAATTTAGGACACCTTCACTATGTCAATACACTATGATGGAGCCATGAAATTAAATGCTAGAACACAATAACATCTCCATTAATCCAGACATCAAATCTGAAACATAAGGCATCAAGATACTAAATCTCAGAAAAGATAAATACTGAAGAGAGACTGAGAGAAGATTAAAGAGAGAAAAGTATATTCCAGGTTGAAATGTCCAGTTACATAATATTCCAACACATTGTCTGTCAGTCTGTGTCTTACTGTCTCTCCCAGTCTCTTACTTGATTGCCTTCAGCTACACGTAGCAAATATGTGTACTCTATTATCACTCTACACACTCTAAATCACCTTGGAGTAATAGTGTGTATGTGGTGAAACAATTTGTTATGTATATACAATTCACTATTTACTGTTTGAATATAGTTAGCTAACAGATTATAGAGCTAGAAAAATGGTTGATGAGCTGTAGATAGATATACATATATTCTTGGAATTGATGCTTTTAATCTTTGAAAATACAACATGAGAATGGAAAAATGCCTTTCAAACATCAAGTCTAGTGAGAGTCAAATTATTAAACTTAGAAGATGTTATCACATATAGAGATGTGCATGAATGTTAAATACCTCGTAAAATGATAATAGAGTTTGGTAAGTTATGAAAATAAACCAAACAACAAATTGCAGCTACAAAATTAAAGCAAGAGTTTTTGTGCTCTTTGATTTCACCCATGAGTATAAACAAGGAGCAGAATAAGCATGTCCTCAAACACACACACACACACACACACACACACACACACACACACACACACACACACACACACACACACCTGGAGTTGGATTTGGCATTTGTGTGACATGCCTTGAGGGTAAACGTGTGCAGCTTTACTTATCTCTAAATTAAATTGTTTGTTTTCCATAGGATTCTAGTACTGTCGTTGAATGTTGTTATATTTTGTTTTCCACTAAAATCAATTACAAACAAGGATCACTCTTGGTTGCAATTCAACTTAGAAGTTCTGCACAAGCTCAAACAAAATTCGCTGTGAGCAAAGCGACATTTCCTGCCAGCACCTCATTCCATTATAAAATATTTTAACTTGGTAAGAACATAGGGCTAGACTTGGTGCAGAAATAGTATTCTAACTAAGATTTGTATTTATGAATCAATATATGTAGTCTAAGTAATATCCAGACATTTAAAGGTAAATACTTAAAAGGATAAGGATTGTTATGTAAAGACTGGTTGGAAGTTGGTATGGGAACAACAAATTGTCTCCATATTTCAAACTCAAAGAATGAAATAACAGAAATCCTAATCCTGAATGAAGGCTCTTAATTCTTTTTATTTATTTATTTATTTATTGTGAAAATACTGTACACAGGGGTTGCAATTACATGGGCAAGATAATGAGTACATTTCTTATCAAGCATTGTTGCCTCCTCCTTTGTTTCCCCTTCCCATCCCTTCCCATCCTCCCCCACCCAATCCTCCTCTCCCCCCCCCACCAAAATTGTAAGTTCGTTTTTGACATAATGACTTGTACTTCTCATTGTTGCAATGGGTCCACCTGTATCCCTATTTAAACGATTTGTTTTTCCCCTTCCCCTCCACAAATTATACCACATCAAATACAGTGAAAGCAGGGGTTATACTGTGGGGGAGGGACATAGAAAGCAACAATGAAATAATCTTATAAATGTGTTAGAAACAATCGCATGAAAGAAAAAAAAAACATTTAAAGCTGATAGCAATGTTGTTGCAGATATATGCTGCCAGTTTATGTTTCTGCAGGAATATTTCATACCTGTCATCTTGCTTCACTAAACACCTAAAAAGACAATGTCTAAGGTTGTGAGACTCAGACTCTTTTGTTATTTACTGGTATGCAGCAAAATAACTTCTTTTATTCAATTCTATTTTTCATGTCTTCAAAGAGAAGTCTGGATTGATAAGTGATAATTCATTTATTTTAATTGCGTAATAGGCACACTTGAGTTTTAATAAAATAATTAAATGAAGAAAAAAGTTTTCTTCTAAAGTTCCAACTTCAGTTGTCTGACTTAGCATTTGAATTTACAGCCCATGTGCATTAAGTTATATGGGTAATTTTGATATTTTATTTAATATTTGTCTAGAAGTAACGGACATTTAATCACAATGTTGGCCATTGTGATATGTGCAAACACATGTGAGGTGTGCAAACATTGTATTTGTTGTGTGCAAATGTGTGTGATACTCAGTGTGGCAAAAATTCAGAGAGAAGATCAACATGACAGTTTTAAACTTACTTATAAATCCTTTCAATAATTATGACTCTTGGCATTTTAATTTTTTGTGATAATGAAGCACTAAGCATTCTTTCCTGCAAATGTCTGCTTTTGCCTCTCACAGATTATCTTGTAGGATCCCATCAGCTCTCCCCTTTTGTAAGTTTGGTGGTCTACTGGGGAAATTTTACTTGTTTGGTCTGAAGTTAAATGGAATATTCACTATGTGGGAAACAATATGTAAGATGCTAACAAGGTAATTAATGGAACCACCATTTCCTTGTCCTTGAAAAGCTTAAAATTTGGAGACCATCATGTTCTCGAAAGAATCTAGGGTTACCAATAGACGCTTGCCTTCGTCAAAACTGAACAAATCTACTATAATCATGAGCACACAGCATGGATTGGTAAGAGTTCAATGCAGAGACATCAGCTGCAAACATTTCTGTGTACATGATTGTATTACATCACTATTATTTATCCTTTTAAAAAAGCAGTTCTTTATAAACAATAAGCCTACAAATGAAGTGAAACAGAAATTAAATAAAGAGTAAAATGGTCTTGGAACAGTGGCCATGAAACACAGTTAAGGCTTTAAACTATTTTTTATTCAAATAGAATAGACTTACATAGGAAACATAAAGGGATTTCTCCAGATTCCAAAGATGGTGAGCAGAGCCCTACACATTTCATGATGTCTGTCCAAGACAGCTCATGCAACAGTGCAGACAGGACTAGAGAAAGCAGCTTATGACTCTGAGAAAACAAACCTCCAACAGGTACTCTTCTATGCAAACCATAAAATTTATAAATGTGTTTGTGCCAATGAACCTATGTACAAAGAAATGAAAATAAGGACCTAGAAAGAGGCACAGAATGACTTAAAAGCACATATTTTTGTCATGCCAATTCTGATACCTTGCAACCTGACAGAAGTTAGAAGTTAAGAATCACAAAACGAGGTCCATGTCTGGACCTCACAATCAGGAACAATACAAATGTATACATTATCCTCTTCTTATTTTTATTATTATAATTTTTAGCCCAGTCTCGGGCCTTGAACTCGGGGCCTGGGTAATGTTCCTGAGCTTCTTTGTGCTCTACAAGTTGAACCATAGGACCACTGCCAGCTTTTACTGAGTAGTCTATTGAAGATAAAAGTCTCAAGGACTTTTCTTCTCAGACTGGCTTCAAACCACATCCTCAGCTCTCAGCCTCCAAAGTAGTTAGGATTACAAGTGTGAGCCACTGGCGCCTGGTTCTCTTCCTCTTCTTTATCTTGATAGTTTAATAGATTCTGAGGTAGAGTCAAAATTCCTGTCCAAAACTAAAAGTTGGGAGCAAGAACTCGGTTTCAGTAATCAACAAAGCAAATTATTCCTGACATAGAAGATCACATAAATGAGAAATTATGATCCTCTTTAGACATGGGTAGGTATAATTTACAGACAAAAATCTACAAAGTCATATCACATTGTCAATTCTGAGCTTACAGCTGGCAAGTAGGAGCAGCAGGGTGATGTATATGATCTCTCTTCCATCAGCTTTATGTGAAGGGTCATAACAATGGTCTAAAAATTCGCAGGCAAGTAATTGGAGTTAAATATAATATCAAAACTGTGTGAATTAATATTTCCAAATAATCATTTGTAATGGGTTTTGGCATATAAGCAATTAACAAAGGAAAAATTCTGTAGGACTCATAACGCTAACTTTGCCTGATAGAACATCTTCCTTCACAAGCATGCTCACAATGAAGTTATATTAAGTTATATATGAGTTAACATGTGAACTGATAGATGAAATAATTTCCTATTGCTGACCGACCATTCTGTGATTTTTAGGACTGATCATTTCTGTGATTTTTACATCATTACAGTACCTTCCCTGGTACTTGATTAATCCTAGAAATAGCAATGTGTTTCTTTCTTCTTTCATCATAAAAGAAGAAACATAAGCAGCTACATTTTGCATGATTTTTTAGTAATGGCACAATGCTAGGATTCCTTTAAATTTAATCAGAAGCCATGTCCTCTAATTATTCCTTTTTAAGAAGTCAGGGCGTCTTCTGTTTAGGGGCGATACACTGTGTTAGAGGCAGGAGTAATGGCGCTGCCTTCAAAACACTCACTCCAGAAGTACAAAATTAAAGGCTTTCCTGTCTGTAACATGACCATTGAGGCAGGTGCCTTTAATTTTCAAACCCTGTTTCAAAATTAGGGAATTGGAGCGCTTTTCGATTGCCCATTTGCCTGCCTGCTTGTTTTGCTGACTTCCTACATCCTCAGGCTGCGAGGTGAATTCAGTAGTACAGGAGACAACTGAATTTGGAACAGCACCCTCGGTACTGGGCAAGCTCATTCCTGCAGTGCCTGGGCGAGGATGTGTGCACCAGTACAGATGGGTCCAAGAACGACAACGGGGTGACAGCGGAAATCCAGGTCAACAACGCTTCCAAATATGCACATGTAATCTTTTTTGAGCAGGCATTGTTATTTGAGCATCACTGATTCTGAAAACATCAATTGAATGTTTCTGCGAAGCAAATCTTATCACTTTCCATGTCCCATCAGCCAGCAATGATTAGTTCCCCGGGTTCACAGACGCCCAGAAAGAGGATACACAATCAAGGATTAGGAATCAACCTTGAAATACAAACTTGATCAAAATTCCCTCTCTCCAGACAATATTTAGTTCCAAGGGGTCTTTCAAACATACGTCTCACAACGTCAGCAAGGTTGCTGCAAGGTGATATTTTTGTTGCTTAGATAAGAATTCTGGTTAGCATTGATTTCCACTCGACTCTGAACCTGTGACCCCTCCCTTGAGACGCCCAGGGAGGATGTCTAACGTTGTGGGTGGCCTTGCTGCGCCCGGCATCTTTGGAAGTCCAGCAAAGCCCATTCCCACCCAGTGGGAAGAGAGCCAAACGCACGTTCAGCAAGTCATAAAGGCAGGATTGTCTGTTTCCAGAGGATTTGTAATTTTCCATGATCCCGAAAATGAAGACCCAAACAATGTTTGAGCATCCTCACTCATTTGAGAGTGGCACATGGGTAGTTGTGATGGAAACGGGTCATTACTCTTAAGGATTAGACTGTTTAAGTTCCACACAAGATATATTTTAAAACCTGTAAATCTATTTTTTTCCGGGGCGGGCAAAGAGGGAATGATTCTCTTTCGGTAAAATTGATTCTGTGAAACATATTTTTTTTCTTTCGTCTTGGAATTTCAAATCTAAATCCATACAGTATAAAGCGTGCTCTTCAAAGCTTTAAAAATTGACTGAGATCCTAAAGAAATGAAATGAATTAGAAAAAAATATATCTCTTAATGCAGGTTTGGCCTAGGTAGTACAAATGAATCAATAACACCCAAATTTAAAAGCTTTTGAGACTCTGTAGAACCTGCATTTTATCTTTTTTTTGTAAACTTGTGGAGTTGTTTAATAATCCCTTTGCTGGCTTAAAAATAATCTATCCACCTAGGATCAAAAAAAATTCTCCCATATATATGGGAGAATATATATATATATATATATATGTATATATGTGTGTGTGTGTGTGTGTGTGTGTGTGTGTATACACACACACACACACACACACACACACACACACACACACACACATATATATGCCTGGGAAGATGGCTCAGTGGTAGAGCGCTTGCCTTGCATGCATAAGGCCCTGGGTTCGATTCCTCAGTACCACATAAGCAAAATAAAAAAAGCTGGAAGTGGCGCTGTGGCTCAAATGGTAGAGCGCTAGCCTTGAGCTGAAGAGCTGAAGGACAGCGCCCCGGCCCAGAGTTCAGGCCCCACTACCGGACCACCCAAAAAAATCTATCCACCTAGGCCGGGCGCTGGTGGCTCACGCCTGTAATCCTAGCTACTCAGGAGGCTGAGATCTGAGGATCGTGGTTCAAAGCCAGCCCGGGCAGGAGAGACCGTGAGACTCCTATCTCCAATAAACCACCAAAAAACCGGAAGTGGCGCTGTAGCTCAAGTGGTAGAGTGCTCGCCTTGAACTAAAGAGCTGAGGGACAGCACTCAGGCCCAGAGTTCAAGCCCAACGACAGACAAAAAAAAAAAAAAAAAATCTATCCACCTAGGATCAAAGAAAATTCTCCCATATAATATATATATATATATATATATATATATATATATATATATATATATTCCTTTTCCTTTCAAGTATTTACCATAAGAAAATGTCTTACCTTTCATCATTTAGAGTATTTGTTTCTTTCTTTCTTTTTTTAAAAAATATATATTTTTGATTGTGAAAAGACCATATAGAGGAGTTGCTATTACACGGGCAAGATAATGAGAATATTTCTTATCAAGCGTTGTTGCCTCCTCCTTTTATTCCCCTTCCCCTTCCCATGCCTTCCCATCTCCCACCCCCGCCCCTCAAAAGTTGTAAAGTTTGTTTTTTCAACATAATGTCTTATACATCTCATTGGTGCAAGGGGTCCACCTGTATCCCTATTAAAACGATTTGTTTTTTCCCTTCTCCTCCACAAATTATACCAACATCAAATACAGTAAAAGCAGGAGTTATACCGTGGGGGAGGGGCATACAAACCAACAAAGAAATCATCTTAGATGTTTTTCTTGACATGCACATTCATGAAGAATTTATAACATGTGGGCAGAAACTAATTACTTCTTTTTGGGAAACTTGGAACTACCTAATTTGATTTCAAAGGCCATAGTTCTGATACTAGATTTGAGAGTAAAACTTAAAAAGAGGCTTCTAGATTTTCTTCTTAATCTTGACCTGAATGGTAATAGAACATCCTGTGCTCTGAAATTCAAATATATTTTGTCTAAGTTTGATCTACCACAAAGAGTCAAACTCTCAATACTATTCTGCTTCCTTCCTCCTTCTCCCTCCCTCCCTTCCCCTCCATCTCTTCCTTCCTTCCTTCCTTCTTTCCTCTCTCCCTCCCTCCCTCCCTCTTTTCCTTCCTTCCTTCCTCCCTCTCTCCCTCTCTTCCTTCCTTCCTCCCTCCCTCCCTCTCTTCCTTCCTTCCTTCTTTCCTTCCTTCCTTCCTTCCTTCCTTCCTTCCTTCCTTCCTTCCTTCCTTCCTTCCTTCCTGCCTCTCTCCCTTCCTTCCTTCCTTCCTTCCTTCCTTCCTTCCTTCCTTCCTTCCTTCCTTCCTTCCTTCCTTCCTCCCTTCCTTCCTCCTTTCCTTCCTCTTGGTTGTACTTGATTTTGAACTCAGAACCTTGCACTTGCTAGTAATGTCCTGAGTTCAGGCAAATGTACTAGCACATGAGCCAGGCCTCCATTCCTCAGCAGAATTCTTCACTTCCAAACCAAACTTGTATTTGCAATAGTCATTTCTCACTAACCAAGGAGAAACAGTACTCAGAGTTAGAAACCAATTCTAGGAACTCTTCTTTATTTCTGTTTTCCTCTTTTCTCAAACCAAACCATAAGTTCTAACAACTATTCCAAAATTGGTCTATTTCCAAGATGCAATACATATGCTATATATATATATATATATATATATATATATATATATATATATATATATATATATATTCCACTTGTTTCTAGTATTAAAAGAATAGTGGTCAGATAATTACTGTTCTACATTCTAGTTTCTAAAAATGTTACAAAAGAGGTGGATGCCAGTTGCACATGACTGTAATCCGAGATAATCAAAAGGCTGAGATCTGAGAATAGAGGTTTGGAGCCAGCCAGGAAAGGAATGTCCTTGACACTTTTATCTCCAATGAACCAACATAAAGCCAGAAGTAGAACTCTAGCTCAAATGGTAGACACCCAGCCTGGAGCAAAAAAGCTAAGGGACAGTAGTACCCTGGCTCTCACTTCAAGCTTTTGTACTTCCACCAAAGAAAATAAAGAGAAAACAGAAGATTTATCATTTTTAATTTCCACAAGATTTTTTGTTTTCCTTATTTATAATAACTAATATCTAGTAACTTACTTTGTTCTTCTTTTATTTTCTCTTTTTATTTATTTTTTAAGACACAAAAAGATGAGGATATTATAATGATCCCTTTCAATTACTCATAGAATGAAGCAGATAAAAGGATTTTTTCAGAGAACACTGGAGTAGCATATACATTTGCTCATGAATCTACTGGAAGGTTTTGCATGCATTTGAAATATTAGGGGGAAGTCAAGTATTTCTATAGAAAATTTAATAGATGAGAGCATTTTAAAAAGAAATTCTACAAAATGAACTTGAACCTTTAGAACAAAGAATAAATCTTTACATAGAGAATACACAATGATTAAAACTCATTAAATTTATATCATACTTATTATAATAAGGCCAAGGAGGAATCCTACATGCTCCCTAGAGCCCATTGATTTTCCTCTGATATTTAAATGAATGGGTGCTGTATTGTAGTCATAAATAACATCAAAGTGTTCTATTCATGTGCTGGGACCAACACTCGGCTGTTCCTATGAAGTTAATCATCTTCACAATTTTATAATCAAATGAAGGTGTTTGAGTTTTGGAGGTTTGGTTTGTTTGTTTTAAAAAGGGAAAAGAAACTCCTGAGGGTTTTTTTCTTTGTATTTTCAAAAAGAAAATGTGTTAAGAAAAGAAAAATAATTCTTTAAAAAAGCTGTTCATCCTTGAGAAATCTTAGACATCACAAGCATTAAGAATTATTATGAAGCTAAAAACAGAAGGAAAGAGAGGAAGGAAGGAAGGAAGGAAGGAAGGAAGGAAGGAAGGAAGAAAGAAAGAAAGAAAGAAAGAAAGAAAGAAAGAAAGAAAGAAAGAAAGAAAGAAAGAAAGAAAGAAAGGAAAAGAAAAGAAAAGAAAGTACCCTGGGATGCAGCAAAAGTTTTGCTTGAAGAAGTAAAATTTCATGAAGATAAAACCCAACCAGATGAGGAGCCCTTACTTTGCACAATACACAAGTGATCCACAGAATGAATACCATTAATTTTCTGTTAGAAGAAATTGATGAATAAGAGGGGAAAATCCTTTGCTATTTATATAGTTTTTGCATGTTAAAGGGGAAAAACCCATTAAGTAAAAAGATCTTTTGCTATTCATAGCTAATCCATTCATTTAATAAGAAGAATCCTTTGTCATATTCAATCCGTAAAGGAAATGTCCAAGTGATGCTGAATTAAGGGGAGGTATATTGGATAACATGAATTATTCACAGGGAATTCTAAAGAACTGAATAATATACTATTAATTCAATTTTAATATTAAAATCCAATCGGGAGGTGGAAAGTCAGATGGTGGACAAAAAATAGGGAATTGCTCCAGCTCTCCAAACAGAGAGACACACAGAAACACAAAGAAACACATCAGATGAGAATCACCTCAAGAACAATTTAGTAAACACAGGAAGAGGAAACAAAATACAAAAAATCAAGAACACAGCAGAAAACATGCCACATCTTATAATAATAACCTTATACATTAATGGATTTAATTCCCCAATCAAACAAAAAAGAACAGGAGAATGGATCAAGATCCATCCAATGTTTGCAATCTGTTTGGGGTTTTTCTTTTCTTTCTTTTTTTAAAAAATATGTTTTTATTGTAAAATACAGTACAGAGGGGTTACAGTTATATGAGCAAGGTCATGAGTACATTTCCTATCAAGCATTGTTACTTCCTCCTTTGTTTTTCCCCTACCATCCCTTCCCTCCCACCTCCACAACTACACTCCCCCTCCCTCTTCCCCCTCTCCCCGCCTAAATTGTAAAATAGTTCATTTTCAATATAGTGACTTGTACATCTCATTGTTACAATGGGTCAACCTGTATCCCTATTTTAGCATTTTGTTTTTTCCCTTCCCCTCCCCAAGTTAGAGAAGTGTATATACAAAATGTAGGGCACTGACATCAAATACAGTCCAAATGGGTTATACTGTGGGGGAGGAACATACAAAGGAACAAAAAAAAATCATGTCATGGTACATTATACACTTTAGGAGCAATAGCAAGAATAAAAAAACCACTTGTGTCCTTATCTTGGGGTTCATTTCACTTAACATCATTGTATCTGGTCACATGTACACATCTTTTGACCTTTTCTGCTTGTCCCAGATTTATACTAGTTAGTGCAAATAAGGGAAACCATGAGACCTATGTTTCTTTGGGCCTGGCTTACTTCACTTAATATAATTTTTTCCAAGTCTTTCCATTTCCTAACAAATGGGGCAATGCCATTCTTTCTGAGGGAGGCATAGAATTCCATCATTTATATATATATATATATATATATATATATATATATGATATATATGTATATATATCATATATGTATATGATAAATATACATATACACGCATATATATGCATATATATGTATATGTATACCACATTTTCTTGTTCCATTCATCTACTGAGGGGCATCTGGGTTGCTTCCATAGCTTAGCTATGGTAAAAAATGCTGCGATAATCATAGTTGGCCATAAGAGAACCTTACTGCATTGTTGTTGGGATTGTAACCTTGTTCAACTACTTTGGAAAGCAGTATGGAGATTCCTCAAAAGACTCCACATAGAGCTTCCCTATGACCCAGCAATCCGACTTTTGTGTGTTTACCCAAATGATCACAAACAAGACCATACTAAAACTACCAGCACAACTATGGGTTATTTTTTAATTGATTAAAGCTTCCCCTAATTATGATATATGGCTTTGAATATATTACCTGTATGTCACATTTATTGAATAAATAAAAGATGTTAATCTCTGATCTGTATCTTAGATACAGATATTTACACAACATAATATACATTTAAATATAAAAAGCTATATGAATTATATGTAATTCAGAAATAAAAATACCTTGCCTTTAAATACTTTTCAGAAGTACTGTTCCCTTTATTCATATGTTGATTTTATGTTGGATGTTATATTCAATGCCAACAAGCAATGAATACAAATAAAATTTCATACATATATCATCAAAAAAGGAAAGATTCATATGACATTATTTCCTTCCTTTTTGAATAATGAATGATGCTTCATATGCATGTATCCACTAACAGTATCTTTACAGATTTAAAGGCTGTCAAGATAACCTACCATAGAAAGTAGCCCTATTGCAAGAAGATGGAGGAGGAGGAGGAGGAGGAGGAGGAGGAGGAGGAGGAGGAGGAGGAGGAGGAGGAGGAGGAGGAGGAGGAGGAGGAGGAGGAGGAGGAGGAGGAGGAGGAGGAGGAGGAGGAGGAGGAGGAGGAGGAGGAGGAGGGAGAGGAAGCAGGAACAGCATCACAGCAGCAGTACAGTCCCAAGCATAGGGTCTTCCTTTCCTCCACCACCTCACAAAACAATAATGACAATAATAATAACAATAACAATAATAATAACTATTATCTAAAAGAATAAAATAACTAAGCATGGCTTCTAAACAAGCAACCTTCCTCTATGTATCAATATGGACAGTATCATTTTCAATGTATATTTTTTGTTTAGAACTTTTTTAAAAATTAAAGTATAAACTGACTTCTCAATATAATTACCAAAAATAATTCATGAAAACAAAAGATCAGAGCCAGTCACTGGAGGTTCACACCCATAATCCTAGCTACTCAGAAGGCTAAGGTCTGAGGATCATAATTTAAAGCCAGCCCAGCAGAAAAGTCCACAAGATTCTTATCTCCAGGCAACCACCAAAAAGCCTGAAGTGGGAAAACACCAACCTCTTTGGAACCTGCAGCAATACTAATAATCTAGGATACTAGGTTAGATGTCCACATTTCCCAGTAGAGAATGGTATTCATTCTCTCTTCCTTTCTGTTTTCCTCTACATAAGTTCATGTGGTTGAGGTTGGCTGTGTTCTATATAATCATGTAAGGATTGTTATTAAAATGCATTGACCTCTCTAGATCTTTGTTCTGTATACATACCTTCTATGATTATACACAATGTTTACATTTTAATATCACATCCAAACATTTTGGGCTACCTAAATTCTGTGATTCTCAGAATTCATAACACATTTGCTCAAATGGAGACAGCACAAATAGAGGATTCTGATACTTCTTGCACCCAATATTAACTGAAAACCCATTAAGAAGGGATCAGGCTTAGGCTTCTGTTGTTGCAAAGAAATACATAACATGCATGCATGGATTTACATACATACTTATTTTAAAATAATTTTGAAATAATAACCAGTGATCTCAACAGTACAAGTTTGTCTCAGGAGTATAGTTATTGAGAACATAGTAAGTAAATAAATCACAAAATACGTATGTAAAAGTAGAAGTATATACATGGAAATAAGGGAGATGTGAAAGCTAAATTTTATTATTGTTTTTCCTTTGTATTTACTATTTTTGGCAGTTAGTATTAGTGTTTGTACCCAAGGACTTAAGCTCATTAAACAGGAACTCTACCACTTGAGCCTTCCCCCTAGTCCTTTTTAGCTTAAGTTCTTTTTCCCCAGTTGATCTTCACACATAGTCCTCCTGACCTTTGCCCTCTATGTACCTGGGATTACAGGCATAAGCCATCTTTTTTTTTTCTAATAGCTATATTTTTAGATGGAATAAAAAGAAGAATTTAATTTTTAGGAGGACAAATTCTATGGGAAATGGATTAAATATAAAAGAATGAGAAAGATATGTCCAAGAAAAAAACAATAATTGCAATATTTGATAGAAAGAAGAGAATATATAGAAATAACCAAACATGGGTGAGTGGAGGGTTGAGGGTCCTCATATAATATGGGTTAAATGGGAGACTGATAGGCAGTCAGTTGTGTGTGTTAGAAAACCAATATGGAGCACTTTAATTTTATTTGTACTGTTGTCACTTACATCCCCTTTTTCCTTCACTGAAGTTTCAAAAGTTCGTCTGGGCTATTCTCCACACTACATTTCAGACAAGAATCTGGAGCCAAAGAATGGCAAGCAAGAAAACCAACTTAATCCTTGCCAGCATCCTGGGAAAGGCTGAAAATCACAAGCGTTATCATGCACGTAATATAAGAGAATGAAAGAGGCTTCACCCAGGGGCCAGGGACTGGACTGGATGACAGGTTAGATGTGGAAACAAAGGAGAAAAATGAGGCTGGGATGGAGTGTGGTTTGGAGGGTGCACGGAGATCTGTGCAGAGATAGTGGCGAAGCCGACCGGAAGGAGACTTAAAAAGGAACAGGATGAATTATGTCTCAGATATGCTTCACTTGGCAGAACAATGAGAAATCTAAGGGGATTCAAGAGCAATGCTATCTGGGAGTCGCCACTGACTTTGCCATCTGTAATGTTCTCACTTTATCTGATGCGTTAGGGCCTTGGAACATCACCCCTAACAAATTGTCATTCAACCTGTGTTTGACAGTCCCTTAATGACAAGAAAATCCTCTATTTTCTCGCCAATTCAATGTTTTTATCTTCTCTAATTTTAAAAAGTCCGTCCAGGTTCTATAAATGTCCCTCTTGCACTAATCCAAAACTATGCCTTCTTAAAATTCCAGACTCTAGTGCTAACTGTTCCCTGTGGAAACACAAAATAACTGCAGTGCTTCTTTGAGAAAACCGTCTTTCAAATCATTGAAGGCACTTTTCATGTCCCATCGAGCCTTCCCCTCTGCAGGTGAAATATCATTCCAAGCACTTTCAATGCTTTCGCTGTGTCTTTCTCTAAAGTGCAGCACCTAGAACGAAACTGAGAAGCAGGATTAAATTTAAAGGAAAAAAAATAGAACAGTTCATTGTGAAATTTCTGAAGCTACGGCAGAGTAGCTTCAGAGAGTATTAAAGAAGAAAAGAAGGGGAAAAAAAGCAAACACACACAAGAAAGCAGAGCAGAGGGCTGGGGATTCAACCTTAGTAAACGGAGCAAAGTAAAGGACAGACAATCCCAGAAAAGGATAAGTTATCGAATGCATCAAAAGCCATGGCAAGGCAGGCCCCAAATCTTTGTATTTTGAAAGAAAGTTTTATAATGATTGAAAAAAATAAAACATAAAATGCTACAGAACTATTGATATTGAAAGGAAGCTGAAAAAAGTCTACTGAGTTATTTATCAATTTGCCTACATATATATTTATATACATATATCCAACATATATATATATACATATATCCAACATATATATATATATATATATATATATATATATATATATATATATATATAAGATTCAAGGAAGGCAAAGTTCAGAAATTTAAATTGACAGAGGATAGAAAATGTCCATATTAAAAGGAATGAAATAAGTAAAGCTCTAGTCTAAAAATCCTATTCATACTTCAAGGTTTAAATCAAAAGTTAATTCTTTATATAAGTGTACCTGGATACCCTTCCTCAAAAGCAAGTAGCAGTCCCACATCCAAAACACTTGCACAATAACCTATTTCAATGTGCTTGTCATCATTTATACAGTTTACTGACAGGAACTTCTTCTTAACTGCTCACTGTGTGTTCAACAATAAGTGTAACGCAGAATGAAATAACCCACAGTCCATAAAACATGTGAAACAGAAAACAAATATTCTCTAACTCAAGGGAAGTTTTAGTAGACACTGGATTTTCCACCCAGTTTTACATATTCATAGGTTTGAGGTTTTTTCTTTTTCTTTTTTTGCTTCCAATCACTAAATCCTGAAACTGCACTGAATGATGTTTTTAGCGTTAATGTGCCTCCTTTGTATGTGTGCACAGATCATAAGTATCCCTCGGTGACTTTGAACCCGTGGGTATTGGCAGCAAGAGTGAGAAAGACTTGAGACATGGGCTCCGGAGGTGATGAAGAGCTAAGGACACAGATTCCAAGAGTTTCCTTGGTGAAGCTGGCTGCCGGCACCTGTTCGTCTTGTCCTCTGAGCACCTCCTTGATAAAGCACTTGTCTACCAATCCTTCACCCCAGATCTGCTTCTGCCCCATGGACCTAAAATGCTTGTCCCTTTAGACAGGCACTAGAGGATTATGTGTAAAGAAAGAAAGTTAGGTCAATTCAGGGAAGCTGTTTAAGTAAATATGTCCTTGAATAAACCTGATATCACAGGGAATTGAAGTAATTGCTGATTGTATGATTAATGCCTGGAGGTAAAAAGCTGGCTGTGGAACATCTTAATCTTTGACCCAGAGGATGGCAAAAAGGACATTTTTGATTAGGGTGAGTATATTCTTTCATTTCTTAAGGATTATGTGGAATGTGAGTAGTTCAGAATGAAAAATGAAGTTGTTATACACACATAGACACAAATACAGATAAAGACCTCAAAATGCTCATGATGTGAATATCAGAAAATAAGATCCCAGTAGATGAAGATTTGTACTTCCAAATGCCATAAAAAGAGCCCATAAAGATGTTCAAAATTTCACTCACTGTTTCAGACATGTCAGTCCATCCAGACAAGGAGAACTTCATATCAACACATCAGAAAACAGAGAGAAGGACGAGAGGAAGCAGCAGGGTCACCGACTCCATGCCTTATATGCTCCAATTGGATCCTATATCCTCCTGTTCATGACCTCTACATGTTTCCACAATGCTTGCTAATTTGAGTGAGCAGAAAGAAAGGAGAGGGAAGAGGGGATGGAGAGACAGAGGGGGTGGGGAGAGAGAGGAAGGGAGGGAGAAGAAGGAAGGAAGGGAGGAAGGAAGGAAGGAAGGAAGGAAGGAAGGAAGGAAGGATTGGAGATTAGTAATTTACACCTTTAGTTTGTCTGTGTTGATGCCTCCAGAGGCATTGAGTTCACAAGGGCTTTGAACTATGAATAGATGAATTCATGATGATACAATTTAAGGAGGTGATGTGGAATTTAGGAGATGAGATTCAGCTGTAGGATTTGGGTGACAGGGGATGGGACTTTTGGAATATGTTATATCCATGGCCCCTTCCTGTTTTGCTTCTATATGCTTCCTATCTATCATTTATGAAGAATTTCTTCCACCAAATGCTCCAACCATGATGATGTTCTACCCAAGAGCATGAGGACAGAGGACCATGGATTGAACCCCTTGAAACCATGAACTGAACCAATCTTCCTCCTTCTTACATGGTTTATGTCAGGAATTCTGACATAGCAATGAGAAAGCCACTTGTGTCAGAAATTGGATAACATTTTCTTCTGAGTAAATGTTCCATGATCAGGTTTGTACATTTTCATCCTGTGAAGCTGTTCCAAACACAAAAGAACACTGACAGATATTTCATTTCTCTTGCCAAATCTATTCTATCTATTCTGACATGTAGTTAAAACTGCCTATGAAATTTACCCATGAGTTGTTATATCTTTATTTCATATACAACCATAAATATTATACTAAACCTATCTAATTAGATTCAATAGTTACTCAGGCTAAAGTTAATATAAATATTCATTTAGAGGTTAACAGGTATCTCCTTGAAGTTAAGCAATAATGTGCTCCATTGTATTAAAAAAAAGATTTAATTTATCCAAATTCCACAGTTGTAAAATATCTGCAGAATTTATATATATATATATATATATATATATATATATATATATATTAAACACACACATATCAGGAATAGTGTTTGAAGAAAAAATAAAATGATATACTAATATGTTTCTCTTGGAAAATAAATGAATTTATATAAACATTATTTTTCTTTCAAAGATAAAACAATGGCTGGCTCAGATACAGTATTTTGTTGGAAAAGGATAAACTTGAAAAATGAAACAAACTGTACACTGCAGCCTCAAAAAGCCCACCAATGAGTTTGTTTCAGCAAATAGAGTAGGATATGGATATCTTCCCCCCATAGCAATAATGCCTCACTTCACTTGAAGTAACTGGTCCAGATTCATTAAATAATAAAGAATTATTGTACTAAACCACTGCTGTGTCCTCTGAGTTGGCTTCCAATGAATGATTATTCATTGTTTATGATTGCCATTCTTAGTTAACAATTGTTAACTCTTCCTGAAGTCTTCCATAGAGGACCAATGTGACCTGCTTGTGAACTTTGTCCCGGCTATTTCCTCAAGGGGTTTGCTGACGGCCCTTTCCACATGATTTCTTTCTTTGATGACTGGATGTTTTCTAATCACTGGAGCTGTTTCATCAAATTCAATAAGTATGTGCCATGACTCAGCTGATTAGTGCAGGCTGAGCACCATGCTAGCTCCCTGCAAAAAAGGAGCTAACTCCAGATATCTGTCCTAGTACTCATTTTCCTTAAACCCTCTACTCCATGAATGGCCTTCATCTACATGGCCTTAAAAGTGTACTGATTTCCATAAATGGCATCATCCAAGGGCAACGTTCCTCGTCAAGTTATATAGAGCTCATCAGCTTAATAGTGTAGTAAAGTGACTGCATAAGATGAGGGATTCTCAATGAGAAAAATAACTTTTTAGTGCCCATGAACCTTTCTTTCAGACAGTCAAAGCTTGTGTGTATACTATTAATTATTATTATTAATATAATTATTACTACTACTACTACTTCCAGGTGAATATCCCCAGCTTATGGCACTCTCGTCAAGCTTATAAATGTGTGATTAGTGGGGCTCGGAAGGTGGCTCAGTGGTAGAGCCTTGCATGCATGAGACTCTGGGTTCTATTCCTGAGCACCACATAAGCAAAAAGAAAAAGCCGAAAGTGGCACTGTGGCTCAAGTAGTAGAATGCTAGCCTTAAGCTGAAGAGCTGAGGGACAGCGCTCAGGCCCAGAGTTCAGGCCCCATGACCAGACCCCCCGCCCCCCCAAAAAATGTGTGATTGGGTTCAACTTTGCACTTAATTATTTTTTCGGACTTCATCCTGTAGGTGCCTGTGTTTTTATTGACTATGTTTCCTTCCTTTGACTAGTCAACTTTCATGATATCAGCAATATATTTTACTAAGTAGTTCCTGTTGGCCATCAAGTTCAACTTCCACTTTAGTAGGCCCTGAGCTAAAATATCTGTGCAATACACAGAAAACTTAGACTGATCCACTTGTGTAAGAATGTAAGTCATCCTAAGTGATCTTGAAATTTAGACAGAAAGGGATTCTTTTGCTGAGGAGGGTTCTATAGTTGTATACTATAGCAGTTTATTGTTTGTCATGATCACATAACACACAAGAAATATCCACTAAAAATTTGTTTTTGTTCCAAAATATGTACAAGTAATATTCAGGAGCTACCTGACAAAATCACTGGCCAGATGGTAAATAATGAATGTCAGGTTATGTTGTTTTACTTTAATTTCTTTCTTAAAAGTAAATTTTGTGCTTATGTTCAGAGTTGAAAGTAATGTTCACCTTCTCCATGACAATTGCATCCTATTCTTATGCTGAAAACTTCAAGCTTTCGCCTCACAGGCTAGAAGGTCTGAAGAAGCTTTCCTAATAAGAATGATATGGCATCATTTGGAAAAAAATGAACAGATAAGGAAAAACTATGCTAAATGAAGTCAGGCCCAGAGTTGACACATTCTTTCACTCATATGCAGAAGCTAACATTAGTTTCTAAATGCACAAGTACATACAGATGTGATTATGTGGCAGTACACAAATGTATTGACTGAAATACAGTATTCACCAGGATAATTCAAATGGTGTAACTCCCTACACAAACAAACTCACAGTCCAACAAAATGAAGATCAGGAAATGCATACTCAAAAAGTGTGGGTGGAAGTCAAAGGAAGGGGCTAGATGAATGAAGAGGAGAAAGGTGGAAAAGCTGTCATAGTATGCACTGCATGTCCTATGAAAATAAGAAAACTGAGTGGAGGGGTTGTATTGGCGGAGATGGAGAGAATGATGTAAAGGGGTGGTATATATTAAGATGTATTGCATTTATTATCTGATTCACTGCATGCTAATATCTTTGTACAACTAATGATGATAAAAATATAACTTAATAAGGGAATATAGTAGCATTCATTTGTAAAAAAATCCTTTTTCTATTTCCATGTGTTTAGATGTAATTAACATTGTCTCTGTATGCAGTTAAATGAATTGACAGACAGTCATATATTAAACAGAAATTTTTAATCTATATTCTCTTACTTAATCTATATTATCTTTGGGCTAACTATCAGCTTAAATCTTCATTTTGTTTAACATACATCATCAGATTTCACAATCAAATATTTATGTTATTTTAAATGTACTTAAGATAATCTTTACTAAATGGTGCAAAATTGTTGGTCCTACTAAGGAAGAAACAACTCCATGAAAATATTTTCCTGCAGAAAACAAAACAAAAAGAAATGCACTTTCCTATTCAAACATATTGGTTGTTTAACACCAGTAGCAATTTTATGTGACTAATTTGATCTAATATTCTAGGACCCTTTCAGCTTAATGAATTAACTGAAAAAAAATTTCCAACTCCAGGCATTTGCTATTCACGGTGCCCTGACTGTGCTTTGAGAACAGATTTTGTAAGTAATATGACTGTGGAGTCATTATCTCCTATGCTAAGAATCAGGTAAAATTGGTTTGCTTCATTTTTTAATTATTAATTTATTTTATTGTTTTTATAGAGGTGATGTACAGCAGGCTTACAATTAAATGAGCCAATAATGAGCACATTTCCTCTGGTACAGTGTCTTCTGTTCCCTCATTCTCTCCCAGTCCTTTCACCCCCCTCAATACCCACAAGTTGCATAGTTCACTTTCACCAATGTCCAGTGAGCTCTACTGCTGCTTTTTCACCCTTTTCCCCTCAAATTCTGAACCTTTTCCCCAATCCATCTGAAGTACATTTCAGTACACCATGAAAAAGGTAGAGAAGACAGAATCATCAAAAACTAAAAGCTAAAAAATGGAAATGGAGAAGAAAATATACAGGTCTCTTGTTTCCATATCTTGGAGTTTGTTTCAACATGTATATTATTTTATAGAAATATGAAGAGACACTTAGGCATCGCACCTTTGTGTTTCTCTCCTAGGAGCAGCCTATTTTTGTCTCACAGTGTGTTAGTGTCTAGAATCACATATAGTTGATCATATCTCAGTGTATTTTAGATCTAATTTCTGCAAATCAGAAGGAACATGTGTAGTGTTACCTCACTTACCATGATTCGTTCTAGTTCTATTTCCCTGCAATCACTGTGTAAAATTCCATGGCACATAGGTACCACATTTTTTGCATCCATTCATCTATTTGGGGGCATCTACCCAGTTATATTGGCCAAACATTGTGAATCAGAGCAACAACAAATGTTGCTGTGGGGGGAAAGGAGCCCTACTACCCTGTTGGTGTAAACCAGCACAACCTCTCTGCAGTGCAGTCTTGAGGTTCCTCAAAAAACTAAACACAGACGTGCCCTACAACCCAACCACTCCAGTCCTAGGCATCTACCCTGAACATCATGAGCCAGGATGTGATAAAGACACCTGCACACCCATGTTCATTGCAGCTCTGGTCACAATAGCCAGGATATGGAAACAGCCCAGAGGATCTACAAGGGATGAGTAGTTTCCTTCATTTCTGCCTTAATGTTTGTTTATTTCTCATTCTTCTTCAGTTGAGTTCACATTTCTTAAGGAGTGGTAAAATAATATCCAATTAATGTTGAGTCTAGCTTCTGCAGACATTTTTATATAGATTTGACTTTACTGTTTGAACTTTACTGTTTCAAAGTTGCATACCTTATTGGATAATAAATAAAATAGTCAAGTTTCGAAACCATTTAAATATCCATGTTGCAAGCCATAAAGAAATCATCATGGGAGAAAGTTGGACATTTGTTTGCCATCATTGCATTGTTCCTCAAGTGAGAAGTAGAGAAAGTCTCAAGAAGTTATGTACTATATGTTCCATGAGCAATAATCTGTCTTTTGATTCCTTGTGTTTCTTCCTTATGATCAGTTTCTAATAGTTCTCCTACACAAGGAGCGATCCTGGGTCATCTCTCACTTCAAATATTACTTAACTATTTTTGTATTTCAGGTCAGTCTCTAATTTTATTTTATAATTTTTTTGTCAGTCATGGGGCTTGAACTCTGGGCTTGGGTGCTGTCCCTGCACTCTTCAACTCAAGGCTAGTGCTCTACCACTTGAGCCACGGTGGCACTTGCTTTTTCTAGTGGTTTATTGGAGATAAGAGTCTCACAGACTTTCCTGCCCAGGCTGGCTTTGAACCATGAGCCTCAGATCTCAGCCTCCTAAGTAGATAGAATTACAGATGTGAGCCACTGGTGCCCAGCCAATCTCTGATTTTAAAATGCAATTTTTATTGTACTTTAGGGTTTCAAGAATATATATATATATATATATATATATATATATATATATATATATATATATTTGTTCAGGGAAAATACTTTATGTCAAAAAGCATTCAGGGAATGGTCCAAAGTACTTAAGAAATCCTAGGTGTAAAAACTTTATTTCTCAAATGTTTTTGTAATAGGAGAGCCATGTTTGTATGAGAAGAAGTGATGTGGCAGCTCTCCACATTGGCTGTATTGGAAACTGCGCATGTGTGTACAGAGTTGGGAGGATTTTGCTCCTCTTTAGAGATCTCAAAGTCCTGAGGCAAGTCCCATGCATGCTCTCAATGGGAAGTTAGAAATGTGTGTGAATTAGACAATGAATTTAGAGTCTTAAGCAATACTATCACCATGCTTGGATGACTTGACCATTCTCTAGCTGAGGTGGATTCTGCTAGTTCAATGAATGAGCATAGAAAAGTAAAATAAAAAAAAATAAAAAATAAAAAAAAGAAAAGGAATTCATGCATTCTAGTTTGTGTATCTTGATAGAAACAGTACCCTGGCATAGGAATTAAACAAGAATCTTAAAATCTATTATAGTATTATCTAAATGACATATAGCTCACGTTTTTCATGTAATGCATCATAAAGTTACATTCTCTTTTTTAAAAAAGTTTCCTTGTTTAAGTGGTAAAATTGTCCAGAAGAATTTAGGTACTTAGAAGATAGTCGTATTTGAACTCATGTCATATGTGTGTGTGTGTGTGTGTGTAGGAAATATTGCTGTTGGAATAAATAAATAATTATGTGAGAATTTGTGCTTATCTCATCTTCTCTACAGTTTTAGTTCCAAAGGTATATACATTCTGCAAATGTATCCCAATATGACAGACTTCAGTCATGACTGCAACATCTGTCTCTATATACCATTTGAAGCGCCATGTAACAAATCTGGAGGGAGTTTTGTGGCCAGGTATTAAAGAAGCGTAGCTATTAGTATGAGGAAAAAAATGTTTAAATAATAGAAAGGGCTACTCATAATGTAGCATATATTAATATGGTTTAATGGATAAAGTAGTTGATCTGATCATTGTGTGTTGACAGAATAGAACACATATTTGAATCATTCTCTGAATGAATTTTTTCTTTTATGTGTAGTTTGGGCTTCAGGAATGAAATTGTTTCTTCATACTTTAGGAAGCTTCAGCACTCTATCCCTAAATAACAAGAAGCTTCGACTATTCTCTGATGTCTGGAAAGAGTATCACTGAAGAGCTTTACGTTTTTCTTGAAAGAACATTAGATGTTTGGCTCAAAGAAAAGCACTGAGGAATTCGGGTTGAGCACTGGTAAGCATTTTTTAAATTCTGATTTTCTGCCTGTCACTCATCCTCATTTATCACAAGTCATACCATACATTTCTGTTAAGTCTGACTTAAGGAAGATGCAAGAAAGACTCTCAAACACTTGAGTTTCTCTTCTTAATTATTTTCAGGATAGTCAGAACCGTAGGCAAAAGCAAAATCAGGAGAACTTTGCCTTGCTACTTTATCCCCAAAACTAAGAGAAATCCTAATGATGAGGGAAAAGAAATATCAGAGTCCTGAGTGCTGACAGGGAATCAGACTTGTGAGTTCTATGAAGTTCACCTTCTGTCTGATCTTCTGACACTCTGAGGGGTCGTCTTTTTTTATTTTACTTTTACTAGTCTATGACTCTCATGTACTTACCTCTAAACAAGGAAAATGCTCTTTTCCATTAAAACACCGACTTCTCTTTGAAGTAAGGCTCCAGTCAAACGATGTATGTTTCAAAAAGAACATCAAAGCTCCAACCAGTATTGATATGGAACTGATAGCTCGATATTGAACAGCTGGTACGGTTTAAAATTTTCAGAAAACAGAAAGTGGGTTTAATTACATGTATATCCTATGTAATGCACATCTGTATAGAAAAAAATGGAATTGCATTTTTCTCTTCAACCTTTTCAAACACCAATAAATGTGAGTGCATAGCACAATGAGCAATGATTTATATCTGAACATAATTTCCATTTAGTTTATCAGTTTTCACAAATATGCTCTACCACATTATTATTTCAATCAGCACCACATTTTTATTTCTCTCCATGGCCAGTTTTAAACTAATAGTCATATCCAACCAACAAGAGGATGAAACATACTATTAATACAATTAGGAAAATAAATGGACCATGTAAGGCAAAGGCTGTGTTTTCTGGACTGATCTCATACCACCAAGCTTTCCTAACATGACTCGGGTCACTTTTTCCTGTTTTATCTGTGATCCTATGCTTTTTTTCAGTGATTATACAATTTTCTGGTTATATTTTTCAACTCTTTGTAGGTTAGTTTGTACTTCTGTTTGTTTTAAATTCATCATTGCTATGACCAAGCTGTACCTGGCCTCAAGATCCTTCTGCCTCCATTTTCCCAGTGCTAGGATGATAGGTATTCATCACCACATTCCAGATTCCATTTCTAATTCCTAATGGTCTTTCTGTTCATTTTCTATTAGGCTCTTAAAGGACAGAATCCATCCAGGTTCTATGCCAATGTGTTCAGGAAACTTTCTCTTAACTGTCCTTATTCTTTCCCAGTGTGGTAACAGAAGCATTATTTCAAGGATTCTAAGTATAATCTATCCTGTAGATACCTCACTTGAATTTCAGAATTGGAAATTCAAGTTCCCATTTAAAACAACCATATCAGTATCTAAAAGACAAGATAAAGAAGCAGAGGAAAGAAGATACAGCACATAAGCCCTATCCAAAATGCATCACAGACTGACTAATTTATCTTATTGACTAAATTTCTGTTTAGTCTTGGCCGTCTCAATAATTGAAGCCTCTAAGTATTCCATTCCATTGCTTAGTTGGACATATAGAAGTTGCTCATAGTGTCTCCTTTCCATCACTGCCCAGTGGATGACCATTTAAAAAGTAATATTGTGGGGCTGGGAAGTTGGCTCAGTGGTAGAGCGCTTGCCTTGCATGCCTGGGGCCCTGGGTTCAATTCCTCAGCACCACATAAGCAAGAAATGCCAAAGTGGTGCTGTGGCTCAAGTAGTAGAGCACTAGCCTTGAGCTGAAGAGCTGAGGGACAGCACCCAGGCCCAGAGTTCAAGCCCCACAACTGACAGAACAAAAAACAAAACCAAAAAACAAAAAAGGAGAGAGAGAAATATTTCTTTTCTTTATGTAATGCTAGGATGCCAGTTCTCTCATCTCCCTAATCTCCACATTGTCTCCCAGTTCATCTCCATTGTGTCCAAGTCATACCAATTGTTTTTCTCCCCTCCCCAGTTCCACCAAATGACTTCTCATGGCAAGGATTTCACTCAGCCATACACGCCAGCGCTGCATGTCTCTCCTGTCCCTCACAGCTTTGCATCAGCACTTTCAGATAAACAAAACTAAAGAACAGTCATCTCATCCTTATCTAACTTTTACTTCCTCCATTTTCTACCTATAAACTACCTATCTCACTCTAACTTTGCTGCACGATCTCCTGCTCTCTTTTCAATAGTGCAGAAAGAGGAGGAAGATTTTTAACCCAAAGATTTTATGAGCTCCTTGAAGAAGAGAGCTCCCTGTGAAGGAAACTGGAAGATATTTCACATAATGTATTATACTCACAGAGAAACAAGAGATTCTAGAGATTAAAATTTTGAAAAAATGAGCTACTTGGAAGAACTTGCACTAGATCCAAGAACTTGCACTAGAAATAATCTGTGCTTGTCTATTGAATTGTAGAACAAATTTGAACTTGTTGGAGTTCTATTACCAAGTAAACCATTTTTACCTTCCATATCCAGAATATTTTGCTTTATGTTAATTTACATTGATTTTGTGAAATAACATAAAAAAATGAAACCTGAAATAAGTATGTACTTGAGAAGTTAAGAAGGGACAAAATTAGCAAAGAAAAGGACTAATGCATGTGGAATTAAGAACAATGAAAAGGGAATTAAGAACAATGAACTCAGAAGCTCATGGCTTGCTGAGTAAATTCTCTACTACTTAAAGCACATCCCAACTTTTTTTTTTTTTTTTTTTTGCTTTTGGTGTATTTGTCAGATAGGATTTTATACTTTTGCCCAGCACAGGCATTGATGTTCCTACCTACCTTTCTGGAATTTCTGGAATTATAGGTGTTACCACCCATATGAACCTCAAAATTTTGTTTTTAGTTAAAGCAATTGTAATCAGATAATATTAGAATTTCTCAGCCTCAGCACTGAGAACATTTTGAGCTGGATTATTCTTTCTTGATGAGATGGTGGAAGGCAGAGGATATCCCTAAAAACTGTACGCATATTAAGCTATATTGTACTCTATAAGCTGCATTCTCCAACCAGCATCAAACTGTCCTTGTGTTGTGACCACCAAACATTTCTCCAAACCTTGCAATTGTTTTCAGGAGAAAAGTAGCCCTCCTCAATTCACCCTGTTATGGAGACCTGCTTCCTTTATGTGAAGGGAATAAATGGGGTTTCACAAGAAAAGATCCATTTTGAAACCTGAGCTCAACAGTGAAATTTTGAAATAGTCACTTAATCATCATCTCTCTATTCTTAGGAAAATGGAGTTATCTATAATGCCGTGTCATCAATTATATTACTTCAAATCCTTTAAAGGAAATAATGACAAAATGGGAAAAGGGAAATCAGAAGCAGTAGGTAGAAGACTTCCTAAATGTAGATGAAAAGGTCAGATGTAATTGTTCTAGTAGAGTGTCCAATTTTATTGGGATCAATTCCGCAGGCAAGGCAGAAGGCAGAGTACTATGGTAATCTTTAACCCCCTGGTGAAGGAAAGGACTTACTCCAAGGCACAATAGGCTAGCACAGGGATTTTCTTCTACAGATGCCACTGGCTTTCTAGAAAAACAAGAAAAAGCAGACAACTGGGAAGACTCCTTGTGATTTTGACACACAAAACTTTAGATAATAGCCTTAAAACTTAATCTAGGAACAGAAGCTCTGTTAGACTAAAATACTACGGCACACAGCCCGGCGTAAGGCTGTGATTTAAAACATCAAGCTCTGTGGTTTGCCCGTGCACCCTCAAGATTTTATTAATTATGATTTCTTTCTTCCTGGCTTTGAAAAGAGTTTGCTATTACTTATTATAAAATATTTGTGAATGGAATTGTGCCTAATGGGAAGATTGAAACCATTATGATTTTCCTTTTTTCTTGCTCAAGCTGACAAGGCCTTGCTCTCTGGCATTTTTCTGTAATCAGCAGATGGTATCTACCTGCCTGTGTTGGGGCCGAGGCAGGCTGCAGACAAAAAGTGTGGGGGAGAATTCATGCAGTGCAATTCTTTAGAAAAGTAACTCACAGTCCAACAAAATGAATACCAAGAAACGAGCAATGAAAGGTGTGTTGCAAAGGAGGTTAGGAGAGGGAGAAACAAGAATAAAGAGAGTAAGGAGGAAAGAAGGTGTCTGTGATATTCAATGCATATCCAATGAATCTAGGAAAATTGTGGAGAGGGTTGATTTGGGAGGGATGGGGGAAATGATGAAAGTGGTGACATTGAACTAGTCATAAACTCTTTTGTTGAATGGTAATTCCTTTGTACAACTCAAGATAATAAAACTATAATTAAACCAAAGAGTTGATAGTTGACACAGAACATGTAAGTAGAATACTTCTATTTGTAATGTAACACATTATATACTTCTACAGCACAACATATCTATAATGCTAATAAAGAAAACAAACATTATAAAATGTGATTTAATTATTCATGTACTCAGTTGATAAACAATGACTATATTTGACACTCATGTAATATTTCACTGGTAAAATTCATATGGTCTGGACCTCTAACCCTAGTAGAAATATTCTATATGATATATTTGTATCTATGACCTTAATGATCTGGAGAAAATGATGATGACACATTTATATGGTTGTAGTTGTGTTTTCAATTCAATGAAATGTCTCTAATAGTGCCTTGGCTACAGGCTAACTATTGCCAAAAAGTAGAACTCGATACTGCTGAAATTTTAGTTACTGGTGACCCGATATATTTGTGCCCGCTTGACATCTACCTCCAAGTACAGGTAAAGTAAATACTTGACAATAAATAATGTCCAATTTTTTATTTAGATCAGATAGGTAGCAATCAGTTGAAAAAGGACCTAAATAGTCTAATAATGTTATTTTCTAATAATTTTATTTTTTCCTTATTGAATTCCTTATTTTATTTTTTTTGCTTGTGACTTTTAATTTTGTATTCATTTTTTTCTTACACTGTTAAACTTTCCAACCCACAAACCTATATTTAATAATTATACTTAAAAGTTTTCATAATATTAAACATGCATTCTGGAATTTTTATTAAATATTTTATTGACCATTTGGTTATACTTAAAAGTTATCATAATATTAAACATATATTCTAGAATTTTTATTAAATATTTTATGGACTACTTGGTTGTAATGTGCTCCTGCTTCACACCCTCAACTTGATTCTAAGCACTTTAAAACATTCACCATGAGCCGGGTCCTGGTGGCTCACACCTGTAATCCTAGCTACTCAGGATTCTGAGATCTGGGGATCACGGTTCAAAATCAGCCCGGGAAAGAAAGTCCATGAGATTCTTATCTCCAATAAACCACAGAAAACTGGAAGTAGCACTGTGGCTCAAGTGGTAGAATGCTCACCATGAGCTGAAGAGCTGAGGGACAGTGCCCAAGCCCAGAGTTCAAGCCCCACAACCAACCAAAAAAACAAATTCACCCTGCATCTACTCATTAAAATATAATTTGATATCCAGCACAATAAAACTCATAGTTTATGCACAATAAAAATGAAATTAATTAATAAATTCATGTTATCTTTCTATGCAGTCCTGCATTTCTGGTCTAGAAGGTGCATGCCACTTGCTGGATCACATTTCCTTCTCCAAAGGTTTTATGTTCTTTCATGTTTGCACCTGTGCAGATCAAAGTACCCATTCAGTTAATCAAACCGTGAATGATATTCAAATCAAATATGCTACATTTTTACATCACTACCTTCCCATGACAAAATATAAAGAAGACAGAACCAGTGATTTTATAATGAAGGAAAATTTTAAACTTTATTTCAGCGAGGCAAGGTTGAAAGTAAATTTCTCTGTAAATTAAATTATAGACATTTCTGAGATGTTATTTACTTAACAGAGAGTTCTGAGTTCTGGGAATAAGAGATGATGAGTAAAGAGAGAGAGGGGGAAGAGAGGGAGAGAGAGAGAGAGGGAGGGAGAGAGGAGGGAGGGAGAGAGAGAGACTTTTGGTAGTAAATGCGGGAGACTGTAACAGACTGAGAACATTTCACAACAGTTGTATATGCACTCAACAGTGAGCAGTGTTTCCTTCTCCTGGATGGTGCGTTCGTCTGCCCCTCTATTGACTTCAGCTGACTCTGCTACAGAAGCCTCATCTTTGGAGCAGAGCTAAAGGCAGGAAAGGGGATGATAGGCTCTCAGAGAGTGAAGTTTTAAAATTAGCTTTAGAAAGGCTTAAAAGGAAGGTATAAAGTTAAATATGAAAACATAAAGCAAAAAATATAAAGGTATATAACCCTTCATGGGAGTAATATATATTTTCAAATTACAATTTTTTATTTTCTTTTTTTAATTTTTATTATTTTATTTTATTTGTGAACATACTGTACAGAGGGGTTACAATTACATGGGCCGGATAATGCATACATTTCTTACCAAGCATTGCAGCCTCCTCTCTTGTTTATCCTTCACATCCCTTCCCAGAATCCCCCCTCCCCCCCCAGTCCCAATCCTTCTCCCCTCCCCCCGCCGCCCCCGCGGCCCCCCCTCCCCCCCCCTCCCCCCCCCCCCCCCCCCCCCGCCGCCCCGCACAGACATTGTAAAACTCGTTGTGGACATGACAACTTGTACTTCTCATTGTTGCAAGAGGTCCACCTGTATCCTTAAACGACTTGTTTTTCCCCATCTCCTCCACAAGTTATACTGACATCAAATATAGGGAAAGCAGGGGTTATACTGTGGGGGAGGGACATACAAAGCAACAAAGAAATAAGCTTATTAATGCGTTAAAAATACATGCATGAAAGAAAAGAACATTAAAATACATATCTTAGGGTTCATTTTCCTAACATCACATTATCTGACCTTTTCCGCATGACTCATACATATACTAGATATTGCAAGTAAGGGAAACCATGGGGCCTATGTTTCTTTGGGCCTGGCTTACTTCCCTTAATATAATTTTTTACAAGTCTTTCCATTTCCTAACAAATGGGGCAATGTCATTCTTTCTGATGGAGGCATAGAATTCCATTGTGTATATATACCACATTTTCTTGATCCATTCATCTACTGAGGGGCATCTGGGTTGGTTCCAGATCTTAGCTATGGTGAATAATGCTGCAATAAACATAGTTGTGCTGGTAGCTTTAGTGTGGTCTTGTTTGTAAACATTTGGGTAAATGCCCAACAGTGGGATTGCTGGGTCATAGGGAAGCTCTATGTGGAGTCTTTTGAGGAACCTCCATACTGCTTTCCAAAGTGGTTGAACAAGTTTACATTCCCACCAACAATGAAGTAAGGTTCCCTTCTGTCCACATCCCCTCCAGCATCTGTTGTTGTTAGAGTTCTTGATTTTTGCCGTTCTAACTGGGGTGAGGTGATATCTCAATGTTGTTTTGATTTGCATTTCTTTTATGGCTAGGGATGTTGAGCATTTCTTCATGTGTCTATTGGCCATCCTTCTTTCTTCTTCAGAGAAGTTTCTCTTTAAGTCTTTCGCCCACTTGTTTATTGGGCAGTTGTTTCTTTGAGGATTTGTTGTTGGGGGGTTTAATTTTTTGAGTTCCAAGTATATTTTAGATATGAGACCCATGTCCATTGTATGGCTAGTAAAGATCTTTTCCCAATCCGTGGGCTTTCTATTGATCTTGGTAGCTATGTCCTTTGCCATGCAGAAGCTCTGCAACTTTATGCGATCCCATTTGTCCAACCTTTCTTTGATTTATTGTGTTTCCGGGTCTCTATTCAGAAAATTTCGGCCTGAGCCAAGGAGACCTAGGGTTTCTCCTATTCCATCCTGTAATGTTTTCAGAGTGTCTGCTTTGACTTCGAGGTCTTTGATCCATTTGGAGTTGATTCTGGTGCAGGGTGATATATAAGGATCTAGCTTTAGTTTTCTACAAGTAGTTAACCAATTTTGCCAGCACCATTTACTGAAGAGGCTGTCTTTCTTCCATTCTGTTGTTTTAGCTCCCTTATCAAAGATTAGATGGCTATAGATCTGTAGGTTCATTTCTGGGTTTTCAATTCTATTCCATTGGTCCTGAGGTCTGTTCTTATGCCAATACCAAGCTGTTTTGATTACAATGGCTTTATAGTAGAGTTTGAAATTTGGTATTGATATTCCTCCAGCAGTGTTCTTTCCGTTGAGGAGTGTTTTTGCTATTCAGGGTCTTTTATTGTTCCATATGAATTTTTGGATTGCCTCTTCTATTTCCTTGAAGAATGAGCTTGGAATTTTGATAAGTATCGCGTTGAATTTGTAGATAGCCTTGGGAAGTATTGCCATTTTCATGATGTTAATCTTTCCAATCCAGGAGCATGGGAAGTTTTGCCATTTTTTAAGTTCTGTGTTGATTTCCTTTTTCAAGATTTTATAGTTTTCATCATAGAGGTCCTTCACTTCTTTGGTTAAGTTAATTCCTAGGTATTTTATTTTTTGTTGGGCTATTACAAATGGAGTTGCTTTCCTAATTTCAGCCACACTTTTCTCATTGTTGGCATACAGAAAGGCCATTGATTTTGGGGGGTTAATTTTATACCCTGCTACTTTGCCAAAGTTTTGAATCAGCTTGAGTAATTTGGGAGTGGAGTCTATGGAATTCTTTAAATACAAGATCATGTCGTCTGCAAAGAGGGAGAGTTTTACTTCTTCTTTCCCTATTTGAATGCCCTTTATGTCTGCATCTTGTCTTATTGCTGTAGCAAGGCATTATAATACTAGATTGAAGAGAAGTGCAGAGTGTGGACATCCTTGTCTTGTTCCTGAGTTAAGAGGAAATGGCTTTAGTTTTTCACCATTAAGTATAATGCTGGCTGTAGGTTTGTCATATACAGCCTTTATTGTATTGAGGAATGTTCCATGGATTCCTAATTTTTCCAAAACCTTCATCATAAAGGGGTGTTGGATCTTGTCGAATGCTTTTTCTGCATCTATTGAGATAACCATGTGCTTCTTATTCTTGCTCCTGTTGATGTGATGAATAATATTAATTGATTTGCGTATATTAAACCAGCTTTGCATCCCTGAAATGAATCCTGTTTGATCGTGGTGTATGATTTTTTGGATGAATTGTTGAAGTTGGTTGGCCAATATTTTGTTGAGAAGTTTTGCATCAATGTTCTCTTTCTTTGATGAGTCCCTGCCTGGTTTTTGGATGAGGGTTATGATGGCTTCATAGAATGTGTTTGGTAGTGAACTTTCTCTTTCAATTTCATTGAAGAGTTGGAGGAATATTGGTGTGAGCTCTGCTTTGAAGGCCTTGTAGAATTCCGCTGTAAAACCATCTGGTCCTGGACTTTTCTTAGCTGGAAGGTCTCTTATTGCTGTTTCTATTTCAATGCTTGATATGGGCCTGTTAAGCTGGTTTAACTCATCTTGGTTTAGTTTTGGCATGTCAATATTTGCTAGGAAAAGGTCCATTTCTGTCAAGTTCTCAAACTTATGAGCATAAAGTTTTGAGAAGTATTCCCTTATAATGTTTTGAATCTTGGTTGTTTCCGTGGTGATGTTTCCATTCTCGTCCCTGAGTTTATTTATTTGGGTGTGTTCTCTTCTTTTTCTGATAAGATTTGCTAAGGGTCTGTCAATTTTGTTAATTTTTTCCAAGAACCAACTCTTTGTTTTGTTGATTCTTTCTATAGTTTTTTTGATTCTAATTCATTTAATTCGGATTTAATTTTAATTATTTCTTTCTGTCTACTGGATTGGGGTTTATCTTGCTGCTCTTTTTCAAGGAGGTTTAGATGTGTCATTAGATTGTTGGTTTCAGATCTCTCCAATTTGTTGATGTAGGAGCTCAGAGCTATAAACTTGCCTCTGAGTACTGCTTTTGCTGTGTCCCAGAGGAGCTGGTAATTTGTGTGTTCATTTTTATTGAGTAGCATGAACATTTGAATTTCCTTTCTAATCTCTTCCCTGACCCACTCGTGATTCAGCAGTGTGTTCTTCAGCCTCCATGTGATACCAGACTTTCTTAGGTGGCTTTTGGTGTTGAGTTCTAATTTTATTCCCTTGTGGTCAGAGAGAATGCAAGGTATAACTTCAATGTTTCTGAATTTGGACAGGTTTGCTTTGTGGCCTAAAATGTGGTCTATTTTAGAAAATGTTCCATGTGCTGCTGAGAAAAACGTGTATTCTGATGCTGCTGGGTGAAATGTTCGGTTGATATCTGTTAAATCTAGTTGATCTATGCAGCTGTTTAGATCTGTAGTTTCTCTGTTGAGTTTTTGCCGAGTTGATCTATCTAGTGGGAAGAGTGGTGTGTTTAAATTCCCAACAATTAATGTCTTTGGAGTTATATGGGATTTGAGGGAAAATAGTGTTTCTTGGATAAATTTGGGTGCTCCATTGTTTGGCGAGTAGATATTTAGAATTGTAATATCCTCCTGAAAGAGAGATCCCTTAATTAGTATGTAGCGACCTTCTTTATCTCTTCTCACGAGTTTTAATTTGAAGTCTATTTTATCTGATATTAGGAGACTAACAGACTGAGAATATTTCACAACAGTTGTATATGCACTCAACAGTGAGCAGTGTTTCCTTCTCCTGGATGGTGCATTCGTCTGCCCCTCTATTGACTTCAGTTGACTCTGCTACAGAAGCCTCGTCGTTGGAGCAGAGCTAAAGGCAGGAAAGGGGATGATAGGCTCTCAGAGAGTGAAGTTTTAAAATTAGCTGTAGAAAGGCTTAAAAGGAAGGTATAAAGTTAAATATGAAAACATAAAGCAAAAAATATAAAGGTATATAACCCTTCATGGGAGTAATATATATTTTCAAATTACAATATTTTAAAGAATCAGCCTACTGACTATTATTTACAGTTCTAAACAGACAGCAAGTAGCAATGGCAGGGCTACACTAAGCCGCTCATTCCATAATAACCAGCATGGAGATGGCCAGTCCCACAACTTTTTTTTTTAATTTTCATTTTAATTTTTTGTGAACATACTGTACAGAAGGGTTACAATTACATGGGCAAGATAATGAGTACATTTCTTATCAAGCATTGCAGCCTCCTCCTTTGTTTACCCTTCACATCCCTTCCCAGCCTCCCCCCCCCAGCCCCTCAATCCTCCCTCCCCAGCTCCCCCCACCAAAGTTGTAAAGTTCGTTTTTGACATGACAACTTGTACTTCTCATAATTGCATCGGGTCCACCTGTATCCTTAAACGACTTGTTTTTCCCCATCTCCTCCACAAATTATACCGACATCAAATATAGTGAAAGCAGGGGTTATACTGTGGGGGAGAGTCCCACAGCTTTTACTACCTTGCACCGAAATGTGATGCGGTTCCCAATGTCACATCATATGGGTCAGGAGAGAGGGTTTTTCACTGAGGAAAGAAAAAAGGTGGATATCGTATGCCCTTATCTACAGCTTCCTAGAAGCTGCAGAGTTCAGTATGTGAAAGAATTTGCACCCTAGGATAGGGGAGGTGGTGGTTTGAATCTACGCCCCTTCTTAGCTGCGCTCACATGAAGCTTTAGCAGATGGTAGAAAGTCTAAGGCATCTCTCTGTCAAAACCATTCTCATGACATGGACCACAAAATGCAGAGGAAGCTACTTAAGTTATTATCCAATAGTTGTACTTGTGTCACAAAGTGAATTCTTTTTATAACTTCTTACTTTCCAATTAATCTACTGGAAGCTATTTTTAGATATAATTTATTTATGAAAGTAAGTTTTTTTAAGCCACAGGAATAATAAAGCTGTGAATTCTTCTATCTGGATAATGAAGTCAAGAACAGCGTTATTAAAGATGGGTGTTCCTAACTCATTTAAAATTATAACAAGAGTATAAGATGGAAAGAGTAATGTCACAGGAGAATGTAGAACTAAAAGGATGTACACAACATATTTGTTTCATTGTACAGAAATATTTGTAACAAAATACTATTTTGAATTAGTTGCAAATGTCACTGGCATTTGGCACAGTGGCAAGTCTATGCAACCACCAGTGCACTCGGAACCTATTCCTTATTGATCGTCTCAAATTCTCATTAGATGCATTAAACAATCAATCTCCAAATCCACCTTTCCCCAGCCCCTGACAACTGCCTATCTATTTTTGTCAGTTTAAATTTTACTTAGGCACCTAAGTAACTCATACTAATAAAATTATAGAGTATTTATATGTCTGCATGTGTCTTATTTCATTTAAGGTTTCCTTTCCTTAGCCTAGGTCAGAGTGTTTTCCATTTTCCACCTTGCAAGCCATTGTGTAGTATTCATGCACTAGATTTAGTTTATTCATTCTCCACCTCCTCCTTCTGGGAATTGTACACAATGCTACAACTGACATCCTGTTGTTCAAATACCTGTGTAGTCCACGCTTCAGATCCCATTACTATATACCCAGAAGACAAATCACTGCCTGCTGTGGTTAATTCTATGCTACATGGTATTTTAAATACATTTACAACAAAGGGACACTTTATAAAATATTTTGTCATCGCAGAGATTAAGCTTACATAACCCTGAATGTTTATGTCTGAGAAGCCAAGATTGATGTCATGTAACTTGCAACATTGCAAGAGAACATAATTTTTGTTTATTTCCATTTCTCAGGGGTTTTAGCGTTGTACTTTGGCAGTGGAGATAACACTGATTTTGTGGGATGAGAGCCCACAGTCAGGTTTCCTAAGGATGTGTCAGACTCACAGGGCTGGAGACTACTGTGTCCTGGGGAAAGGCAAGAGATCACATAGGGATACAGCTTAGCACTTAGGACATTTCATTTCTCCCTAGTCTTCTTTCTGTTCTATTCAGAGTATGCTTTCAAGCATGTGGCTTTGTTTTTCCTCCCAGCCACTTACCCATTTCCTGCCACTTATGCAATAGAAAACAACAAATTCTCCATACACTCACGTTGGAAATTTTGATCTGCGATAACATACTCAATTCAAATATTTTCCACATGCTCATTTGGGGGGTGTTTCTTCCATATGAGAATGCTATTTTCTCAATTTGAATTTCTACATTGTTTTGGCCCCAGAGACAAAAATGAGTGCTCCATGGACAAGAAAACAGCAGAACACAAGGGTGGGAGAATAAGCCATCTTCTTACTAAGGAAGAAATACAGTATTTGTTTCTTCTTGTCTTCTCTGTCTCTCTGTCTCTCTGTCTCTCTGTCTCTTTGTCTCTGTCTCTGTCTCTGTCTCTCTGTCTCTCTGTCTCTGTCTCTGTCTCTCTCTCTCTCTGTGTCTTCTCTCACTATTGTAATAATTACTATTTTTGAATTCCTGACAGTACTGTATTTTAAGCTCAGAGCCTAAGACATGGTCAACTTGCTTGCTCCCCGCTTCCACTCTAATGCTCCCCCAAACCCCATGGCTTAATTATTATCGAGAACGACAAATCCAACCTTTGTATCCTGAAATTTGTTAGATGTATTTGTATTTCTCAGGGCCATAAGAAAATAAACTACATGACTAATACTTTGTAAAACTTAATCACATCAATTGGTAATTTTCCTATGAAGTATACTAATTCCCTTAGCATGGGTAAAGGGAATACAATTTCTTTCCTCTCCAAATTCACTTGAGTTTTTTAAACTGAAATGTGAAGTTGTATATGCTTATTGTATACATTAGGATGTGAGCATATATCCAAGCACCTTTGTTAAATGTGGCTATCATTTATCCAGTTAATTACCATTTGTATAGGGAAAATATTTAGTACTCATTTGCTCAGCATTTTTTCAGAATATAATATAATTATCCAGGTGACAACGACTTATGTGTCTAATCCAATCTACATGGGAGATGGGGATAGGACGATTGTGGCTCAAGGTCAGTCTGGAAATAATCACAAGCCCTCATCTTCACCAATTCACAGAATGGTTCATGCCTTGCTTCTATCTACATGGGAAGCAATAAATGTGTGCCTTGTGGTCCAGGTACTATCAAACAAGAACAGCCTGGGTCAGGTGGTTCAGGCTTGCAATCTTCACTCCTCATGAGGCTGAACTCCAGAGGAGGCTACATCAAGGCAGTCCTGGACACAAAATTACACAAGGCTTTACCTCCAAAATAACAAATAATCTCTAGGCTGGAAGCATAGGTCAAGTAGTAGAACACTAGCCAAACTAGTAAGGTGAGAAAGCATGAGTTCCTGGCTTCTGTACCAGTAAAAAAAAAAAAGAAATAAATAATAAAGGAGAGGAAAGGAAAACAAAGAAGAAAGAAAAGTATTTCTGGGGGTATGAGTCAAGAGATAAGCACCTGCTTAGCAACAGAAAGCCTGGAGTTACACAGCCACCAGAAAAGAAGTAAAACGAGGAGACAAAGAAGTAGAGACAGACAAAGAGAATGGAAGAGAAGGAAGGAGAAAGAGGTGGGAAGGGGAGGGGATAGGATGGGATAGTAAGGGAGGGGAGGGAAAATATTATGTCATGAACTATAGTCACCAGGCTGTACAACATACCTCTTTAACTTTCCCTTGTACTTAACGATAGCAGATTTCAATGTTGGCACAGAAAGGAACTAAATCTAGAAATTAGTTTACATGGGTGATTATATATATATATATATATATATATATATATATATATATATATATATATATATATAAAGCTAGCACTTGGAATCTAGTTTTAATCCCACTGTTTAGAAGCTATATGGCCATAAGTAGGTTGCTCACTCACCTTGAATTTAAGTTTCCTCTTGGTAAAAAAAAATGGGAGGCCTAAAGACATTTATAAATCTACTATTTTATTCTGTGATTCAACAGCTTCTGTATTAAAATCAAACATTCTGATAGCATTTTATTGGAGCTGCGTCATCATAAGTCAGGTTTTTAAGTCTTTTAAATCTCCAAACCCTACTCTCTTCACAAAGACAGCTCATAAATGGCCTGTATAGCTCAGAATAGCCTGGGAGAGCCACTTAGTCAGTTGTAATTCCCCACACTGATTGGGATGAGGTGTACAGACATTCTATTCACATCAGCTGTGATATTTAACTTTAAATCAAAATCAAAAATTCACTTCCAACACCAGTGTTAAGCTAACAATCAATGTTTCATTTAGAATGTTAAAATATGAGCAGAGTGTTGTCTACATTATTCCATACATATGTGCTTGTTCCTGTGTGTCCATGCATTCATTGATACACACATTTTTAACATTTAATGAACTTAATTTTCTAAAGAATTTATGACCTGCGTCTAAGGTAAAGCCTGAGATGTTTTATGACTGAGCAGAAACTATGATTATTCCAGTACTAATGTCTGAGAATAAACAGGCATTTTTGTCAAAATGATTGTCTCCTTTACTCTGCTGATAATTTGTTTCTTATACAGGTAAATTACTGGAAGATACCAGAAGATGATGTGCAAGTGTAGTTCAGATGCTCACCTATTTTGTTGTTTGGTTAGAGATATTTTCATGGCTTCAGTACTTTGAGATCTCCATTTTAGTGGTCATAGGTGAGTCATATGATACTAATTTAGTTTCAGAGGGAAGCAGGAATTGCAATCTTCAACTACTTGGAATTCTCAAAAGCCAAGAAGGAAAGCATAAAACACAGCAACAATACTGTATAGGGATAACTAATTTATAGTATGTTTCATATATTCTGTTTATAAACTCCTCTTACTTTATTAATCTTATTTCTTCATTCTTCCCTTTGAATTCATACATACTATTTTTCCTTACTGAAGTTCTCTATACTTAATCTTCCTGAATTAATCTAACTGAATTGCTCAAAGAATGAACAAAATACAACAGGGATTTCAAGAAAGAATTTGAAGCCAATAATTAGCATTTGCCCAGTGACACCTTTTTCTTACACATAAAATATTCAGTCCATTGGGAAATAGGAAAAAATCAGTTAGATTATAGTATCTCTGTTAGTATTTCCTTATCAAAACTGTTAATGTAATCCTAGTAATGACTTTTGTCTTCTGGGTCATTTGTTTGGCCTGGTGTACACTTGAGACATGGCTGGCTGACACAGTATTGCTACTCAACTCTTGAAATAGGAAGACCCTTTCCCCATTTCCAAACATGCATTTGTGATAGATTAGGATTCCCAGAGGCACTTATATATCTATTGGCAAGACCAGGTGTTTTTATAGGTCTACAAATGAACAGAAAAAATAGATTGAGGGAAAAAGGATCTCCTGGGAATATCATGCTTTGCTCATAAGCGAGACTCATTTAAAAACATCATAAAGCATTTACATAAAGGAAAAGAATAATAGATCATAGGGTGGCTATTAACCAGGGATATATTCACAATTAGGAAATCTGTAACCACCTGCCTAAGGTTATTGACAGAAGTTATTTAATTGTTTGAGGATAAAACACAGGCTGTTGTATGTTCCTTTTAGGGTAATAAAATTATACTTCTTGTTCTAAAGCTTTCAAGAAAATGGATGATGTATATTAGCACTGTTATAATATTAGTTCTCTCTGGTGCGTATGTAATTCCCACTTGTTTTCTGGTTATCTGGTTACTTACATTATTTTCCATAGAAGTTAAAATGCAACTCAGAAATCCCCATGACAAACTGCTAGAGCAGCAAATAAATAAGTATAAATAAAGTTACCAGCTCTTCACTTTCTCTTTTTACAAAGGCCGCATTGGCTGGCTTGGCACCGCCTTGGGCAAACCAGAACCTATAGTTAAAATTTTTGCAAATTGAAGAGGTGCATGTATGCAGTGGAGTCTGGAATAATGGCAGTCCTTCTGGCACTGCCCAACAGCTCAGGGTCCTAACCACACGGGGGCCTTTCCTGGGAAACCCAGCCAAGAGTTAACGATTTGAATATTTCTGAAATAATAAGGAAATAAGTTGCTTCCAAGGACTCCTAAAGGTATTCGTTCGTGATCTTTTCCACAAGATCCAACCAACTTTGAGGCCATAAAACAGGTTTAAAGAGGAGCCAGGGTTCCCTTAGGAGTGGTTAGTGGAACAAAGTGAAGAACACCTCAACTGCACAGGAGAAACAATGTAACAATTCTGAGAAGACACTGGATCCTTAACGCTTTCAAATAGTATTAGTAATTTCAAGATTTGATGTGATTAATCAGAGCTCCTAATACCAATTGTCCAGTTCTTCCTGAGACTAAGTTAAACTTAGATCAGACATAAGAACAAAGGCACACAACCATGTGATAGAGATAGTTTAGTCATTTCTCAAGGATTATTGTTTTCATTTTGATATAGATTGTAACCTTTAACTGCATAATTAGCTAAGAACTATCTTACATTTTTCTTTCATTTTTTGATTTATGAGTTTTTATCTTGTTATCTGAGCTATGCAAACATAGAATAAACTTTAGAACATTTCATCATCCAAATAAAAGGAACTCCATAATTCTGGGTAGTCACCTTCATTCAGAAAACGTGTCTGTAAAGCATTGTTTTAATATTGTTGAATCCTTGCTCTGGCTGCCCTATTCCAATAATATTTACTACAAGAAATTTCAGCCACACTTATCAAGATTATATACTTTGGCCTAACTCTTCTTTAGAGCCTCAACTCCACAAAGGATACCGTCATTTTTATTCTGTATTTTATATATACTTTCATATATTGGTAAAGTGTAAATCTGACAGCTTAGTTTAATGCAAAACCTACCCCTGAGCAGCTTGGTTAATTGAAGCCTCAAATCACCAGCTTTTTCATCCACCATACACATACAATTCTTATCCTGTATGTTAACCATCAAATCTAAATAATGCAGTAAATGGAAGTAGTAGTGTTCCATGATAGTGAACCTATACATTTTAATTGGTAATTGTGCACCAAATCTTTAATACATCTTTCATTACGCTTATATCAATGCTCCTTATTTTAGAAAGAATATCATATTTTAGAAGGACCAATAAGTAAAGAGCAGAAGTGCACATGAATAATGTCTAATGCATAAAACTTTCAAACAGCCAATTCATGCACTTATGACTAAGATTAATGTATTCTTATTTCTGGCCTGTAAAATTCTGTCATTTAAGAGATATATTTCCAGTTTTATTTCAGTGACAAATAACTGGACTTATTCCTTTCTTGCACATTTTCGTGCATGTATGTCGGGGGAGGAAGGGGTGTGCTGGTCCTGGAGCTTGAATTTAGGGCTTGATCACTGTCCCTGAGCTTTTTGCTCAGGGCTGGCACCCTACCACTTGAACCACAGCTGTACTTCTGGCTCTTTTGGTGATTAATTGGGAATAGCATCATGGACTTTCCTGCCAGGGCTTGTTTCAAACTATGATCCTAAGATCTCTGCTTCTTGAATTGCTAGGATTGCAAATGTAATCTTGTCCGGATTGTTTAATTTCTAACAGCTTTTAAAATGATCCCAAACCATGCAATGCAAAGATCGTATTTTAAATAAATATTTCTTGAAAGGTCACAAATTGATTAATATAATTCTATAACAGAACTTCAGTATAAATAATTGCAGATCATAGAACCATTGTGTTCTTCCTTTTAAGGAATACATGAGACTAGATATGAGTCTACAAAATGCCTTTACTTTTTGTCACACAGTGAAAAAAACTGCAAGTTATGGTGGAATAGAAATACACCTGATGAACAGACAAAACCATCTGCTTCCCAGGAAAAGGGGAAGGTTTGACATGGTTTTGATCAGAGGTATCATTAATGAAAGATTAATAAACTGAAAGATTAATAGCATCTCAAAGTGAAAATATTCTTTTTATCTCCTCTTGCCTTCTTCTCCTTTAATGTAGGTGTTAATGAGGATGGAAATGGACAAAAAGCAAGTGAAGGCCTAGGAGAAAGGAGAACACTGAATTCTCACCCTTAAATAATCTGACTTGTTCAGAATGGCCTTCCTAATTTGAATACATCAAAACAGATACTCTGTATCAGGAATTTCCGATGGCTATTTATGCATAGGAAGTGTTCATAGAGTAAGAAAACATTGCTTAGACATGTTATGAGAGGAAGTCTAGAAAACACCCAAATTCTTATGCATCATTCATTATGAGAGAGAGAGAGAAAAAAAAAACCTTGCTATCTTCTTCAGAAAATTAACCATTCTGTTTTGAATCCACTTTGCTTCCTCACTTCCTACTTCTCATCACCTTTCAATTTTCAGGGGAAAAAAAGAGTTCTTATTCAGGATTAAGGAGAAGTTATTTTTCCTCTGTCTGGTCTGTTTTGATCAAATTTATCAAAGTTCTTACCTGTTTAGATTTGAAAATGCACTGCAGTTTCTAATAGCAAACCCTGTGTGAGCAGTTCTTGAGACTTGTTCTGACATCATTACAAAGTCTGGACTCTTCTTAAATGTTCATTAAACAGAAAACTCTATTTTACATAGTGCTATAAACATTTCTATTGTGTTCTAGAAGCTTTCCATTATTTAGTAGTAGAAGCATTTACTGCTTTATGCCCTTTCTTTGCAGTTAGTGTCTCCATTGCTATCTGTCTCCAAAGTCAAGGACTTGATGTTGCTTCTGGTCCTATTGACACAAGCGTCAAACCTGTCAGGAGACGCCAGGCTCAGTCACCCCTTGGTTCATCGCGCCTGATTCACACCACTACCCTGAAAGAGACAAGAGCTTTCTGAGACGTCTCTGCTTTGTTGACTTCTTGTCTCCTGGACATGTGTTGTGGTTTCATTTCGACTCTCCCTGATATCCTGAGTTATCATCCCCATAAATGTATATGGCTTCATATCTTATTTACTCACCTGATATCCCAAGGACTAATTCGATGCCTTTCTAGACTCTGACTCTTCCCTTGCATCCAATGGAAAGAGGAGTCACTGGCTCCTTCGTAATACTGGTAATTTTCACACTAGCTCCTAGGGCCAGGGTTTTCAGTGACTTCTCTTTGCTATGACATGTGACAGCCATGTGGCTTATACGTTGACTATAAGAGTGTAGCCCAAGTGTCCAGTGGTCGGTCTTCCACCTAAAACAAACCTTTAGTCCTTGATAATTGTAGTCCTTTCATTAAAACATTAAGATCTACTTTTAGAACTTGTGGGTATAGTCTTCGCTTGACTTTGTGGTTTCCAGTACAGGAAGAACAGATTTCCCAGGTAAATGCCACTATGTATATTGACATGAAGATTAATATGAACCCCAAAATGTAAGTCTGGTTTATTCCATCTGGGCTTAAGTTTAGCTTATTTTAATCCATCATGTTAGACAACCTTGCTTTTCAGTAGACCTGAGAGTCCTTGTCTGTTAAGAGGAGATAAATGATACATACTTCACCAAGTTTATATGAAGATTAAGTATTGGAAGGAACAGGAAGCATAATTAGTGCCCAGGCCTGTAATTGTTACTGTGTAAGTACAATAATGGATGGTGACTTCTTTGGTTGAGAAAACCTAACTGGACACCAGTATCTTTCACCAGTAATCCTAGCTCCTGAGGAAGCTGATATCTGGAGATCATTGTTAAAATACAGCCAGAGCAGGAAACTGCATGAGATTCTTATCTTCCATTAACCACAAAAAAAGGAAGTAGAACTGTGGCTCAAGTGTAGAGTGCTAGATTTGAACACAAAAGCTCAGGGACAGCACCCAGGCCCTGAGTTCAAGCCCTAGTATGGCACAAAATATATACAATGAAATAATAAATATAAATATTTTTGTAGGAGACCCTGTTCATCCCCATTGCCAATAATGAAGAGAAAGGTAAAAACCAATCTATGCCTAGCATTTTATACTTATTAGATTTTATGAAGTTTTGTTTAATCTATATTCCAATTAAAAAAAATCACAAGGGTAGCTAACTTTGGTGACAACTCAGAGATTTTGGAGGAAATATATTAGAGAAATGTGCATCAAGAAATGTGATTTCTTCAGGTCAAAGGTATCTTAGTAGGAAAAGAGAACCACTAAACATTTATATATGAGGCTACAATTACTGATGTTTTCGAATTGTTCACGTCGCCCTACCATTCCAGTGAAGAGTGAATTATAAGTCTCTTTATAGCTATTGTATGTTTAGGCAAATATCAGCATCATCTAAGGCCAATACCTTTATTTATTTATTTTTGACTGCTTTCCTTCTTTTTCATGAATTGTTATTGTTATTATAAAGATGATGTTCAGAGCAGTTACAGTATCATAAGCCAGATAAAAGTTCATTTCTTTTTGAATAATGTACACATTTAATTATCAATAAGAACATGGAGAGACTTTCCTTTGGAGATCTTGTGATGACTGAGCCCACTGGATCCTGAGTCTCTGTACTTCTAATCTAATGATCAGGGGCATGTGAGGGAAGGAAAAATCCCTTTACTGTTTAAAGCACCTAGAGCTGGTGAGAATAAAAATATTATTAGCATATCTAAGTGTGCCTGAAAGACTAATGGGCAAGATGAAGGACGAGGCCTAGACCTAGGAGAATACAGAAGAAGAATACGGAGCTCCTTTCTGGGAACTCTGAATACCAATTTCCCATAATTCATCTTTCTTCATGACAAGAGATTTTTTACCAAGGAAATGAAGAGATTTGGTCCTGCAACACATTTCTAAGGAGTTTGTGAGAGATACTAATGTGGCACAAGAAACTCTATGGACTGATTTATAAGGTGGATTTCACTCAGAAAAAAAATCAGTAGGACAGAACAAGTTAAAACTACACTTAAGGAAGAGAAAACACTCAGAACATATTTTATTCAACACTCTGTTAGCTTTAAAAATTATAAGCAAGCTAACAAACTGTTGAATAAAATATGTTACATCTTTCTACCTTGATAAATATACTTCCATAAGGACAAAAATGTATAAAGCTGTTTCTATATGATTCAAATCTGGAAAAACACCAACATGGAATTGCATCTATTTTGCACATTTCTCGTGATGAATAATGAAGACATACATAATTCATAAACAATTATATATTTATTTCATGAAACTCATTTGTATTGATTACAGTTCTTCAAATCACTCACTATGGTGTTATCATCAGTGTTTTCACATAATCCTTTACATCAAGGGGTCACTAATGTTTTGGCTTTCAGCACTGGTTTTGGCCCGCCTTTGGCCCTGCCTTGAGGCTCAGGATTACTTTAAAATATATTGTAAGTGAGTGAAAATAAAGAAAAGAAGAGTAAAATTTCCTGGCATATAAAATTGTATCACACTTAAATTTAAATGTGCATAACTTTTTTATTGGAACAGAGCTATCTCTATTCATTTACATGTTGTCCCTGGCTGTTTTTATACTTGCTATATAGCATTAACGTATTGCTTCAGATAACTGTGTTTCCACAATCTTAAAATAGTCGCCATCTGGGACTTTATAAAAAGCCTCACTAACCCTTGATCTCAAATACCAAATAATAAAGCAGAACCATGTACAAATACAAAAAAAATGTTTATTATTCTTGAAAAGTATAAATAAATGTAGCTATGAAAGTTGAAAGATTGTATCTTCCAAAGTAAAGATTTATCTTCCAAAGTATGTCCTTATACACTAAAAGTTTTTGTCAGCTTAAATGATCAAACAATTATCATTCTAATTATCGATTTTTTGTGTCAGAAATTTTCATTACTATGACTTCATCTCTTCTTCAAAATATAGGTCACACTATACATTTCCATTAAAATGGAACTGTGTTCACTAAAAGCACAATTCTCATATTTAATATCTATGTAGATTCCAAGATAATAACCTATTTCAGCCATCTCATGTCTGGACCTGCATAAAGATCTTATGAAATATCTCACATTTCCCATGATCTTCAGTGTCCCAGCTCACTTGTATAGTCATGAGGAACATAGAACTAATCCAAAATGAATTAGAATACAAGGAGAAGGAAGTAAATGGACTCAGTACTGATTTTCTATTACACAATATGAGAATCATTTGATCTAAAACTTTTTTGCACACTAAATATGGCCAGTAGGGCGCCCTTCCTTGGCTCTGATCAGTCTCTATAAATCCATGGCAGCTGTACTTACCATAACCCTCTTGGCATTCCCTCATTTTCAACTTTCATAAGGACCAAGGGCTACTTGGGTCTTGATGGGTGTTTAATGAAAACAAAAATTTTAGAAAAGTGAGAACGAGCTCACTAATCCCTCGAGTAAATGTTTCTTTTGCTGACATTGCTTTTGTAGGTCCTGGTCCTTATTCATGTGACTCCCCATGGCTGTTCAAATTTTGTCAGGCCCAGATGCAATGCAGCATCGAAACCCTGCTTCTCCTTCAGATGAGACTGCAAATCCAGGATGATCAGAAACTGAAACGTTCCTCATCTTGTGCATGACTAGATCCTGGGAAACTTGCTTTTAGCTTCTTAAATTGGCAGTGTTTCTTCCACATCTGGGTAAGTATAGTCGATATTTTCTCATGATCAGCCTCCCAACGAAAAGTAACTTTCTACCTCCAAAAGAAGAGATCATAACATCCTACTAACACCTGTGTGCCAGCATCTGTCACCTGGCATTCCCTGGAAACCACTCTGGACATTTGGCTTTCAAATGGTGACCATGGAACAGCAGAAGTACTTTACAATGCATGCACTAATAAAAGCCTAATTAAAGTAGATGTTAGAGATCTAATTCTCTCCCCTCCTTCAAGTTCAGATGCTGAGATTCTAAACCTCAAGTACCATATTTGAAGATGAGCTCTTTGCAGAGATAAGTAACTTTAAATGTAGTTATTAGAGTGGGTACCTATGCAATATAACTGGTGCCCCACAAAATACGTGGATGTTTCAATAGGGAAAAATGTATGCGGGAGAGTTGTGAAGGCCCAGGAAGACGATATCCGTGTATGCGACGTGGGGAGAGGCCTGGAGGAAGTCTTTCCTTCACACACCTCAAGAGAAACGAAACTTGCTGACATATCTCAGCTTTCAACATTCAGAACTGTGAGACAATCTATATACCAGTTTGTGGTAGCTTGTTCTAAAACCAAACAGCCTAGAGGAAAATATTTTAAAAGTAAATAAAACCACTAGATTATGGACATATACACTAAGCTCAGCGGATAGTGCTCAGGATGGTATAAGCCACTGAGTAGAATAGGAAGTCAGAGTACTTTCCCTTTTCTTAAAACCTTCCCCTTGTTAGTTTGGTTTGCTTTGCTTTTGTTTGCTTTGGAACCTATAGCAGAGCTTGAACTCAGGGTCGCATTTTTGTTCAACTTTCACAATTACAGTTGACACTCTATATTTTGAGCCATGTGTCCGGTCCAGCATTTGGAAAGGCCAATTTGTTTTTTTTAATATTTTAAATTATTTTTTATATTTATTTATTTATTTATTTTACTGTGAAAATACCGCACAGAGGGGTTACACTTACATGGGCAAGATAACGATTGCAATTTTTATCAGGCATTGTAGCCTCCTCTTTGTTTCCCCTTCCCATCCCTTCCCATCCTCTCCCCCCCAACCCCCCTTCCCACCAAATCCTCCCTGCCCCCCCACCAAAGTTGTAAAGTTTGTTTTTGACATAACGACTTGTGCATCTCATTGTTGCAATGGGTCCACCTGTATCCCTATTTAAACAATTTGTTTTTCCCCTTCCCCTCCACAAATTATACCGACATCAAATACAGTGAAAGCAGGGGTTATACTGTGGGGGAGGGACATACAAAGCAACAAAGAAATAATCTTATAAATGTGTTAGAAACAATCTCATGAAAGAAAAAAACATTTGAATACATATCTTAGGGTTCATTTCCCTAACATCACCTTATCTGACCTTTTCTCCTTGACTTAGACATATACTAGTTATTGCAAATAAGGGAAACCATGGGACCTATGTTTCTTTGGGCTTGGTTTACTTCACTTAATATAATTTTTTCAAATGGAAAAGCCAATTGTTGATGTAGTCTCCTGTATCAAAGACCCAGTTGCCTTTTAATTGTGATCCTCAGATCCCGGTTGACTGAGTAGCTAGGATTACTAGCTAGAGGTGAACCTCTGGTTCCCAGCTGTGACACATTTAATTCTTTCCCAGAACAGCCCTTTCCTTACTGCTGTCAGGAGCTGGTATTTTGGATTATGACCCAAATCCTAGTCTCCGTGTCTAGTAATCATACTTTATTCATCTGGCATGTCATTCTTAATCTTTTAACCTTATCCCGTTCTCTGATTTGCATAACAAACCTCAGTATGTGTGGAGGTGTGAAGCAACATGTTAGACTGAAAATTTTTGTGGGTTGTAGCTGAAAATTATTACAACTCAAAATACAGTAATGTTTGTCCCTGCTCAAATCCCTAAGGCTAGCTGAGCACACTCACAGGGTAAAGGAATTATGTTGTGGGAAGAAGGATTCAAATTGAGAAAGAGAAGCACATCATAGAATTTTGGCTTTTGAAAGTCGAAAGCATGACTTTGATTCTAAATGTACAATTCATTTGCTGTCTCCCCTTTGGTACTCCATATGCTTTCTCAGCACTATTTCTTTACTCTCAAATTTGGGGATAAAACCTGGACATCACATGCGCATCAGAATTAAATATCCACAATGCAGTACATTCTGGTGCTTTGTGATTGTGCTTTAGATAAGTTTCGAATGTATAGTATGATTGAAAAGGCTTTTAAATTTCCCATATATCTGCTACTCTCAAACCTGCCCCATTAGTATGCTGTATTTCTTACTATTGATGGAACTACACAGATACACAATTATCTCCTAAAGGCCATGATTGATTTTTTACTGTGTATTTGATGGGTTCAAAAAAACCATATCCACTATGGTAGGACCATCCAAAGTAACTTCACCATTGTTAAAATTTTCCATGCTTTGCATTTCATCCTTCCTTTACCCATGTGAGTTAGACAGTTTATTAACATCTATTTTCTGTTCCATGAATATGGTATATCTTTCTATGTACTTACGTCTTCTATAATTTCACCCAGAATGTTTTGCCATTTCCAGTGAGGATTTGCTACCCATCTTCAGTAATAATGTATCCTTAAAATTGCATGATTTTACTACTCAGGGTAATTTTGCTAAAATGTTTGAATATTACTTACTTGTGCATACAAAATAACTGACTTGTGAGTACTCACCTTTCATTTGAAAACTTTGTTAAGGTCATTTATTATTTCTGACAGGTTTCTGTAGATTCTTTATGTTTGCTCTATAGGTGTTCAAGTTACCAATAATTTTAAATAAATTTTACTACTTCCTTTCCAATGCCAAAAACATTTGTTTGTCAATAATTTTCTTGTACTAGCTGGAGCCTACAACAAATGTTAAACAGAAGTAATAAGAATAGCAGGTGTTTGTCATGCTCCTGATTATATAGGAAAATGTTATATTATTGAATATAATATATCTATAAGCCTTATGTAGACTCCCCTGATCAATTTCAAGAAATTTTTCCTGTAGGTTTACTTTTTGGGAGATTTTCAATGGGGAATAAATTGGATTTCTCAAATGTCTTTTCTGTGCTTATTTTTAAATCATAGGATCTTTATATTTCAGTTTGTGTACTACTGTATTTCCAGTTGTTAATACCTCAGTAATGGAGACTAGCTAAGTATTGAAGAAAAGAGGCTTATTTGAGTTCTTGGTCCTTGAAGTCCAAGTTAAGAGGATACATTTGGTGATTGCCTTATTGCTTGCAGAATTCTGAGAACGTGCAGGGAATCCTATAGTATCAGACAGAGACTGCACATATATGTATTCTTGCTTGCCTCTCTCTCTCTCTCTCTCTCTCTCTCTCTTTCTCTCTCTCTCTCTCTCTCTCTCTCTCTCTCTCTCTCTCTCTCTCTCTCTCTCTCTCTCTCTCTCTCTCTCTTTCCCTCTCTTTCTCTCTCAGCCACCAACATTTAATCAAAGATATTCAACTCTGTTTGATAACTTTATGTAAGTTCTAATCACCTCCTCAAATTCCTATGTCAACTAAACATAGAGTTAAGGTTCTCCTCTCATAATATTTCATAATAGGAATTAAATTATAATGTAAATTTCAGAAGAGTGAAACCACATTTAAATCAGAACAGTTCATTCATGTTTTATGTAATGTTATGTTATGTTTTAAATTGTTAATGCAAACTTGTACTCTTGTGATAAAACCCAGGTCATGACATTTTATCTTTGGGCTCTATTTGCCAGGACTTCAGTAAGAATGTTTTTTCTTTAAGTTCAAGAATGATAATTATCTGTAGTCTATTGATTTTATAATATGCTAATCAGGTTACAATGTCATATTAATCCTGGCTTTATATTTTAACTTCTCTTTTGATGGGCATAAATGACAACTGCAATTAATTTAATAGACATGAGGGCATTAACTTTGCTGCTTTTAGCAGGGTCTTGGGAGTTGTTGGCAAGGAGTGAAAAGAGCAAAATAATTCATGTTTTAATGTCAAGCCTGCAAGAACTTTTATATCCAACTTATTATTTTAAATTTAATTGATGCATAATATTTTTGGTGTTTTGATTTGTGCATTTTCTCAGAATGATTAACTTATCCATTGCCTTGAAGGCTGATCATTTGTCTTTTGTTTTGTTTTGTGCTGTTCTAGGTTTTGAACTCAGGACCTGAGCATTGTCCCTGATCATTTTCTGCTATGGCTAATGCACTACCACCAGAGATCCACCTCTACTTCTGGCTTTTTGGTAGTTTGGTGGAGACAAGAGTCTCAGACACTTTCCTGCCCACCTAGTTTTGAACTTCAGTCCTCAGATCTCAGCGTCTTAAACAGCTAGGATTACCACATGAGCCATCAGCACTAGCCAAGTTTATCATTTCTTTATGGTGGGTGTGTTCAACTTCTATTTTGTTTCTGATGTGTGGTGGTTCATTATATTCATGGTTCTATGTCATAGAACAAAATAATTCTAACTCAATTTTCACAGGAAATAATAACATGTATCCTTTCATTGATGCATCCATCTGTCTCCTATTCACTCTTTTTTGTGAAATTTAATAAAATCAAAATTCCTTTTACTTGTCAATATTTTCCTTTTAAGCAATATAATGATTAGAAATAAGAGTTACTTAACTTCCATACCTTGAAATATATTCTCTAAATGGATATGCAGCCGTTTGTTTTAAATATTTTCTTTTACTCTTTTAAATAGTTGTACAAAGGAATTGCCACTCTTCAGAGCAGATTATGAATACAATGCCTTGATCAACATCACCTCGTTCTACATTCTCATACCCGCTCCCTCACCACCCTTTCCCTCACTTTTCTTAATTCTTAGGTTATGTATTGAAATGTTTGCCATTTCACAAAGCAATTAATGTATACATTGCATCTTTATCTGTGTCATCCTTTCAATATGTTTTCCTCTTATAACCAGATCTCAATTTTTATGAGATCTTTTGTACATTCCACTTAGGAGAAACTGAATTATCGATGCAAAATGCCAGTAGTGTCACAATTAGCAAGCACTGGATTAGACTCAGATAACAGACAAACTAGACATTTGGAGAAGTCTCAACACCTAAGACTCCTGTTCAAAGCTCAAGGGTCATGCAAGCTACAGAAACAGTTTTGTACGAAGGTGAATAATGAACAGAAAGGAAACAAACACCAGAACCAGCAGTGGCAGGATTCATGATGTTAGATTAGGATTCAAGTACCAGTTCAGAATGAACACTAAAATAAAACAATTTTTTTGGGGGGGGGTCCAGTTGTGGGTCCTGAACTTTGGGCCTGGGCACTGTCCCTCAGCTCTTCAGCTCAAGGATAGCGCTCTACCACTTTAGTCACAGCACCACTTCCGGCTTTTTTTTCTTTCTGCTTATGTGGTGCTGAGGAATCGAACCCAGGGCCTCAAGCATGCAAGGCAAGTGCTCTACCACTGAGCCACCTTCCCAGCCCAATACACCAAATTTTTAAACCAGGCCTTCTGGAATGCTCTTTTTTATGTCTCTCTTGGAGAAGATGATCTAGTGGGAGGTAACAGAATCAAAGACAGTGATTGCCAGGGATAAACCAATGAAAAAAGAAAATTGAAATAAAATAAGAAGAAAGAACTAGATATAGTACACTGGCAACAACAATGTCAACAATAACAATATTTTACATATGATGGTTATATTAAAAAGTTCATTTTAAGTAAATATAAGTTTAAATGAATGTAAAGAAAAATATTAAGTAATTTGCTCCATGAAAGAATGTATTTGTGACTTTAACTAAGCATCACCATCCCATAATACTGTGAAATTTAGGAAATTATGTAACCACTTAATTACAATAAAAAATTTGGAAAAAAGACAAATACTAAGTAAATTAGTAGTGAAGTCTGTATAAATGAGTTTGAAAAATCATATCTAGATAATGAAAAAACATTTTGAAACTTAGTATGGTTATTATTTTAAGGAAATATCCTTGAAATTTTAATAAAGTATTTGTGGAACATGTAATAAAGGTTCTTTACCTTTATTCTTATCACAGCTATATGAAGGAAATCTAAAAATAGATACTACTAGAAGGTAAAATAATACCAATTGCTAATCCAAAAGGTAGAAGAAGAGAAAAAAATGTTGTCAGAAAATGAAAGAAAGAATACACTGCCTAAAAATAATGAACTATTTGAGTATGGGCAACATTGCTATCTGACAGGAATGGCTTATGAATTAAGGACATCGCTTTCTTTTCAAAGAGTGTGTGTGTGTGTGTGTGTGTGTGTGTGTGTGTGTGTGTGTGTGCATGAGAGAGAGAGAGAGAGAGAGAGAGAGAGAGAGAGAGAGAGAGAGAGAGAGAGAGAGAGAGAGAGAGACTGTTTTTCCTTAACCAAAAGAAAGCCGTAGTGCAGATGTGTAGGCAGAATAGTATATGCAGAACTCATTAGTGGAAGTCGGTGTGAGGTCAGAGCTGACAGGCCAGATAAGGGCTGGGAGAAAAAAAATAAAGAATTGAAAAGGAAAGAGAATAATGTAAACCATGAAGCAGCAGGCAATTGGTATGAAATGGACAACTCTTTTGAAGCAAAGAGATGGTAGGGGGAAATGTCAGGAGACAAAGGTTGGCAGGTAGGCAGGGAAGTTGACTGCATAAGTCTTCAGATCCTCATGAAGAGGTTTGTATAGAAACTAACAAACACATTTCAACTTTCAAGTGAGAGCACACTTGTTAATTTCTTCACATTTCAGATGCCCATATGAATTTTCATAAGGGGTACTTTGAACATTAACTTACTTATTATGCCATGGGCGTATATTTGTAAGATTCCTCATAAAGCCATTCATCTTTCAGATTATTAAATGATGGAATATGGACACTGTAGCATTTTATGATTTGCCCCTTTTAGACTGAAATCTGTCATGTTGTTTCTAGCTCTCAAAAAATAATTTTTTTTTTTTTTTTTTTGCGGTTGTGGGGGCTTGAACTCTGGGCCTGGGCGCTGTCCCTCAGCTCTTCAGCTCAAGGCGAGCGCTCTACCACTTGAGCTACAGCGCCACTTCCGGTTTTTTTTCTAGTGGTTTATTGGAGATAGGAGTCTCACGGTCTCTCCTGCCCGGGCTGGCTTTGAACCGCGATCCTCAGATCTCAGCCTCCTGAGTAGCTAGGATTACAGGCGTGAGCCACCGGCGCCTGGCTCTCAAAAAATAAATTTTATGTGAAGCTTTATATTAATTTAAGAATATGAGGTACAATTTGAGACTACAAATCATTATCCATCTATATTCATAAAAGAATTGATTCTCATATGTATAAGACTTGATTTTAAAACTTAGGTATTTCACCAGGGCTTGTTTGAAGTTTTATTAAATGTCACTTCTATTCATTTGTATGTTAAAAAATGGTAAAAGTGTACGGATTTTGCCTTTGCTTAAAATGTAGGATAAATCTAATGTATCAAATTAAATGAATTGTTAAGTCACTGACTATAGTATCCATTCTTTATGGCAGGACATTGTTCATATTTGTTTCAACTTGCCTCATGTATACTGTAACTCTTTTCCAAAGACATTCATTCAATATCCAAGACTGTAAAGTTAATCCATGAATATCTAATGGAATCCACTAATTATATCTGTAGGCTTTTCAATGTATCTTTGTCCTCCCTGTTTCATTTTCAGTAGATGTTATAGTGTTTTGCATCTTGACCCTAAAGACAAAAAGCATCCTCATAAATTATTGCTCAGAAATAGAAGACCATAAAGAAGACAAAATAACTCCTGAATGGCCACGTCGAAATTAGCTATGAAGTGAATTACTATTTCTTGAATTTTTATAACTTTCAAATGTTTGTCTCGCTATCTTTGAAAATGTATGGGATTTTCTATTCACAAATTCAACTGATAATAATTGCAAAGAAACACTCATTCATAAGAGATATGGAGTAAGAAAAGCTTCAAATTTTCAGGTGCATCACACATTCCAACTACCAAAATTTAATAAGCCACAGACTACAAGTAACATAATTGATTATACATTCTTATACCTAATTGAATTATGTTCCCATCCATTATTTCTGAGACATCTGTTTCTCTAATATCTATAAACTATGGTTTCTTATTATAGCACATCCAGGGCCTTATTTCTTATATTGATTAAATTTTTAAAAACCCAAAGAATGACAACAAGTGGTTTATATGGACTACTTTGCCTCAATAACAGCAGTGTAAGTTTAAGCAAAAGCTGAGCAAATGAAGTATTGGTTCACTCCAAATAATGAAACATCATGAATTAGACCATAATTAGGAAACCAATCTAAAATAAGCTATTTTTAGAACTTAAGGGAGACGGTTGTGAATATATGAAATATGTCATTTAAAAGATTGCCATAGGTGGCCAGGCGCCGGTGGCTCACGCCTGTAATCCTAGCTACTCAGGAGGCTGAGATCTGAGGATCGGGATTCAAAGCCAGCCCAGGCAGGAGAGACCATGAGACTCCTATCTCCAATAAACTACCAGAAAACCAGAAGTGGCACTGTAGCTCAAGTGGTAGAGTACTCGCCTTGAGCTGAAGAGCTGAGGGACAGCGCCCAGGCCCAGAGTTCAAGCCCCACAACCGCCAAAAAAAAAAAAAAAAAAAAAAAGATTGTCATAGGTGCAATTATTTTATTTTAGTGATTTCTTTCATATATTTTTAAAACCTTGAGCAAGTATTTCTGCATACAGATATTGTGAGACAGAAAATAAAGAAGGATTAAAAGGGATGGAAAAATCAAGAAAGGAAGGTGGAGAGAGACAGAGGAAGGGAGGGCAGAAGGGAAGAGATAGAAAAACAGAGAATGCATCCAACTAAGAAGAAGCTATAGTTCAAAAGCCATTGGAGAAACTGGATGAAATAGTAATGCATTTGAAAAGTACATGCTAGATGCCTAACCTGCTCACTGCTATAAACTCAATTGTAAGGGACCAAAAGGTCCAATGAGGAACATGGAATATCTATCTATCTATCTATCTATCTATCTATCTATCTATCTATCTATCTATCTATCTATCTATCTATCTATCTATCTAATGTGTGTGTTGTGTGTATTATATATAATATATTATATATTATATACACATAATATATTATACATAATATATATTATTTATAACATATATAATATATAACATAATATATACATATATTATATATAATATATTATATAATACATATAATATACATATAATATAGTATATGTATATGATATAATGTATGTAATATATGTATATTATATATTATATTATATAATACACATATATAATATCATATAATATATTATGTACATTATACTATATTATATATAATTATATAATATATTATGTTATATATATATTATATATATATATATATATAAAATAAACGTTCACAACTAAAGAGTTACCTGGGAGTCACCCACATTAGGATTTTGAACAGATTATTGAAGAGGTTTGCTTGTTTCAAGCTCATACCACTTCAATTGTGCCCACTTAAAACCCACTTAAAGCTACCTTAAACCTCTAAATATTACTGTAAATGTGAATTTTATATAAGCTCTGTATTTATAATGATGGAAACTAACATCTAAGTATTACTGGGGCATATTATGCCTATGTGCTATACAAAAATAACTCTTAAATGAATGATAGAAAAAAGTGACAAATCATCAAAGATCCTAAAACTACAAATGTTACATTAAATTGTTGTCAAACTGGACCAGCATAATTAATAACAAGAGCATTTTGAATCGAGAAAGGTTTGTAAACCTGATATTCTTGAAAGCCCAGAGTGATGTCACATGCTTGTGATGCTAGCTACTCTACAGAGTAAGGAAAATCATGGTTCTAAGAGAGTAGTACAACACCACCATATTTTGAAATCAAGCAAAACAGCGCAAAAAGACTGGCAGCAGCACATCATTAAAAGTGATAGAGCCCTTGTCAAGTAAGCAGAAGGCCCTGAATCCTAGTCCCAGAACTGCTATAGATAGATAGATGACAGATTAGCTAGATTGTAGGTAGGTAGACAGACAGACTGATAAATGATAAATAGGATATAGATGATAGATATATAGATGATAGATGTGTAGATGATAGGTAGATAGAAGATGATAGAGAGAGATGTATAATTGATTAATAAATCTGACTGAACATAAGATGATAAAAGATAACTTCAAGGACTCAGTATTCTGCATTCAAGTATTTCCCAAAAGGAAAAACTAAAAGAATGTTTGATGAAAATTTTCCTGCAGCTCTATAAACCTTCAACTTTCTCTAGTAAAAGGGAATGTTGGAGATCTTTTCTCTGAGTATGTATTTACCAGAGATCGTTAAATTTCTTTAAAGGTAGTATTTGACATATTATCCCACATTGCTATGCATTATTAAAAATATTTTAATATTCCTCCCAAACTGTAGTTTCCCAGAGGGGCCCTTATATTTTGAGAAAAGATCAAAACATTAATCATTAAAACAGTCTCTGAACATGTTATTGGTATGAAGCTATAGTCTAGGGAATCTGATACTGAAACTTTCCATCGATATTTACAAATATTCCTGGAAACTGGCCTAGAGATAAATGTATACTGAATCAACTAACTCACACACTCGTCTTATTAAACATATCCTGTAGTAAAGTATTGAACACAAATTACTCCTGTAGATGAATCTCAGTTTTCAAAGAGACTAATAGTATTCAGTAAATACTACTCCTTTATCTAGCTTAAATGATCTGTTCCCTAGCTCTAATAAAAAAAAGATATACATTAAGATTTCAATAAGTTTACATATTAAGTAAAAGACTGATACAAATGGGCATCCAAATCATACAACAAATTAAAGAATAGTTATCCTTGCAGTGGGATTCATGTTGGTGAGCTGGCTAGCCCGTGAACAATGACAGATAGATACATCCTAATGATTTCTACAAGTAGGAAAGCAATGCTAAGCTTTATCTTGTATTTGCTTGAGAGATTGATTTGGTTTGGGAAATACTGCCTTTCTCATCCCTTAAATCAAAAAGAGTTCTCAGGCCACCAACCTTCTGATTACAGAAGTCAGTTTTTTAATCCACCTATGCTGAGAATATCAATTGCTCATTATGAGCATCCTGTCAGTATGACAGTATCTTGCCAGGATCAGCAGGCATAGAGCTCTTTCTCCATCTAAAAAACAGGCTTAGGTAAAAGCTAGTAAACTGACATCACTAGAAAAGAAGAAACTACCAAGTTACTGCACACAAGTTTTATAGCAGGTAAGACAAAGGTCCAACATCTTAGAACTTTATTACTTTGTGACCGGAGACTTTGATTTCTGTTCAGAATGTATCTACTATTTCTCTTGAAACTCTGTGGACTACAAAAGTAATGATGAGAAGAAACCATATTTCCCCTCTCATTCTCTAGAGAAATACATCAAAGGAATGAACGTTGAGTCCCTCCCAGGCAATAAAAGGTAACTCCAACTGATGTGTTAGGCACATTTTTTCTACTTCAGAATAATGTATGTGCTAATGACTTAAAACATTTGCATTTTCCCTACTTCCTAACTTATAAAGCTCCCCCTAAGATCCAACCACAGAATTAATAAATCTAATGCTAAGTGATTCACATACTTAAAACTCTATTCCAGATATGGTGATATACCTTTAAACCCTGAACAATGAAACTAATTAGGGGTGCAGGACTGAAAGTCAGAAGCCAGTCTAGGCTACTTGGAGGCCACTGTGGCCTTGCTCAAATAACACTGAAATTTTTGAGTAGTTCTCAGAAATCTGCAATGATGTTAACTCATTATTAACATTACAAATCAATTTTCTAGATTATGAAAATGACAAGTAATGGCTGTCTTCCTTAAAACAAACAAAACCATAGCCGGGCGCTGGTGGCTCACGCCTGTAATCCTAGCTACTCAGGAGGCTGAGATCTGAGGATCGCGGTTCAAAGCCAGCCCGGGCAGGAGAGACCTTGAAACTCCTATCTCCAATAAACCACCAGAAAACCGGAAGTGGCGCTGTAGCTCAAGTGGTAGAGTGCTCGCCTTGAGCTGAAGAGCTGAGGGACAGCGCTCAGGCCCCGAGTTCAAGCCCCACGACCGACAAAAAAAAAAAAAAAAAAAAAAAAAAAAACAAGCAAAACCAAAAGAAGCCTGCTATTAATATTCCCTATGTTGCATATTTTTCCCTCAAGTGTCCAATAAAAAAATTCCATGTTTTCAGTTGTAGAACATATGTTTAAATCAATCATGAACTCATGTAATTAACAATTCTTAGACTCACAAATAATTTTAATGTCAAATGTGAATTTAGAAAACAATATAAATGCATGTTACACCATGTTAAAGCATGTGATGTGAATATACAGTCTCACTTTGGGGCCTGATGCCATTCACCTCTCTGTTACCTTCTTCACCTTGTAGCCTGCCATAATGTGCTATTCATAGTGTGCACACAAAATGAGGCTGAACACTTATACTAATGAAAATCATACTTTCATTTGAGAGGAATAAGAGGAACTGGTAAAGAAAGGGGGCAGGAGGGGATAATAGGGGAGATATACATTATATATATATCACATTTATCAAAATAATGCCATAAAACCAACTTGTTACAGTTAGTATATGCTAATGAAAATATATTACCTAAAAGAAACAGTACACTCAGCACAAAAATGCAGTTTTTACTGCTATTTGCAATCAAACTAATATTCAGAAAGACATTTGAAAGAACTTAGTCAATAACGCTTATAGCTGTGTTTTGTGGAAATGCTATTAATTAGCAAATGCTCTTCTACCTGGAGCATTATTTAATCTGACCAAACTCATTTTAATTGGTTCTCTGGTTCCAAGCACATCCTCTCCTTCATAATTCATGCCTGAGCTCTCAATCTCAGCTAAATTCAGGTCATAAAAACACAGAGAACAAGAGAACTGAAGGTCAGAAGAGTCCAGAGCACAAACGAGTAGAAAAAAGGACAAATATAAGACAGTTATCAGAACTTCAATCACTGAGGAGAGAAAATTCAGATAAATCAAACTCACCCAATGCTCCCAAGTTATCCGATCACAGCCTCTACACATAATGCTCACATTCACACAAACACATACTAAATCATGCACTCATACCACTTACATTATTTGTATGTCATTAGGATCAAGGAAACAGGTTTCCCTAATTAGCTACAGACAAAATAGCTATTTAGAGTTGTCAAGAAGAATAACAAACAGAAGAAATATGTATATGTATATGTATATATTTATTACTTTTAAAATATACTTTTTGCTCCATCTGAAGTGATTTGTGTATGAGAAAAAGAAAAAGAAAGTCAGAGAGAGAGAGAGATGGGATAAGGGAGGGGAAGACAGAAAGAAAGAGAGAGGGGGAAAGTGAGGGATAGAGAGAGGGGGAGAGAGTGATCTCTCCTATTGAATGACCACCTTCCCATAAAGGCATAAAGAGTCCTCTCCACCACCTCCTTTACACTGAATTACCACCTGAAATATTCCTTTCCTTCTCCTCTCTCTATTATATCTTGGAGGTAAGTCTTGGCACTGCTCACCATGTAAATTTTCTTTCTCAAATGGGGGATTTGAGGCATTGAGTCATACTAAGGCTCCGTGTGACATTTCCTATTGCATTTTGGGTATGTGGGGGTTAATGTTGGTGCTGGGGATCTACTAGAGCCCTTATCTGTGCTTAGCATGTGCTCTATGCCAAAGTCCTGCCCAGTTTTCCCATCATCTTATCACCACCTTAGTGGTGCATTTCACATGGAGTGCAATCTGGTTTTCTTGTTAGTATAGGGATTGTTTGTTACACAAATAGGCTGTACTATAGCTTGAAAAGAAAAAAAATATTGTTGAATAAGCCTAAGTGTTCTAATTTTTGTGTTATTGTTAATAAGGAGATATAATAACATACTATGCTATAAAAATAGTAAATTTTACCTTTACCACCCTCTCAGTCTGTGTTGGAGCCATTGAAATTCACAAGTATGGAAATCTCAGGCTCCCGAGTTCCCGAGTGGAGTATGTGTAGTTAAGCTGCAGGCAGGACCCTGTGAGAAATCCAGGGCTTCTGAATTCCTGGGGAATACTTGGAGGTGGTGGAAGATTCCATAAGATGATTAAACCGATGTATTTTTAAGTTTAATTCTATTCCATTGATTTTTAAAGAGATGGCAAAAGACTCTGCTGATTTTTCTATACCTACCACAAGAGTTGTTTGATGTTACAAAGTTAACGTTGTTTTTTTTTTTAAAAAAAAATTGAAGTCCTCCATGTTCATCATCCATTTTCCATGGAATTTTTGAGAAAAGTTTCAAGGCTTAGAAGCAATACATTGGATTTTTCATTTTTGTTTCATTTTTTTCCAGTCTGTCATTTCAATATTGCTTACACAGTAAACTGTCTTGGAACATAGAGGTTACATATCATTTATAGCAAAAGGCAAGAATTCTAATAATAATAAGCCTACATCTCTCTCCCCTGGAGTGAACAGTAGTCAGGCTTCTATTATTTACCAAAATATGGAATTTCTAGCTTCAGGACTTTTCTCTTGTCCTGCAGGATAGCAGAGATGCCCTCTGGTCCTTGTCTCATTAGTCTATACCATCTGGGTTTTAAGGAACTGGCATAAAGGTGCCAATAATTCTGCTACCATAATAGGTGGCAGTTGTGACCTGTCTCTCTTTTATGACCTGAGTCTTGTGTGCTCTGTTAGCAACACAAACCTAGGATGTACTAATTGTACACTGGAAGAAAGGACAAAACTGAAGATCTTTCAGCGTTCTCAACTCGGCGTGAGGTGATAAAGCTGACACTATGTCAGAGATACAGATTTGTGAAGGAGGAAGGCTGGGGACCCATCATGAAGATTTAAGTTCCATATATGGGCAGAAATATATGCTATGTGGAGAAAAATGCTTTTTCAACGTATGGCCAATTCAATTAGGAGGAAATGGCTGCAGTTAGCACCAGAGAGGCACTGGATCCGTTATTGCTGCTTTTCTTTAAGGCTGCAGACTGTCTATTCTGCCTCACTTGTTTGCTGCAAACTCACCATGTTTAGGAACCTGATACTCAATTTAAGTTTCCTGGAATGGTACGAATAGATTTAAAGGTCTCATTCCTCTCTGCCCAAGCATGTGTGCACTCAATAGTAATGACAAGTTCTACACTATAGGCTGAAGGATTGAGTTTCTTTCAGGTTCTAGGTAGAAATGTGTGCCTCTAGATCAGACACGTGTAACAACCAGAAACAGAAAGCAAGTGAATCACTAGAGTTTTGTTTCAAAATTAGGATGGCAATGGACACGAATTTTTTTAAGTGTGGCTTGTTTTACAGCTTCTATACCTCGCACTGCAATCTTGGGTCCACTTAGGCTAATCAACTGTCATGGAGCTTTCTGCAGTAGGTCTTGTTGAAACAAAATTAGCCCTCTGTCTGGAACACTTCAATGAGATAGAAAATCTCCTTTGAGAGACCACTGATTTTGGCATTGAACATTGACATTGATTCAGAAGTTCTTAGTACTGCAGACTAATGACAAAGGTGGCCCATTGTATAAAGAGCGGCTTAAACAGAAAATCCTAGATGAATACTCATGGTCAGACTTTCTACTCTAGGAAACAACACTGGCCAAAGGGGAGAACTTATGTAACATTACTTGTGTAAAGGGAAGCAGGTGCTTTGGATTTTGAAGAAGTGAACTCTTCAGAGAATGTCATATTGTGTGACCCAAGTCACACAGAAGAGCAAACCCTGTAACCCCAGCCAAAAAAGCAATTTGTGTGTGACTGGTAGGTTAAGGACTTCTAAGGACAAAAAGAGTTGTGCCATCAGGAAGGTCTTAGTGTCAACAATATAGCACTGAGCAGGTCCAAAGGATGGAAGTTTATTTAGTTGTGCTATGTGTCCCTATCATGTGTCTCAAAACAAGAAGTCCTGATTCAATGGCATGAATGTGCCACCATGCTATTCCTAAGTTTTCTGCCCCAGACTCTGATGTTTTAAGGGAATTAAAGACGATTCCTGTCTGTCCTATGTAGAAATGAATTAAAGACTGTATACTCTATGCCGAGTGTGGAGGTAAGCAAGACAGGACAGAGGCAAACTTCTATGGCTCTGAGACATTGGTACACTCAAATTACTATGCTCACCAGATCAGAGAAAGAAAGACACTCATATTTAGCAAGTGTGTTTTGGCACATTGGTGAAGAAAGGCTAACAGGACCTGGTGAGTGGGATCCAGTTGTCAAATTGATGCAAACTATTGCTTCTACTTCTAAAGCTACAGTTGGATTTGATGTTTTATGCATGGGCCTTCCCAGTGTGTAGTAAGTGCCAGCGAGGATTTTTCTCTATCTGATAATGCACAAGGAAGAATGCAAGATCCAAATTCATCCCCTTTCCAGTTGCAATCTATGGTTGGTCCGAAGTTCTACCCATCCTTCTTGAAGCACACACAGATATGGCGTCTCTGTGTTTGCTACGTCATAGTCATCACTGTCAACAACTATAGTGGGAATGTGATACCATCCCCTCAGGGGTAATTCTTGTACCTCAACCCAACTCAGATAAATACCAGGCACCTTATATTTTAGGGTGCAATGTGAATGGACCCAAAACAATGAGCTCCCAATTAAAACCAAGGGAAAATTTCTATATCTCAGCCTCCAGGACAAAATAGGAGGCCCAACACATTACTGGACTTTTTATATTGAATAATCCTAAAAACCATGTCTTTGTATATGAAACAAACTCCCAGACAGCTGGGCAGCTCTCTTTCAGACAATTCTCATTCTCATTCTCCATTAAGCAGAGCCTCTTCCTGCTTGCACCACATTAATGACCCCTTTGAATACTGAGTCCACGTGACTAATGACTTTACCAAGCAGGCCTGGGACCACCCTTTGAGATTTTCATATCATCACCTCCATGATACAGCAGGATTATGAATACGAGTGTGCTGTCTAGCTTCTTATTAAATCTCATGCCTGAGTTTGACATGGATTAACTTTGACGTCATTAGAGTAAGATTAGAAAGACCCAACACGTTTCCTTTGTCAACTAGAAATATAATCAAGAGTGCAGGTGGCCTGACTTTTTCCATTCCCTTCTAATATTTGACTTGAAAAGTGGCAAAACAAACAATTTTGGTGAAATTTTACCCACCCCTCAATCTCACTGTTTTAAAAGAAAGATGGTGGACTTGGTAGGGCTTTTAATTCACAGGGCTTCCGCTAAAACCCTGGGCCTGGTTCACTGATGTTTTGCCTAAGCTCAAAATTGATGGAACTCGCAGGGCCTCTGCATCTGTTCAACCTCAACAGCAGCTGTGAAGAGCAGACAAATGGCCTGGTCACTCTGCCCAGTGAGCAGAACAAAGCTGTATTCATAGGTCTGGCCAGGTCTCACCTTGATGAATCTTATTATTTTCCTGAAGCTCCCACTGTTGCCAGTTGCCGGGTGTTTGGTCTGCCACTTGGAAAAGCACAGTCTAGCAGATGGATACTCTTCTCTTTGAGGCCATACTCTGTAGAAACTAATCACAGCTACTGATCAGACCATCTGGATTCATCATGCAAATGCCCAAGATAAGCATCTTTATCTGGAGAAACCAATGAAAGTCATGCTGCCATTGGAGACTACCTACCTCACGCAGCATACCATATTTGACTCAGAGCACCAATACATCTTCCCTGGAATAGATCAACATTCCATGCCAGATTTCACTTCAGCCTAGAGTTGACCTATTAGAGACCAAACTTCTAGGCTACTGCCTCAGGCGTGGTCCCAGAAAGATGTTATGTTACACCTGAAATGCCCTCTCTAAATTACTGACAGGGTCTCCCCACAACTGGACCGTTACCCATGATGGTATTGATGCGCTTTCCAGTCAGCTGAGTCCAGTCAGCTCAGATTGTCATGGTCACTGGCATGACATGCTATTTGCATGTCAGGTTTATCAGAACAGTTGCAATCAACAAGGTAAAACGTTTTATTGCAAACTCTGCTCTGCAATGAGTTTTCCATGCTTCTGACCCTCTGAGGGTTGTTCTACACATTCTTGCCACCATTTGGTGCCATGGATATTTTTCATTTCAACTGTTCCGATGCATATGCAAAGGTCTCTTGTTATAGTTTTAATCTGCAGTCTTCCAATGACGAATGATATGGAGCATCTTTTAATGTGTTTATGTGCCATCTGCACATCCTATTATGTGAAATGTCTCTACATCATTTTTGTCCATTTTTAGACAGTTTCCCTCTCTTATAATTTAAGATCTTACTACACACCAGATATAAGCACTCTGATAGGTGGTTTGCAAATATTGTCCCAGTCACACTCCACATTTCCATTTTTACTTGAGTTTTTCTTCTTGAAAGGGAGGTTTTGAATTTTTATAGGGTTAATTATCTTTTTTCTTCCTATTTGGGGGTCATACTTGGATATTATGTCTAAAATCTTTACTTAGCCCTAGGTCTTGAAATATTTCCTTAATTTTCTCACTTAATTCTACAGTTGTATGTTTTCAGGCATGACTGTGGTCCACACTGTGTTTAAGATTAAAACTGAGCTTCACTTTTTACCTATAGAGGTCCAATGTCTTAGGCACATTTGTTGAGCAAGGCATCCTTCCTTCTGATGCTAGATTGTTTTTTCAACCTTGGGAATATCACATGGGTCTCTTCTTGGCTGCTCTATTATTTTCACTTCCTATGCATTGAATCTTTGTTCTTGGTAGATAAATGTTTAGGATTGCTATCTGTTCCAGGATGGTATTTTATATCCCTCTTTGTCTTGTGATTTATTCTCAAATAAGTTGGACAATAATTTGCCATTGCTCTTAAACATAAATCTCTCCCTACATATATTTTGCATCAATGTGGATTAATGCACTTTTAGCTAAAGAAAATTAGATCCAGGTAACATTAATACAAACATATTACTTAATATTTTCATATATTGTGTAGGTCTATTAATTGTTTGTCAAGGGCTTAAACAACTAAATAATAAGTGTTTATATGTTAAATCTGATGTGAATAAAAATGAATGGTATTTTTCAACAGAATCACTGTATTACTGACATTAATCATTGCATTTGTACAAAAGAAATATCTACCTACTAATCTCATGCTGAGAAACAGTTATCAAGCTGCAATAAAAAGTATTTTATTATTATAAAACAGGAGTACACAGAAAAAGAGTGCTGTATTTTAAAAATGGAACAATTGAGGTAGAAGCTACCTGGAAAAAGTAGTTTGTAAAGCCAAAGTTAGTGCTCTATCTCCAGAATAAATGATAACTAGCATTTGTATCATAATTAAAGCTTGCAAATTTAACTCTGTAGCTTTCCCCAAATATCTGCTATTACTGACTTTTAAAGTGCTAGAAAACTTAATCTTAAAGTACATGATCCACTACGTCACCAATGATTACAATCTGAACTTCCCTACGTCTGCCGCCTTTGCTGACTTTATTTCCTTTGGAAGCTGGTTGAAAGTGTGAAACTCTGTGATCCCAGATACACTAGATGTAAAAATTGGAAGAATTTTAGAATGAGGCCAGCAGGGATAAAAAGGTAGTCACACCACATCTCAACAACAAAACAGAAACCAACTAGGTGTAGAAGCCATGTGTTTATCAATCATCTCAACTATACAGGGGGCTCCTGGCACCAGGGTCAAGTCCGATGCAAGCCCTGAAAAAGCAGCAAGAATACAGTTGAAAAGCCCTTAGTTATGGCTAAAGCCCAAAGGGGCTGCAGGGTATGACTTAAGAAGCTTCTTAAGATGTTCAAAGATGATTTCCTGCAACCTGTATGAGCAGATATTGGCTGCTTCATCATCCCTATTTTTAATATGTGCCCAACCAATGGGCAAAATAAAAGATGGCTGAGGATTGTGGTAAGTTTTTTAAACATTTCACACTGATCATGAAGACTCTTTCTTCTATGCTTATGTTTGCCTCCAGACAGAATAATCACTATTTTAAGTGTTTGCAAATTTTAAAATGATTCTTCTTCTCCAGAAAATGGTTAATTTGTGCTTTGCCATGTGGCGCTCTTAAATTTTGAATAACAAACAAAGGAAAAGGAATTGAAAATTTTGAGAGGAGAAAATGGTGTATAAATTGTAATATTCATTTTAATAATATTTTTATAAAAATTCAATGCATTCTTAAATATTTGATTTGTGCATACTAATAAATCTCACAAATAATTTGTACTCTCTAATTCATATCAGAACTTGATGGAAACCTTTCTCTAGCTGCAGAATTTAAGACTTGCCTAATGTTTTATTTACTTGATAATGATATTTTCTTTTCCACAAATGTCATATATATCTCTCTATAAGTATACAGATGCATATACATGAATTTTCCCACTAGTACTAGTTTAACAAGTGCTCAAATTCCACAAACATGCAAATCATTTAAAAATCAATTGTGGTTTTAAGTAATCATGCCATGTATTAAAAGTGATATCTTCAATTTTAAGTGTGTTTTCCCTTCAAAGCAGAATGGGAACACTCTGAAAGTTATAGCAAAGCAAATGTTAGCACTAGGCAAAGCTTTCCCATCCTAAAGTAATCCTTTAGATGAGGATGTCTTTCCACTATTAAGAAAACATCTGTTGCAGGCACAGCAATTAAGACAAATAGTTTCCTCTCTTAATTGTGTGTATGTGAAATGAGCAGTGGGTTATTGAGAGACACCCAGGCCCTGACAGACACAAAGCTGAAGGGAAAGGAAGGAGAAACTGAACAAGGACAAGAGCACCCTCTTGTTATGAAGTGCCTTCAATGATACACTCTGTCACTGAAATAATATTGAGGTCAAGACAAAACAGACTCAAGCAGTGGCAAGGATTGCTCTCAAAATGATAAAGCAAACAGTTCTGAGCTGATGTAGCACTTTCATCTGATAAGAGGACATAGGCCTTAGCAGAGGTCAAAATAAACTCAGTAAACCCTGAATAGCCCGAGCAGGATGGATTTACTGTTGATGACATAAACCCTTCTGAATTTTACATCCTTTCTGAGATAATCCTCTTCCAGACTTAATGATCCAAAAATGTATTTCACTGATTCTGGAGTCTGAATCACTATTGGATTTCATTGTTTATCAATGATGTCATCCAATTATCTCAAATGATTTATTCTTTACTTTTTTCCTAATAACTTAGCACATTATATTGTGGATAAAAAGGGAATCGCTATGATAATGCCTCCTTCCCCTATTCCTCTATGAATTGCTTTGTTACTACCATAAGCACTAGGTTTTGCTCTGTGATCTCATGATAGACAGACAAAGGAGCTAGACTTTCTGTATAACTATGTCAGATAGTTGAACATCTTCAGAAGTTTTAAAGCAGACCTAAGTTGGCAGTTTAAAATCTTCTGACCCCTTTGTGACTTTCCTGAAGTGAGCTCCTTCATTGAGACAGTTGACAAGAGAAATGGTCCGTGCTGGCTTGATACTGAGCCTCACCTCTTCGCAGTGCTTTTCTTCAGTAGTCTCCGAGGAGAGAAAGGATCAGACATGCTCCCTTAATTTTGTTTCCTGGCGATTAACTCCCAGAATAACACCAAATAATTACAACCATAACATTGCAGAGAAAGTTAGAGTAACAGTCAATGTTGCTAAGCTGTGAACTTTGACAAACAAGCCCCTACAAATGGTAGGAGGCTGCTTTGCATACACCTGGTGACAGGCTTTGCCTTGAGGCTCAAGATAGGGCATCATGTTGAAGCAAAGCCTGAAGGTTTGCAGTAAGACATTGGGTTTTAGCAGGAGAGGAGAAGAGAATTAACCACAGAATGAATGTTTTGGGAGGAAAACCAGCAAAAACACAAGTTACATTCTCTACATTTGCCTAGACATCTATTTTTGTATTCATTGTATTCTCTCTCACTGAGAGGAAGACTAAAATAAAGAGAAATCCTCCTACTATGTGTTCTCCCGGGGTACACCACAGAATAATACTGAGCAGTGGCATGTGTGAAAGGTATCGTATGAAATTCTTATTTTCCCTAATTGATGGTTGAGAATCCCTGCATCCCCAGGGGCCCTGAGACTTCCTCCACTGCTGTCAGTCCACAGGGACAGAATCCCTGTCCCCTCCCCAGCCCAACGACTGTGCGTAGACTTCTCTCTTTACTGCTGAAAACCTAGAATTGCCAAGCATTCACCCTTGCTCAGTACCCCGTTATTGTTCCTCTCTTCTTGATCAATACACATTCTTCTTTCCTTTCACTGCTAATATCCCCACCCAGTACTACTGACCTCATTTCAGCTAACTTGGAGTATGTATTCCACACTGCAGACTTAACTGTTCTACCGGCAATGACCTTTTATCACATTCCACTTCATTGTTCAAGTCCATGGAGAAAATGGTTAAATGACTAAACTGTAAGCAAACTTTAAAGAATTTGTAGATTACTTCTCCTGAAAGTTAACTTAATTGTTGCCTCTGTTTTGACAAATTTCTACCTTAACCCAAAGTATTAAATACTAATACAAATTCTGCAGTGTGACAATAGAGAAAGCCTAGAGAAGAGTCCCCACTTAGGGATTTTGGTTTAATGAAAGAAACAGCAGGTAGCTGGGCACTGGTGGCTAGTACCCATAATCCTAGCTACTCAGGAGGCTGAGATCTGAGAATCGCAGTTCAAAGCCAGCCTAGGCAGGAAAGTCCGTGACACTCTTATCTCCAATAAACCAATCATAAAACTGGCAGTGGCTCTGTGGCTCAAGTGGTAGAGCACTAGCCTTGAGTTGAAGAGCTGAGGGACAGCACCCAGGCCCAGAGCTCAAGACCCACAACCAAAAAAAAAAAAAAAAAAAAAGCAGGATTTTTCTATGCAGAAGATTTCCTATACAAATAGTTTGTTCTTTTTTCCTTGTTTAATTTATCTACCACATAAAGAGTCTTTCTAAATCTTGAGATTTTAAATTCATGTGTTTTAATGGTACGAAGATAGTATGTGAAATCATCTTGCTTGAATTTCATTTGGTAAATCCAATACAATTATATAAGGATGAGGTTCTTACTGATTTCTTGCCAGTGAATAACAAAGGAGTGTACACTGCTTATTCAGTCCTTATTGCATTATTCAAACAAGTAACAATTTTAAAAATGCCAAAGTACATCTGGCGCTGATGGGTCACACTTGAAATCACAGCTCCTCAGAAGCTTGAGCTCTGAGGATTGCCTCTGGAAGACGGGCATGCAGGAGAATCTGTGGAATCTCTTCTCCAAACAATCACCAAAGAAAAAGCCAGAAACGGAGCTTTGGCTCAAGTGATAAAACACATAGACCCTGAGTTCAAGCCCCAGGACCAAGACACACACACACACACACACACACACAAATATCAGAAGCAGCAATGAAATAATACATCATATTTTAAAAACAGTTGACTAATTCAGTAATCAGGTAACAAGAGGGAGAATCAGTGGTAGGTATACATAATATCATATGTATTATATATAGATGTTATGTATATATTATATGACATAGTATTATATGTATATATACATATATATATTTAACACTGTTCATATGTTATTGAAAAGCCAAATTCAGAAAAGGAGGCTATAATTCAACACATTTACCTTTGTGCTCATATACCCAATAAAAACTATGTCCACTTAAGAGTAACATCTTGAACTCCTCCAGTCTGTGTAATGTAATTTAATGTCAGCATACCTATTCAAATTATGTAAACTAAGTTTGTCTTTAACCCAATAATTATTTTCATCCTTCCATTGTTCTTTTTGTAAATTTTATTTTATTGTTAAGATGCTGTACACAGGGGTGACAGTTCCATTAGTAAGACAATGAGTATATTATTTGTCGATCATTGTTACCCTGTCCCTTGTTGTTATTCCACTATCCCTTCCCTCCCCCACCTCCCCTACTCCCCCACTCCCCAATCCACCCCCCACCCAAAGTTGTAAAGTTTGTTTCCAATATACTCTCCTGTGGGTATCCTTGTTGTAGTGGGTCATCCTGTGTCCTTGTTTCAGCATACGATTATTCCCCTTCCCCTCCCCAGATTAGTCAAACGTATATACAAGTATTAAAATCAAGTACAGTGACAACAGGGGATATACCATAGGGGGAAAAGCATACAAAAGAAATAACAACAACAGAAGATGGCGGAGGAGAAGCTGGAATCTGAACAAGCTCTCGCATAGAAAGCAGCTTTAGAGTTCCAGTGAACAGTCCTAAGCCAGAGAATCACACCAAGTGTGCCATCACAGGACAGAGAGTTAGACAAGAGAGGGGAAGCCAAGGCAAAAAGAAGCACCGAGTGGTCGCCAGCAGCCGCCACGGCGGCGGCGGCGGCGGCGACAGGGTCGCAAGCGGCAGAGACCACAGCCGGGGGCCATACCTGAGCGCTCACACAGAGAGTCCGGGACGAAGGAGCCAGACGCAGCGGGCGAGCGGATTCTACTCAACACCAGCAAGAATCAACAAAGAGCGGACATCTTCACCCTGCAGCTTGCAGACCAGAGACGACCCAGGATCCAAGACTCGGCACCAGAGACGACCCAGGATCCAAGACTCGACGTGAGTACAAGCCCGACATCCTCACTCCTCAGGGAGCAGAGGAAGGAAGGCCACCCCTCCCCCCCCCAGCACCGGTGATCTCCATCTTGGATACCGACAAAGCTCGGAGTTGCTGCTAGCTCCAGCTCAGGCCTTGGAATAAAATGAGTCATTTAGCAGGTCACAAGAACTTAACGCCGAAGTGACCTGCCAGACTCAGCTCCATCCAGGGAAAAGTCACCCAGCTCAGGCGCCAGCCTAACCTCACTGGGTAACCAGAGCCAGAGGCTGCCCCTCCCTCTAGCAGCCACCACAATCAATTGAAAAACAGAAACCCTGAGAATGGCTCCAGGCTGGGCGCTGTGAGCTTTATCACAAAAAAGCCCCAGGGAAAAGCTACTGTTTGTTGAAAGGCCTCAACGCTACCCAGAACCTAGCCTCATCACCACATCCCCCTCTTTTGTGACTCTCAAAGCAGACCACCCTCCCAGAAAACTAACCTGGGAGGGGGATCTCAAAATTTTGGGTAAAGCAGAGCATTTTTCTGCCTCTTCCAACCAATCGACTTAAGAAACCAATCAAGCCACAGGACCTCAAGCTGACCAGAGACTCCAAGAGACTGGTTGCAGATAAAAGGGAGATACAGGATTCTTCCCACTCCTCCCCCCCCAAAAAAAAAAAAAAATCAAAAGACTTTTTTTTTTCTTTTTTTCTTTTTTTTTTTTTCTTCTTCTTCTTTTCTTTTTTTTTGCTTGTTTTTTGTTTTTTGTTACCTTATATATATATATATATGTATATAAATTTTTTCCCTTCTAAAACATTTATTAATCTTTAATTTTTGCCTCTTCTGAAAAAATAATTGTTTTCCAGTAACTTTTTTTTTCTCATCTTATAATTTTTATTTCAGAATTACGTGAATGAGAGTTTTCCTTTCTTTTCTTGTCTTCTTTCTCTTTTTCTTTCTTTCTTAATTATCTTTTTGTTTTTTATCTAGCTCTACTGAACTTCTGATCTTTTCTTCTCCCTTAAAGCTTTTCACATCTCCTCAATGTCCCTCCCCTTCTCTGAACATATTCACATTCCTCTCTAAATAGATGGTCTTTTAACCTCTATAATAACATTAATTTTTACGTTTCTATTCTTTTTCTGGTCTCTCTTTATTCCCCTTTCCGTCTCTTCTTTTTCTCTCTCTCTCTACTTGCATCCTACCCAACCCATTTCCTGCACTGTGATTAGGACATAGTTAACTCTCCTTGTGCCTCCCAACACCAATCTATTCCGATTTTTTACCCACATCTCTCACTAATCCTAATAATTTCTGGTTTTCCAAATTCTTTTCTGCGGTTCGAAGTCCTTTAACATATAGTCGTTTGATGTTGAATAGATGTATCTGTTGAACTAGATTGTATCTGTAGACTATTGACTGTACAAATGCAAACTTTGGTTGATGGTTGCCTTAAGATAGTGTTCTAGCACAAAACTGGTGCAATCTTTATCTCAAATGGGCCAAGTAAGCCGGAAAAACACAAGAAAAATGGCAAATTCGGGTATCTCAATTCCCAACCTTGATAATCAGGGATTAGAACAGATAAAGAATAATCCAGAGGAGAGTTCCCAAATAGCTCTACAAACACTAATAGCAAACATGATAAATGAGAAGTTTGACAATGTACAAAGGACTCTGTATGAGCGTGATAGGGAGAGAGAGGAGGCATCCCAGAAGTTTATACAGGAATATCATAAGCGTGAGGAAGCTTCTCAAAAACAGATACAGGATTTGCGTGAACAACTTGAGAATACTCAAAGAGAAAGGGAGGAATGGCGTGAGCAGGCAGAGAACACTCAAAGAGAACTGCAGGAATCCCACAGAAGGGAGGAAACTAATCAAAGAGTAATTCACGAATTAAGAGACCAGGTAGAGAATACACAAAGATCACTAAAGACATTCATGGAATCCATTAACAAAGAGCTGAAGGAAGTCAGGGAGACCACAAAGGGAATGCTGAATGGAACCCAACAGAAGGAATGGGAGTCCAAAGAAACCATAACCAATCAACTAAGTGATTTGAGAACAAACACTGAACACCAAATTAAGGAAGTAAAGAAATTCATACAAGACCTAAAACAGAGCTTCAACAAAGAACTTGAAGCCATCAAAGCTGACCAATTAGAAGGAAAAGAGATAAAAAACAAAGTAGAGAGTCTTGACAGCAGGTTAGACCATGCAGAAGATCGAATCTCAGGGATTGAAGACAGCCTAGATATTATAGAGAAAGAACATACAACCATCCAAGACAAGTCCAAGAAATATGATAGGTCTATCCAACACCTGGAGGACACCATCAGAAGGCCCAATTTAAGGATAATGGGTGTAGAGGAGCACCTAGAAACAGAAGTTAATGGTCTAGGAAATTTGTTTAACAGGATCCTAGCAGAGAACTTCCCAAACATACAAAAAGATAGGCCTATTCAGATACAAGAAGCTTTTAGAACCCCAAATAGACCAGACCAGAATAGGACATCTCACCGTCACATTATAATCCACACAGGATCAACCCAGACCAAGGAAAAGATCCTTAAAGCTGTCAAGGAGAAAAGGTTAATCACCTATAAAGGGAAACCAATTAGAATTACCTCAGATTTCTCAGCAGAGACAATCAAAGCAAGAAGAGCCTGGAATGACGTATGCCATGCCCTAAAAACAAACAACTATCAACCAAGAATACTGTACCCAGCTAAACTCTCCTTCATAACTGAAGGCCAAATAAAAACCTTCCATAGCAAAGAAAAATTGAAACAATACATCTCCACCAAACCAGCCCTGCAAAAGATTCTTAAAGATGTCCTACACATAGAAAACCAACAAGAACGCAACAAAGGCCAAGAAATTGCACACAAACTGAGAATCCAAGAACCTTAGGAAGAACCCAGTTTTCACAGCCCCCAAGAAGGTGGATAACATGGCAGGAACTCCCAAATACCTCTCAGTCCTATCTCTTAACGTTAACGGACTGAACTCTCCAATTAAGCGACATAGACTGTCTAGTTGGATTAAAAAACAAGACCCTTCTATCTGCTGCCTGCAGGAGTCACATCTTGCCCGTAAAAACAAACATATTTTCAGGGTTAAAGGCTGGAACAAAATCTACCAAGCAAACGGCCCTCATAAACAGGCGGGAGTTGCAATCCTAATATCAGATAAAATAGACTTCAAATTAAAATTCGTGAGAAGAGATAAAGAAGGTCGCTACATACTAATTAAAGGATCTCTCCTTCAGGAGGATATTACAATTCTAAATATCTATTCGCCAAACAATGGAGCACCCAAATTTATCAAAGAAACACTACTTTCCCTCAAATCCCAGATAGATCCAAAGACATTAATCGTTGGGGATTTTAACACACCACTCTCCCCACTAGATAGATCAACTCGGCAAAAACTCAACAGAGAAACCGCAGATCTAAACAGCTGCATAGATCAACTAGACTTAACAGACATTTACCGAACATTTCACCCAGCAGCATCAGAATACACGTTCTTCTCAGCAGCACATGGAACGTTTTCTAAAATAGACCACATTTTAGGCCACAAAGCAAACTTGTCTAAATTCAGAAACATTGAAGTTATACCTTGCATTCTCTCTGACCACAAGGGAATAAAATTAGAACTCAACACCAAAAGCCACCAAAGAAAGTCCGGTATCACATGGAGGCTGAACAACACACTGCTGAATCATGAGTGGGTCATGGAAGAGATTAGAAAGGAAATTCAAATGTTCATGCTATTCAACAAAAATGAACACACAAATTACCAGCTCCTCTGGGACACAGCAAAGGCAGTACTCAGAGGAAAGTTTATAGCTCTGAGCTCCTACATCAACAAATTGGAGAGATCGGAAACTAACAATTTAATGACACATCTAAACCTCCTTGAAAAAGAGCAGCAAGATAAACCCCAATCCAGTAGACGGAAAGAAATAATCAAAATTAAATCAGAATTAAATGAATTAGAATCCAAAAAAACTATAGAAAGAATCAACAAAACAAAGAGTTGGTTCTTCGAAAAACTTAACAAAATTGACAGACCCTTAGCAAACCTTATCAGAAAAAGGAGAGAGCACACCCAAATTAATAAACTCAGAGATGAGAATGGAAACATCACCACGGAAACAACCAAGATTCAGAACATTATAAGGGAATACTTCTCAAAACTTTATGCTAATAAGTTTGAGAACTTGACAGAAATGGACCTTTTCCTAGCAAATATTGACATGCCAAAACTAAACCAAGATGAGTTAAACCAGCTTAACAGGCCCATATCAAGCATTGAAATAGAAACAGCAATAAGAGACCTCCCAGCTAAGAAAAGTCCAGGACCAGATGGTTTTACAGCGGAATTTTACAAGGCCTTCAAAGCAGAGCTCACACCAATACTCCTCCAACTCTTCAATGAAATTGAAAGAGAAAGCTCACTACCGAACACATTCTATGAAGCCATCATAACCCTCATCCCAAAACCAGGCAGGGACTCATCAAAGAAAGAAAACTATAGACCCATTTCTTTGATGAACATTGATGCAAAACTTCTCAACAAAATTTTGGCCAATCGACTTCAACAATTCATCCAAAAAATCATACACCATGATCAAACAGGATTCATTTCAGGGATGCAAAGCTGGTTCAATATACGCAAATCAATTAATATTATTCATCACATCAACAGGAGCAAGAATAAGAACCACATGGTTATCTCAATAGATGCAGAAAAAGCATTTGACAAGATCCAACACCCCTTTATGATGAAGGTTCTGGAAAAATTAGGAATCCATGGAACATTCCTCAATACAATAAAGGCTGTATATGACAAACCTACAGCCAGCATTATACTCAATGGTGAAAAACTAAAGCCATTTCCTCTTAACTCAGGAACAAGACAAGGATGCCCACTCTCTCCACTTCTCTTCAATCTAGTATTAGAATGCCTAGCTACAGCAATAAGGCAAGATGCAGACATAAAGGGGATCCAAATAGGGAAAGAAGAAATAAAACTTTCCCTCTTTGCAGATGACATGATCTTGTATTTAAAGAATCCCATAGACTCCACTCCCAAATTACTCAAGCTGATTCAAAACTTTGGCAAAGTAGCAGGTTATAAAATTAACCCCCAAAAATCAATGGCTTTTCTATATGCCAACAATGAGAAATGTGTGGCTGAAATTAGGAAAGCAACTCCATTTGTAATAGCCCCACAAAAAATAAAATACTTAGGAATTAACTTAACCAAAGAAGTGAAGGACCTCTATGATGAAAACTTTAAAATCTTGAAAAAGGAAATCAACACAGAACTTAAAAAATGGCAAAACCTCCCATGCTCCTGGATTGGCAAGATTAACATCGTGAAAATGGCAATACTTCCCAAGGCTATCTACAAATTCAACGCGATACCTATCAAAATTCCACCCTCATTCTTCAAGGAAATAGAGGAGGCAATCCAAAAATTCATATGGAACAATAAAAGACCCCGAATAGCAAAAACGCTCCTCAATGGAAAGAACACTGCTGGAGGAATATCAATACCAAATTTCAAACTCTACTATAAAGCCATAGTAATCAAAACAGCTTGGTATTGGCATAAGAACAGACCTCAGGACCAATGGAATAGAATTGAAAACCCAGAAATGAACCTACAGACCTATAGCCATCTAATCTTCGATAAGGAAGCTAAAACAATAGAATGGAAGAAAGACAGCCTCTTCAGTAAATGGTGCTGGCAAAATTGGTTAACTACATGTAGAAAACTAAAGCTAGATCCTTATATATCACCCTGCACCAGAATCAACTCCAAATGGATCAAAGACCTTGAACTCAAAGCAGACACTCTGAAAACATTACAGGATGGAATAGGAGAAACCCTAGGTCTCCTTGGCTCAGGTCGAAATTTTCTGAATAGAGACCCGGAAGCACAACAAATCAAAGAAAGGTTGGACAAATGGGATTGCATAAGGTTGCAGAGCTTCTGCAGGGCAAATGACATAGCTGGCAAGATCAATAGAAAGCCCACCGATTGGGAGAAGATCTTTACTAGCCATACAACGGACAAGGGTCTCATATCTAAAATATACTTGGAACTCAAAAAATTAAACCACCCAACAACAAATCCTCAAAGAAACAACTGCCCAATAAATAAGTGGGCGAAAGACTTAAAGAGAAGCTTCTCTGAAGAAGAAAGAAGGATGGCCAATAGACACATGAAGAAATGTTCAACATCCCTAGCCATAAAAGAAATGCAAATCAAAACAACATTGAGATATCACCTCACTCCAGTTAGAACAGCAAAAATCAAGAACTCTAATAACAACAGATGCTGGAGGGGATGTGGACTGAAAGGAACCTTACTTCATTGTTGGTGGGAATGTAAACTTGTTCAACCACTTTGGAAAGCAGTATGGAGGTTCCTCAAAAGACTTCACATAGATCTCCCCTATGATCCAGCAATCCCACTTTTGGGCATTTACCCAAATGTTTACAAACAAGACCACACTAAAGCTACCAGCACAACTATGTTTATTGCAGCATTATTTACCATAGCTAAGATATGGAACCAACCCAGATGCCCCTCAGTAGATGAATGGATCAAGAAAATGTGGTATATATACACAATGGAATTCTATGCCTCCATCAGAAAGAATGACATTTCCCCATTTGTTAGGAAATGGAAAGGTTTGGAAAAAATTATATTAAGTGAAGTAAGCCAGGCCCAAAGAAGCATAGGTCCCATGGTTTCCCTTATTTGCAATATCTAGTATAGGTATGAGTCAAGCGGAAAAGGCCAGATAATGTGATGTTAGGAAAATGAAACCTTAAATATGTATTTTAATGTTTTCGTTTCTTTCATGCATGTGTTTCTAATGCATTTATAAGATTATTTCTTTGTTGCTTTGTATGTCCCTCCCCCACAGTGTAACCCCCGCTTTCACTATATTTGATGTTAGTATAACATGTGGAGGAGATGGGGACAAACAAGTCGTTTAAGGATTCAGGTGGACCTGTTGCAACAATGAGAAGTACAAAATGTCATGTCAAAACCAGCTTTACAATTTCGGTGTGGGGGGGGAGGGGGGTATAATTGGGTGGGGGGAGGGGGGTAAAATTGGGTGGGGGGAGGGGGGAGACGGGGAAGGGAAGTGAAGGGTAAACAAAGGAGGAGGCTGCAATGCTTGGTAAGAAATGTATGCATTATCCTGCCCATGTAATTGTTGCCCCTCTGTACAGTATGTTCTCAAATAAAATAAAATACAATTAAAAAAAAAAAAAAAAAGAAATAACAACAACAAAAAATAAAATCATATGGCACATTTAAAACAATAACAATCAAGACAGACATTTTGTGTCTATATCTTGGGGTTCATTTCACTTAGCATCATTTTATATATTCATTTGTACATGGTTATGGAGCTTTTCAGCTGATCTGATAAGATTATCCAAAATGTATAATAATTATTGCAAATAAGGAAAACCACGGGACCTAAATTTATTTGGGACTTGGTAACTTTACTTAATATTATTTTTTCCAAGTATTTCCATTTCCTAACAAATGGGGTGGTGTCATTCTTTCTGATGGAAACACAGAATTCATATATATATATATATATATATATATATCACATTTTCTTGATCCATTCATCTAGTGAGGAGCATCTGATTTGGTTCCAGATCTTAGCTATGGTAAATAATGCTGCAATAAACATAGTTGTGCTGGTAGCTTTAGTATGGTCTTGCTTGTGATCATTTGGGTAAATGTCCAAAAGTGGGATTGCTGGGTCATAGGGGAGCTCTATGTGAAGTCATTTGAGGAACCTCCATACTGCTTTCTAAAGAGGCTGAACAAGTTTACACTCCCACCAACAATGCAGTAAGCTTCCCTTCTGTCCACATCCCCTCCAGCATCTGTTGTTATTAGAGTTCTTAATTATAGCCATTCTAACTGGGATGAGGTGGTATCTCAGTGTTCTTTTGATTTGCATTTCTTTTATGGCTAGAGAAGTTGAGCAAAGGACATAGCTAGCAAGATCAATAGAAAGCCCAAGGATTGGGAGAAGATCTTCACTAGCCATACAACAGACAAGGGTCTCATATCTAAAATATACCTGGAACTCAAAAAGTTAAATCCTCCAACAACAAATCCTCAAAGAAACAACTGCCCAATAAAGAAGTGGGCTAAATACTTAAAGAGAAACTTCTCTGAAGAGGAAAGAAGGATGGCCAATAGACACATGAAGAAATTCTCAACCTTTCTAGCCATAAAAGAAATGTAAATTAGCCACACTTTTCGCTGGGATACTAACCCCGTGGTTTCTTGGAGAGAGGTCAGTTAGACCCTGGCTGCATCTCCACCATCTTCCTTGCCAGCCTCCAGTGTGGGTCCTGCTGAGAGTATCACTCACTTTGTATCTCCATTCCATGTTGAAAAATCATCATGTTTATTTACATGAGTGTCTATTTCTAATACAAAATAATGGGTCTCATTATGACATTTTCATTCACAACGAATCTCCCCATTACCATTTCCCCCCATTTTTATGTTTCCTTTTTTGTCCCCCAAATGTCTACTTTCTTCTTTTATAAATTAGTTCCCAAAATCAAATTTCCCCACCTGAAATAAGCAAGATTGTATTATCTTTACTAATTGCAAGAGATATGGAAATAATCTTTATCTTCCTGATTTCCTTTAATTTACTGGTCTCCAATTCCATGAATTTTCGTGATAATTACATTATTTTGTTCTTCTTTGTGGCTGAGTGATAATGCATTGTCTATATATACCATGTTGAGAAATCATTATTCAGCTTGCTACACAGTAAATAGTAACTAACACAATTGGCAAGACATTATACAGGTATAAACTGATACTAAGCTTAGATACTTAGATACACCAAAAATAATTTTAGATGGTATAGAAATGTTAAACTGAATAATCTTGTTACCACGTGCAGAATTTTCCTGAAAATTTCATCTATAAAATTTCAAATATCCTGGTATTATATTTACTTCAATTATAGAAATCTACTTTCTATTTACTAAGTTAAAATCACTACTAGAAATTTGTATTTTTATAAATGAAACCATTTTAAAACCTGTATTATTAATTCACACTTTGCATAATGAAGAAAATTTCTTTCAATGAGGTCATTTTGATTACTGTGCCAATAATTATTTTATTCTAGAAGCAGAATAATGAATTTGTTCACACAAAGAAGCTGTTTGTATTTGCTAGTATATTTATAGTGCCTAAGTATCAGGTCCTATTCTAAATATTTAATTCTTAATAAGTCATAGAAATTACAACTGTGCTGTCAAATATGAGACGTCAAACATGAATGATATGAAAAATTCCATTTGAATATGAATTCAAATGGTTTAAAAATGGTTCTGTCATGACTACAAAAGATGAGCAAGAATTATAAATATGCTTTACTGGTATAGATTGAACTTTGTCCTCTTTAAATATACTAAGTTCTCCTCCCAGTATTGTGGTATTTGGAGGTGGGGCTTTGGAAGGTGACAAAATTGGTAGAGTAGAGATCTCAAGAACAGGATGCATTACTGAGGAGAGAAATCCTAGAAGCCCCTTCTTTTACTGCCATGTAAAGACACATCCCAAAGTTACTGTCTATGAAGTGGAACGTGGAACTCACCAGAAACTCACTCTTAACTTCAGACTCCTTTAGCCTCTAGAATTTAAGAAAAACCAATTCATAAGCTGACTTGCTGATACCATTTTTTGTTGCTGCATGTGAAGTCTTAGACATCTATGTATGGAAAAGATATTTCTCCAACTCTAGTTCTTTAGCTAAAGTTACATCTTTTGATAAAAATGTGGGTATTTAAAGTCCATTCACTCTGACAAACTGTTTTAAAGACTAAATTATATATAAATGCATTAAAATACTATAACACTAACAATAATGAACACAAGGAGTTCTAATTTAAGTTAATTGACAATTGACTCCTCACACCTGAGGACTGCAGGCAGGCTAGCTGTGCAGTCATGCCCAAATCATTTAATTAAGCTCACAATAATTCTATCTTGCATTATAAGAAATAGGGCTGATTTAAACACTAATTATATGCTCTGTAGCATGGTGTTTTGTGCATAAATGTTTGGGTGTGAGGGCACTTATGTATGCATACATGTTGTCTGTTTTGTAAATAATTTCCCCAGGTTTTTCTTCAGACATTTTAAACAGTAAGTTAAGAGACAATTAATAAATGAACATTCTGAGAAGGAAAAAACACAATTCAACTTACATAAGAAAGTCATTCAACTGCAGGGATTTTCTCACGTCATTTTTTCCCAGTTTTATGAACATCCACCCCTTCAACCAACTTGCAATGTGTCAGGGCTGATCCTTTCACTTGTTCTTAGCAACGTACAAGTTTGCAATAGTTGGGATTTACTCCATGAAATAGAGCATTGCATAAACGGATATAACTGGCACATTTGAACCTCACATCTGAGAAAATCAAATAATAAGTGACTCGATTTCACTTGATTACTGTAAACAAAAGCATTAATGAGCAAGAAAATGGAAAAGACAAAGTTTCGTTTGAACTATGACATTTTTTCTATTAAAATAATCATCACACCAAACATTTTTAGCCATCTGCTCGAGTGAAAGCACACCGGGCTTCTAAGTGAGTTCTGTGCATACAGATCCTCCTTACAAAGCCTGGCAGCTCAGAGGCAAAACCATTCTGACCCACACTTAACACTGCATCCAGACGGACTCAACATGGAATATGTTACATTTAGCATATTAGTTTGTCCCGATAAAGCACGTTTCTACTATATAAATGAACTCTTATGGGGTTGTCAAATAAGGACATTTGGTCAGATGAGTTTGCAATTTGCTGCTTGAAGAGCAGACACAGAATTCCAACCATGACATGCTGTGTGGGCAGGCGCCCTGGCCTCTAAGCCTCAGTCCCCCAGAAGTGCACCTTGCTCTCATCAGCTGTGGCCTCTGCCAGCTGTTCTCACGGTGAGGCTTATGAATTCTGCATTCTCTGAGCGATCATAACTCACTATTGTGAAGCTATTTTCTAAAGCCAGTGAAACAAGAACTTCACCCACGTGGAGTTGTCTCACTAGATTCTTTACATCACCCACAGATGAGCCAACAGGTGCTTTTAATAATAGTCTAGATTAAAGGAGGATGCTCCTAGGAGAAGGAAACAATGGCTCGATGCCTCTATGCTTCTGATCATAAAAAATCATATTTATTGAAATTAATCCCAGGAAATTTAAATGGAGGTCCTTTTCTTTGTTGCTCTTATATTTTCACTTCCTTTTCTCTTGTTTGTTGGTTTACCTGTTCTTGGCAGGGTAAAGGAAGGCATAGAACTGGTGGGACAAAGGATGAACAAATATAACAGTGGAACTCTCCAGACACTATGTGGAGAAGGAACTATATAAACTGTAGGTGGAGACAGGAGGGAAAAACTGGGAGAGAGCAAAGGACAGGGTGGCATGATCCGAAAAGAAATGTACTCTTTACCTGATTTATGCAACTGTATCCCCTCTGTATATCACTTTTATAATGATAATCAAAAAATGAAAAAAATAACTTTCTGTATATAAACTTGTATCCATTTAGGGATAATTTAAGGCAACTCAAATTTTATGACTCTGGTGTTAAAAATTCATAATTTATTTTCTGGGAAACAAAATTATTCAACTAATAGTACTTTCAATAGGCAACATTTCTAGGTATGATTTGCATCATGCAGAAGGCAATTGGTTCACTCGTTTAATATTTTTAGACAATTACATACTATGTGTTGTTTCAGGTACAGTTTCAAAAAATGATCATGTCAGCCCTTTGGTTGTACAGTATTTTCTTTGAAATAAAGCTGAGCCAGTTTTTGTCTGTCATGAAATACAAAAACCGGCTGAGAAGTAGTGTATGAATAAATGTCAGGTCATTGTGGGTCATTTCACAGATCCAAACCAAAAAGATAAAATGGCAGTAGAAGGTTTTGGAATATCTGCTGGGACATAGAACATTCAGAAGAAACAATAGCTGTTAACCAGAGAAGTAACTATAGGTTTTCATATTTATAAGAAAGAAACAAATGCTATTGGTCTCAGATCTACTCAGCAATTGAGCTCCTCTTCTGAAGCAGAGTGGGCTTTTTGTTATTGTTGTTGTGTTCTTTGTTTGTTTTTTAGCATATCTACACAAAACAAGTTGCCCAACTCAGTTACTACAAACTCTAAACTTGCTACGGCAACTGAACCTCTCTTCACACACTGCTTATTATTTGCTCATAGAACTGAGGGATTCAAATGAGTACTACTCAGATGAAGTGGTCAGCAAGCCTCATGGTACATGAAATTTTTGTTTTGATATAAAAACCATGACTATCACAGTAATGGGGACAGACACAGAAATTCATGAAAAAAATTAAGATATTGAATCCCAAAGGAGGGTCAAGGTGCTCTCACCAGAGGAGAAAATAGAGAGGAGGGTATTCTTATGGCTAGGAACTTGTCATAATTGGTGAGAGAACACAATATTAACAGAGCCAAGCATCCATTTGCAAGCGTAGAAAATACAGAAAACTACACAGGAGAGCAGTGGTAGCTGTGTGTTTAGTGAGCAGGTGCATATGTATCACAAAGATTAATAAACCAGCACAGCCAGGTGCTGGTTTCTCTGGTCTATAGTACTAGCGACTCAGGAGACTGAGATCTGAGGATTGCAGCTGCAAGCCAGCCAGGGCAGGAATGTCTATAAGAGTCTTATCTCCAATCAACCACCCCAAAACCAGCAGCAGAACTGTGGCTCAAAGTGGTAGAGCACTAGCCTTGAGCCAAAAGAGCTCAGGGACAACATCCCAGGCCCTGAGGTCAAGCCCCGTGACTGAAAGAAAGAAAAGAAAAGAAATGGGGACAAGTCACATGGAGGAAGTCATTTAAGTGAAGCTTTCAGTACCCATAGGAGAGACATGAATTTAGACATTAGATTACTATTTTAATCACAAAATTTGTATTACAAACTTAAGATTAATGTTGTGATGTTTTATGTAATTATTTTCAGACTTTTTCCTCTTGTTCATTCGAGACATGATTACAGAATAGGGGGGACCTTTAAACTCCTTTATTGTTGACCTGGAAAAATATCACGAACACTCCCTCCAACTATCTCTTCTGAAGATTTGAAATACACACACACACACACACACACACACACACACACATGAAAGACGTTTACATACAAACTAGCAAAGCTACAATCAGAGGTGACCTATGGATGCAACATGAGTCCTTGTAAATAAATTATGTTCACTTCTGGGTAGCATTTTCCATTTATTTTTTGTTTCTCTGACTTCCTCCAGGAAATCCTCTTTGGCTTTCTTAGGAGCAGTGCAGTTTGTCCCATGCTGAATCACACCATGTACTCCACATACTCATCCGTCCCCAGGGACTGCAAAGTCCAGTAGAACAAATCGCCCTGGCCCATTTCAACAGGGACCATTTCTTCACATAGGACATGCCTGTCTGCTCACAGTACTGCTGGCTGTCATTAGCTCCTCCCATCTTGTCACGTGTTACTATCTTAGTAGCAGAGAGGTCATCCCCAAGTAATCATCAATACTCTGGCTTAGGACTGAGAATGCTATTTGTTGAGCCAATCAGAAACCGGGGTGACATAGATCAAAGCCATGCTTTTCCCCAGAAATTGCTTTCAAGCAAAGAAACTAGACTTGCCTGTGGCTCTGTGGGCTTCCCAGGGATGTATGTACCTCATTGAGAACGTGGTAGATGTGGGCTACTAATGCCTACGCCCTTTATTCTGTTCACAACTATTCACAGTGACATCTGAATATTCCATACTAGATCTTCCAGGGGATTGTACATAGAAATCTTATGTTTTATTCCATAATGATATGGTAAAATTCATCAATGAAGCCAATGAAGTTTTGCTTCTTGGAAAGTTCTTAACGATGAACACAAATAGTTTTTTATGATGCTCTTCGTTACAGTGTTCACATGAGTTCAAAAATATGTTACTAATATTACTCAATCCTACATGGTTTTAGAGGAATTGATTTTTTTCTCCTTTTTATTTTTTAATCAGACCTTTGTCACACCATGCTTTCTCTCATAGTAGAATTGGCAAGCAAGTGCTGCTATTTTATAATTAGGCATGGGTTCTTTTTTCTTTAATGCTTGGCTCTAATTGCTAGGCAAATCTGTCTCTGACTTTGTGAAACTTCTGTTCTAGAGTTTAAACAAGCACAATGACCATTTTTCCTGGTGATGCTTTTATTGAGGGTAGAGTACAGTGGAAAGAAACTAGAGTAGAGATGTGTATAGAATAGAGGCAAAAATACATGCAGAAATACAAAATGACAGGATATCCAACCCGCCATAATATCTCAAGAAAATATAACTGCTTCCTCATTTATTGAGGTACTGTATTATTAATGAGGCCATGTCAAGTTCAAATACTCTAGAATAACCCAGAAGCAGGGGGGAAAACGACCAACTTTATCTTCCATTCCCTCTATGCCTCTTGTCTGCTTAGGACCATTTTTTTCCTGTAGAGAGAACACAGCTACATTTTTGGAGGCATTTTTCATAGTCTCAGAGACTTACCCGGGTATTTAGAAGGCCGGAACCCCAAACAACTCTAATTCCCATGCAGCCCTAAGCACAACCACCAGGTCAGCTGTCAACAGATGAGATGAGGAGATGTTAAGGGTGGAATTTTGTGACCACAAAAGGGTCTGAGGTATTTCTAAGCCTGTCAAACAAGAAACATGGAAAGTAGCCATGATACTCACGGCAGCAGGCCATGGATAGAGGAAAGAAAATAAATCCAACTTCTTGTAGATCTTAAATCTCCCATTTCTAGTAGTCTAGATAACCCCAACTCTACATCTTACCCTTGAGTTCATCCTCCCTAGAGCAAAGCCTCTCACAGTGAAGAGTACATATATTGCTTATCTGAACTTTAAGCATATAGTGCACCGTTCTAGGTTCTTCCATGGTTCTGTAAGAGCCTGGAAGAATCCGCATGGAGGTAGGCTTGTCCGAGAGCCGCGTACCGGTGGCTGAGACCTGTATTCCTACCTACTCAGGAGGAATCTGAGATCTGAGGCTCACAGTTCAAAGCCAGCCCAAGTTGGAAAGTCTTTGAGACCCTTATCTAAACTAGACTATGAAAAAGCAGATGCAAAGCTATGGCTCAAGTGGTAGAAAGCTAGCCTTATTCAAAAGCAGCTCAGGGACAGAAACTAGGCCCTGAGTTTAAATCCCTGGGCTGGCTAAATAAATAAATAAATAAATGACTTGCTGCAATCCTAGCACCACTTGAGCCTGGTCCTGCTAGACTTGGCTTTGTAATGACCCCACATTCTCTTAGTTCAGCAGAGAGGCCATGTGTGTTGACCAGGGCAGCCAGGGCTTAGTTAGAAGATGGCACATCACAGTGCCTACATAATCTTAGATGAGTTAAGAGTAGTGTGGTACTTTAAGCTTAGATCTGTAAAAGCCGCTTGCTGAGAGGATGGGTCTCCACTGTTGCACTCTTTGTTTCACTCTTGCAGAAGATAAAGTTTTCACCTTTCCTACAGCACTTTCCAAGATTCTACGATAAAAGTCAAGTTAATTGTATCAGATGTCTTTGCATCTGTTCTCTGTGTTCCACTGAAAAGTCTCATAAGAGACTTGAAAGGTGAGTACATTCGTCACTCTTGGAAGTCATTGCAAAAATGGCCACTATGTTTTGGAGCAAGTTAAGAACAATTAGAACAGTGTTTTCAATGCTAATAATTGTATGTTTCTAATACAGGGCTTCCTCATTATCTTCCAATAGTGGTAGACTACCCAGGGAATACAGTTGACTTCTACCCCTGTGTGGACCAACGATGTCATCCCTTCCTCTAAACCTGATGATGTACTTTCTGAGTGAGAATTCTCCTTAAGGTCTAGTGTCACCTAACTAATGGGAAGACTCCAAACTTCCTTTTAGAATTTTGGAATTTGGGAAAAAAAACATTTCTTCTCTCCCTTTCCAATTCATTCTGGCTACCATGTGGGTTCTTTACCTGCTAGGGAAGATTGTGTTTTTAAGGATCTGTTTTAAAGGGTAGAGGCCAACTTCCATGTTTGTCTTCTTAATTCTCCATCTTGTGAGTGTTTAAGTAAGTCAAGCCACTTTATCGTGTGTCCCTTGCTCAGGTGAAGATAGGTTCTCACTGACTCTCATGGGCATTGTGATGCTAGGTTTAGTTTTGCATCCATTTCAAGAGCAGAATTCACTTCAGGGAATTCTTGGGACATCTATAACACAACTATACCTCTGCCCAGTACACTGAGAATCATAGTCTCCAGCTGCCACAAAGAACTATGAATAGAGAAAATAAATTAGCTCAAGTTGGGCACTGGTGGTTCATACTTGTAATCCTAGCTACTCAAGAGATTGAGCTCTGAGGATCACCGTTCAAAGCCAGCCATGGCTAAAAAGTCCCCATGAGTCTCTTACCTCCAATTAAGTACTCAAAAACCAGATGTGAAGCTGTGGCTCAAAGTGGTAAAATGCTAGTCCTTGAGCAAAAGAGCTCAAGGACAGAGCCCATGCCTGAGTTTCAGCTCCAGGAATTAAAACAAAACAAAAAGCAAAAGAAAACCTCAAATGTCTCCAGCGAATTATTCTACAAAACATTTATTGCATTTTTCTAAAGATTCCCTGTGAAGAAATAGAAAGACCAAGACATCATTGAATTGTCTTCCTTCTAGTGATATTAACTCAGTAATTAACTCTGGTGGGGAAAAGGTATACACTGATTATTTCATAATTTATAAATGTTTTTACAAAGTGATGAATTCTCATTTGATTCCAGACTTCTGGAGAATGAATAAAAAATGTTTGGAGCAACTTAAATTTTATAATAAACCACTGTTAATCTTGGGACCTTGAAGTCAAGCTATTTTAATGCTCTACAAGTTCTACAACAAAAGCAAGGCATATATGGAACATCACTAACCCCCAAGTGCATGCCTTGGTGAAATGAATTAAGCACTAGAAGAAAGCAATGTGTGGTAATAGACATTTCTGACTATATCACCCTACCTACACAGCCTATGGCAATATCTACTTTCCTTACAAGCACTAGCAAAACAACATACCCAGCCAAAGAAATCACAGCCAGATCAAAAAGCTTTAAATGTTTTGAATTATCCTGCCATAATTAATCCTTTAACAGACAAACACAGGACTGAAAATAGTTTTAATGTATCTATTATTATGAGTTTAAATGGATGTAGGAAAACAATGGGACATAACAAACACAAACAGATAATTCACTAATCACAACCATTGAATCATTCTGCTTAGATGAATTGCTTGTCAGAAAGTGTTCACTTTCCATAGATTTAGAATGTCAAATCAGGAACATTTCCTAATTAGCTACTGAACATCATTTTGTTGTAAATCACTTGTACTTATAATGACTGAACTATAGATGTATGTGTTATACTGAATTAAATATATATCTAAATGTGTGTGCATATATATATATATATACAGTTATTTTCCATCACTAAGTTAAATCCATACTCATTATCAACTTAGTTTTAAAGATGAACTGATGTAAGTACTGACAGAAAACCAACTTGTAAAAAAATCCTTACCTATTGGATGTTTTGTGGTTTTCTGATGCTGCCTGTCATATTTATGGCTGATAAATGAGATGGAAAAGCATTGACTTAAGCATGGATTGAAACCCTGGCCCATCCTGTTTTCCTACTTGAAAATATTTTGTTCTTAAGATTCTTCCTCCTCTCTTCATGTGCAGGGTCAGGACAAAGCTGTTCATTTCATCTCTTACAGCAGGGTACAGCTTCAATTTATCACCATCAACTAAGAATACAATTTCATCTAAATCACTACATTTATGTCAAGGCAACTCACAAAACAACCAAGGAAACTTTTGAAAGTTTTAGACCTGTATCTATGGAGTGACTCTAGACTGATAGAAGCTGTCTCCATGGATGTTCTTTCCATTTTAAACTCACAAAGTAATTCTTATATTTATAAGGTAAAGGGTAATATTTTAATGCATGCACTCAAAATATTACAATCAGCTAATTATCAATTGCAAATGCTTATCATGTATTTGTGGTGCCAATATTCAAAATTCTGTTTTCAACATGTTTTAAAATATGCAGCAAATTATTTTCATCAATGGTTACTCTACTCTAAACCCTACTAAACTCTTCCTTTGATAACTCTGTAACACAGCACCCATGAACCAGCATCTTCCTGCCTACCCTGCCTCCCTGCCCTGCCCAGATGTCAGAGGCCAACCAGTCTTCTCAACATACATCTGTGAGACCAACGTATCTCAGCCTCAGCATCTAACATTTGTGTTTCTGTGCCTCATTCTATTCAGGCAGAATATTTACAAGAGTGCTACAAATTACAAGAGTCCGGGATTGTAGCTTGAACTTAGTGTCTCATTCTGGGCAGGCAGATGCTTTATCAGTGACCTATAACTGCAACCCTTTTTTTTCACTTGTTATTTTGGATTCTGGGTCTAGTTTTATGTAAATACAGAAATACCCTATTTTCAATGAAATGTGTCCCACTACAACCCTCTTCTCAACAGTTATTGCCTGGGCTGTTCTAGAACTACCATATCCCCAGTCTCCACTACTCACATAGCTGGGGTGACAAGAGCAAACCACCACATGCAATTCTTGGTTGGGAACAGGTGTAAATGGCATGGACCTTTTGCCCTTGTTTTTCTTAAATTTCAATCCATCTCATCTCAGGCTCCCAAAGAGCTAAGACTCACATTTTCAGTTGAGATCTCTACATGGCAAGTGAGAGGAATCATTTTAAATGTTTATGTATAACTTACTTCCAGTTTCTCCAAGAATAATTATTGAAGAGAAGGTCCTTTCCTCAATGGAATGTTCTTGATGACTGTGTTGAAAAGTACTTAGCTATACACAGATGAAATTATTTTTTTACATAGATGAAATTATTTCCAGCTGCTCTCCACCAATCTATTTGTGAGTTCATTTTAAATTAATTATATATATCATTTAATTATAATTTACTAATAACAATAATGTATTAATTGTATATAAATATATAACATATACATTTATGTATCACATACACATGTAAATGCTGTGATCTTGTCTATAAACAGACAATTTAATTTCTCTCTTTCCAATACTGTTGCTCTTTTATTTTTTTCTTTATGGAGGAGAACTGAATTAATAAGACTTACTGAATGCCATTGTGAAATTAATAGTATTATCAAAAGTAAATTTTATGCCCCATTAAAGCATGTAAATATTCAATAAATACTTGTTATTGTTATAGACATTTTTGTTATAGAACTAATCATGAGGCAAACTAACTTGTGTATATTCTGTTCATTTATTATAATTAGACACAAATGGGGCTACAGGCTAGCTCAAGTGTTTGTCTAACTAGTCAGAGGCCCAGAGTTCAGATGCTAGCAACAATCAAAAGAAAAAAGACATGCTAAATACTCAGGCTTCCCCAAATTGCAAAGTATAGATATCATAAGAGAGACAATAATTATTTGTTTTAAAATATCTTCAAGTAGATGGAACAATAAATATTTTTCCACTCCAAATTTTCTGATGAATTCCTTTGTCCTGACAACCACATCAGAGTGTATTGGTTTGTGCTTCTCTGTTTGAGCTGCCAGGGGCATTGGGTTTAAAGATACTTGCTCTTGTGAATCACTATTCAGTTCTAATCATTCTCCTGCATTCATTTGCAGGTCTAGTACTCTCCATCCTGGGTACATTGTTCAGGTGAGAAGTTCTTGGATAAGAGGGCCTCCCTGATATGATGAGCTCAATATATTCACCAATTCTTCTATGAATTTCCTGCTTCTGTCTGCCTATATGGCAATAAGCATAAAGCTTGAGGGAACTTCATCATTTAGAAAATGCAGAATGTTTCCAGTTAAGGATCTAACTTCAGTCTTCGGACACTCAAGCACAGTTATAGCAATGATCTCATTCCTGGTTTCTTATTGTAAAAACCATCAGACTTAGTCTGTTTCTGGGTTAAGGTGGAGGAAGGGACCAGGATTTGGAGATGCTACTCAAAGATCAGACCTGCAGCATAGTGAACACAACAACTCATGTAGAGTGACTAGAGGAGGGTTAGGGAAGACAATAGGAAGACATGACGGCTGTCCACGGAGAGGCTCCAACATGTAAGGTAAAGGAAGATAGGAATTCCCCAACTTAACCTCTCAAGGGGGAACTTCCCATTGAAGTGGGTGGATGGCCAGTCCCACAAAGCTAGCCACAAGGATAAGATGAACACATAGTTCTGAATTCGCAACATTGTCAGAACCAAAACTATGCATGGATTGATCAGAAAATCAAAGAAGAAAATGAAAGAAATAAACATAGAATTTCACAAGGATGTTTGTACTATCACTAATCTCTTTTGTATGTGAACTTTATCCCTCGGCTGGAAATCTTTAAAAATAAAGGTAAGTTAATACACATATCGTGTATATATACAAAAAAAAGAAAATGTAAACATAAAAGGAAGAGTGAACACTAAATGGGGCGAACAGTTGAGAACTGTATAACATTTCTTATATACAAGTAGTGATTATGATATTATAATGCAATCTTGGGAGACATCTGGTTTTCAAGTAACAAATTTAAGCCTCTGTGTGCTGTGTGCAGTGTTTACTTGTGCTGCTTTTATTAATTTACTCAAAACAAATGCAGAAGCCTTTTCTGGCTCTTACAGTGAGAAAACTCTAACTCCAGCTTAAGAAAAAAAACCCTAATTGCTGGTAATTAATGGTTTACTGAATTAAGTAAAGCAATTTGCAGCAAAGATGGGCAGTTCCCTTGGAAAGGAGTAACTAAGACCCAGAATTTTTGGTATTATCACTCTGGACCTAGAAGGATACATTATCACTGGTGTATCCCAACCATTTCAGTTTGGAATACCCACTATTTAAGAATGATGAATGTAAATTAGTTTCTATTGTTGGTTTGCACAATTGCAGCAAAGAGATATAGATCACGTAAGAACATTGCTCACTCATTTATATGGAGTGAAGAGGTTCATGAGTTCACTGTAGAAGGAGACAGGATGATGCCTGGAAAAAAACTAGGTGATATACTAATAACCCTCAATAAATATTAATGACTTGTCAAATTATTCAGTACAATTATCCAAAAGTGAATGAGTGAATAAACAAACATTCACAAGTAAAAATATTTGAAACCAAATGCTACTCTAGGAGTTGCAATTAGGAGAGCAGAAAGAAAAATCATGTCACAAATCCCAGTGTCTCCTCATGATTAAAACACTCAGTAAACTAAGAACTCCCTTATATTAATAAATAATGACTACAAGAAAATGCCTTATAATTAGTAAATGCATTGCCATTATAATATAGCAGTACACTATATGACTGCATTGTCTCTGAGGAGGCCGGTGTGAACAAACTTATTGCACACATAAAAATATAGCACAGATAATTGTATAGGCGTTTAGTAGGCTGGACTTTCTAGGTTTATGTAAGTAACCCTGTAATGTGACATCACAATATCATCTATGGACCATTTCTGGGTGAATAGCCCCAAGTGAAACATTATCATATGTAGTAAAACAATTCTGTCCAGCATAAATATAAATATAACAATGATCCAGAGAAAGCAATTCCAAAATGTGTCAATAAATTTGAGGTATTAATATAACTCAATTCACCAAATGCAACTGTGGAAAAAGGACATGCCTTTATGGATATGCATGTATTTAGGAATGCACATAGTTACAATATTTATAATAAGCCAAGGGGAAGAACTTAAACAATGTAATAGAAATACAGTTGCACAGACTTAATCAAGTACATTATGATGCTGTGAGAAAACCCCAGAATAGTTACCAAAAAGTTAAGGTACATTTACATATCCTTAAAGATGATGGCTAATTTCAATATTACATGGGCAATATCATGGACAGAGAAATCAATCTGCCAAAATATTAACTAGGGTTTTTTCTGACTTAGAAAAGTGTGAAGATCGTCTTTTCTTTCCTATAACTTCAAATTCTCTATCTTTTACAATAAAGTACTCTATAAAAATGAATAACTAAGGGCAAATGCATTTTTGATCCTGAAGTTCTTCCATGCTCATTCACCACCAATGTGCCTCTGTAGATTTACAAAGTATGATGTTTGAAATACCATATGTGATAGCAACATGGTTTTATGCCTAATATTTTAACAGAGTTTCACTGCTTGTTCAACAGAAGTTACTACAAGGTGCACTTTAGCTTTCTGTGATGCCTGAGCTTTTCTGGAATGTTCACGGTGCTTTCCCATTTTCCCTGGCTTCATATATACCTCCTTAGATGAGTTATTTCTGTTCTCCAGTCTTCAGCAACCAAGGGAGTGTGTGATTGCATGTATCTACTCTTCCTACCTGTGTCCATTAACAGACAAATGTTTGTTTAACAATGGAACATGAGAAATTTCCAGACGAAAACTTGCATCACTTTGACAACAGTGTTTGACAGAAAGTTAAACACACAGGCTGACAGTTATTTGGGGTGTTAACCATTCTGAAACATATTTGGAGTTTAAGACAGTACATTAAACTGTGGCAGCACCTCCGTGAATCCATGACTGCTTTAAAAACGTGTGTGAGGTGAAAAGTAAGGTTACATAATGGCTCCAGCTGTATCCAGATCCTTTCTTAAGTCTGCAACTAATCTTAATGACAGAGCAAGAAATGAGGACAAAATTAAACAAGGTACATTACAACCAAAGAGATCTGACATTTGCATATGAACATCTGTAAATTGGAAGATTTCTGTCATTTTCACACTTAAATAAATGTAGAGCAAGATGTGTGCATGTGTGTATGTATATATATATATAATATACATATATATGTATATATATACATATATATATATACACACACACACACACATATATATATATATATATGAAAACTAGAACAAAACAAGTATAAGAATTAGGTGGTGGGGCTGGGAAAGTAGCTCAGTGGTAGAGCACTTGCCTTGCATGCCTGAGGCCCTGGGTTCGATTCCTCAGCACCACATAAGCAAAAAGAAAAAAAAGCCGGAAGTGGCGCTGTTTCTCAAGTGGTAGAGCACTAGCCTTGAGCTGAAGACCTGAGGGACAGTGCCCAGACCCAGACCGGACCCCCCCCCCCAAAAAAAGAATTAGGTGGTGACCAATAAGAAATAGATGATCATAATGATGCTCATGATGATGAAGAAAGTAAACTGTAGATGATAAGTAGATAGATGATAGGTAGATAGACAGATAGTAATAAAATAAACAGATTTAGAAGATATAACTGTTAGATAGCTGATTGATAGATAGATGATAAATTGAGAGAATAGTTGTGAGATAGATGACAGATAGATTATAGACAAGTGATAAAGAGACAGATTGATGGATGATAGATATATACATATGGCTACATGCATAGATATATAAGTATATGAAGACAATATAATGCAAAATAGAAATTCTATGTGCAAATGAAGGGAAGAAGAATGCAGTAAGGAGGTGATTGGAGATGTGTATACTGTAAATATCCATGGTAATATCACAGTGAAACAACTCTTATATTCACGTAAATTCAAGAATTAAGTATAACAAAGTTTTGAACTTGATGATAGCAAATATGTTTTTCTTTATAATTTATTCTTTTAAAATTTATTTTTAATGCACTCGACCCAGCAGGTGAGAAATGAAACCAATTTATCTACAACTGATAACTGGCTAAAGATAATGATAGAAATATATTTCTAATTCCCAGTCTCTCTTATATCTATTTTTTAAGCAGAGTTGAAAGAGGAGGCTACTTTTGTTTCTACAGCTCAGGCATAAATACATCTTGGGAGAAAAACTGTCCACACTTCTCAATACAATTTGTGAAAATGTTTTAGAAGTAGAACTTGATCATGATGTGATTGCCCTACGGAGCATACTTCTTACTTGAGTGATGTTTTGTGGTTTATTCTTCTCCTTTAGGTAAGTTACTAAATTCGAGAGATAGTATTTTTCCCATCACGAATCACTACATTTACACTTATCCTCAAACATATGTCAAAAAGAAAAATTGTGAGGCCATGAAATTATGCTTCCTGCTATGAGGTTCTAGAGTAGGAGTCACTAAAGAATGAACAATCCATACCTGTGTTTTCCACATTCATTTAATACCTTGCCATAGAAATACTCCTTTTTAAGAGATCAGTGGTAAATACATACTTCTCCATACCTATATTATTGACTTACAGATAAATCAAATAAACTAAATCCATTATCTATTATTCCTTTCTCCTAGGCTACTCAACAGAGAACCCAAATAAGCCCTCATACACATCTTCTAACGATTAAAATAAACAGCATATGAATAAGCATTATGTACTCACAATGATAAGGCTATAAGACAAAACTGAAAATTATGCAAGTGAACCATCAAAGGTAGTATTTTGCTTTAATAATTTTCAGTTGTTTTAGAAGCTTTGTGTCTTTTAAACTTTTCAATTAGATTCGTTATTATTGACACGAAAGTATATGTGTTGTGGGTTACAAAGTAATGTTTCCATTCTTGTATAGTAATAAATAAGAACAATTAAAACATCTGTCACCCTAAAATAGATGGTTTGTTTATGTTGATTCATGAAAATCCTCTGTGCCAGCTACTTGGAGCTATGTCCTGCATTAGTGTTGTCCACACTCACTGTTAATTCTCTTAGTGAACATGACACAGCACAGAACCCACTGGCCATCACTGCACATGTGCACAGGTTTATTAAATAAGCAAACTACTTTTAATGCCTACATGATATATTGAAGGGGGATTTAGTTACTTTTAAGATAGGGTCTTGCAATTTTACTTTTCCAGGATTTGCACCTATTTAAACAAACATTCTCTTCAGGCTGTTGAAGCACCATTGTTTTTTCTCAATGGTAAGCCTCTGTTTCTACCTTTCTAAGTTCTAATACAGCAGCCTAAGATCTCACTGATCCTGATGGTTATACATGTATAAAAAGTGAGGGAGAACATTGCAGATACAACAATGTGAATGGCCTCTCTATCACTAATACTGCATAGAAGTGAGTTTCTTAGCTTAGGGTTTCCTAATTGGCCTTCTTCCAAACCTCTGAATTTTTAGCAGTCACTTGAAATGACAGTAAGTTGCAAGACCAGAATTTGAAAATTATTGGAAGCATTCAGAAAACTCATTAGGTATACAATTACTTAGCAACCATGTAATTCTAGAAATCCCTATATGTTATTTCCAATTACTGAGCAAAATTAACTGGACAAAATGCTAGCAGTCACTACAGTTCCATGATGCTACAGAAGGAAGAGGACATATTTTCTTCAAATATCTCTCATCTAGCTGTTAGTCTATTCCTTAGACAAAAAAGAAATTCCTCCACCTAGAGAAAAATCTCACTCACTTCCTACTGGACTTCCTGCATGCCTCTTAATTTTCATTGGAAGAGAAGTAATTTTCATTCATTACTTCAGAGTTCATTCTACTTTTTCAAATTTTATTTTCTTGTAAAGATGCTGTACAGAGAGTTGACAGTTACATCAGTAAGATAATGAGTACATTTCTTGTCTAGCATTATTACCCCTTCCTTTGTTTTTCTCCCACTATTCCTTCCCTCCCCTCCCCCACCCCCTCCCCGGCCCAAAGTTGTAAGGCTCATTTCCAACATAGTGTCTTGTGAGTCTCATTGCTCCAATGGGTCATTTTGTGTCCTTGTTTCAGCATTTTATTATTCCCTTCCCCTCCCCAAATTAGATAAATTCATATACAAGATGCAACATATCAAAATTGAATACAGTGACAATAGGGATATACCACAAGAAAAGGAACATTCGAAAGAAACAAAGAAAATATCACAGAGTACATTAAAACAACAAAGCATGTACCCCAATGATTACAAATAAGGCCATACTAAAGCTACCAGCACAACTATGTTTATCGTAATATTATTCACCAAAGATAAGATATGGATCCAACCCAGATGCCCCTCAGTAGATGAACGGATCAAAAAAATGTGAGATTATATATATATATATATATATATATACATATATATATATATATATATATATATATATATATATATATATATAATGTAAGTCTATGCTTCCATCAGAAAAAATGACACTGCCCAATTTATTTGGAAACGGAAAGACTTGGAAAAAATCATATTAAATTATTAAATGAAGTAAGCCAGACCCAAAGAAATATAGGTCCCATGGTTTCCCTCACTTGCAATAATTAATATATGTGTACGATAATCTTATCAGATGAGCAGAAAAGCTCAAAAACTGTGTGCATCAGTTTTTGAGTAAGTCCATCAAACATACTGTAACATTCAAACAGGTCCAGCAATCCTACTACTGTATATATACAGGAAATGAAATTAGTACGACAAAGAGATAAACTTCCATGTGTATTGTACAATTACTCATAATGCCTAAAATAGATTATCCACCCAGGTGTCTGTACATAGATGAATGGTACAGACAATGTGGTATAAACACACAGTGGAATACAATTCCTCCCCCAAAAGTAATCAAGTCACTTGTGACAACAACATGGATGGAATGAGCCATTGTTACAACACGATCAAACACAGGAATTAAAATAATGTAGGTTCACACCTTTGTAGAGTATGAACAAGTTGATCATTTAGTAGTTTAGAATAAATTTGTAGTTACTGGAGGATGAAGACTTCCATAAAAGGAAAGATTGGTTGAATGATAAGAGATTAACAGTTAGGAATGAGTTTTAAAAGGAAGGTGGCTCAGTAGTAGAGCACTTGCCTTGCAAGCACTTGCCTGAAAGCCCTGGGTTCACTTACTCAGCACCACATAAGCAGAAAAAGCCAGAAGTGGTGCTGTGGCTTAAGTGGTAGAGAGCTAGCTCTTGGGCTGAAGAGCTGAGCGACAGTGCCCAAGCCCAGAGTTCAGGCCCCAAGACCCACAAAAAATAAAAATAAATAAAAGGTCTACTGTAGAAAATAGTTACTAGAATTTTAAAACATATTGCATTTTGTTTTCTTTTGGGTTTTTGTGGGTTGTGGGGCTTGAACTCTGAGCTTGGTCACCGTCCCTGAGCTCTTCAGCTCAAGACAAGCACTCTACCACTTGAGCCACAGAGCCACGTCCAGTTTTCTGGTGGTTTATTGGAGATAAGACCCTCAGGGACTTCTTGCCATGGCTGGCTTTGAACCGTGATCCTCAGATCTCAGCTCCTGAGTTGCTAGGATTACAGGTGTGAGCCACCTGCACCCTGCACATATTGTATTTTTGAAAGATTGAAATTTATAGATACTAATTATTGTCCTCACCGAAAAAACAATTGCTCAGAGCCATGGGTTTTTTTTTTCTTCACTAAGTTAATTTAATTATTACTCAGAGTGTAAAACCTTCAAAACTTCATGTTGCTTAGGACGTTGTGCGATGGCTTGGGGACGCACAGTGGTGAGATGGTGCTTAGTGCCTGGCAGTCATACACTTCACTGGAACATAAAAACAAAAGATGGTTGCATCCATCTTCCCTTCCCAGCTAGCAAAGAACATACTACTTTAGATTCTTGCCACAACCTGACAAGAATGAACATCAAAGGAGATGCCACATATTCTTAAAAGACACAGAATGCTTCCACCTCTGATAAGTCTATGAAAGGGACTACACTTCAAGAGAAAAATAAGCTCTTACTAGGAACCATGGTGCTCAAAAAAAAAGGAAAAAACAAACAAACCTATGGTCTACCTCGTCTTGTGAAGTAAGGAGGGGAAGATGTTAAACACAGACAGGGCGAGGTGTTCTCCCTGAAGCTGCCACTGCAGTGATTCACAGTGTGCAAAAAAAAAAGTCTCAGCTACAGAGCACTAGTTCACTCATGGCCAAGAAAGCACTCGACTTCATTTGAAACTTCCTTTGAATGGGGCAATGGAGATACAGTCATCTCCATCTCAAATGGCTTCAGAAAAACAAACAAATATGAGTCACTAGGAGACATTCCATGGGCTTTAGCAACTATCAGAACTTTACATCTTGGTGTTACTGCCTCTCGGCTGCCTACATAATAACATTAGAAGATTGGATTTTTTTTTAAATCTAGCTTTTTCCTAGTAGCAAAGTGTGAATAAATATCTGAAATTCTTTGGTGGAATTGTACCCTTCATCTGATATTGATGTGATAAGAAAGCTGAGTGATAAAAATCCAAAGAACTTGTTCCATATGTAATGTCAAGGAAACATACACTCTCTCCAAAACCAAGATTACACATTTGAAGAACATTGGCAAATTTGTTCACTCAGGGAACTAAAATTACAAGAGAGAAATATAGAAGTAGAGAAACAAAGCACAAATAAATGACAATGCCAAAGTCTCCATGGAAACTTTGACAGAGTAAGCGTCTACTCCACCAACAGCATGCTGAGAAAAAAGAAAAAAAGCTGTTATGACCATATGTTTTGCTTGGATTTAAAAGATTTTTTTAAAGAGATGCCAGTGACTATACAGGTTGTAGTACTACTTCTCTCTAAAATGATTTTTCTACCAGCGTTATTTGCTGGAATTGTTCATGTTTTTTCATTGTACCCTGAGCATTCAAATTCTAAACATACAGCTTAAATGAAAGGATATGAAACGCTAATGGGGCCATTCCTTCTGATCTGGAGTTTCCTTATCAACAGGCCAGATCCTATTTTTCTCTTCCTTTTGGTAATTGGGACTAACACGTGTGAGGGAAATGTATATTAGAATTGTGAGACAGTGACTTACCTCAGAGCAAAACTGATGCCCAAAGAAATGGAATCTTATCGAAGACTCCAATCTGGTGTTTGTATTGGGACTTTCAGAAACTTGTGAGACAGAAACTCCGTGAGACAAGAAAAGCCATCCATGCTATCATCCTCTCCCAAAGGAAACTGGCAGGAAGTGGCTTCGTGTTCCTGAAATCCCTGTCTCCCAATGGCCAGCCATGGGAACCGGTGTGAGGCAGCTGTATGAAGGTACAAAAAGAAACACGTTATCCCTGAAATAGATGAGCATTAACAAAATAGAGGGAGCCACGCTAAGAGATTTAACGTCTTAACAGACAGGAGAAAGAAGAGGCAGACTGCAGGAAAGGACGTGTTGCAGACACAAACTCTCAGCAATCTATTTGTTTTGATCCACAAGCAATGACCTCTATAATATCAAAATCAGATTGCTTACCATGGCATCCTAAATCAATTTTAAGGGACTAAGCAGGTTATTTATTTAAAAAAAAAAAGTGAGCGGATGGAGAATAAATTTTCCCAACTTAGTTTCATATATCCATTTTCCATTTCTCCCACACTGCATGTAGGTATCCTTCTACTTTATCTTCCTGGATCCTCTTGGATAATTTCTTTCCCTTAAAAATAACCATTTCTTTCCCTTAAAAATAACCATTAAAAATACTCTTGTGCTACCACAGTACTGATAACCTCTTCAACTATCAGTTAACCAATTTACTGAAATGTAAAGACAGAGTCCTTATATCTGTTTCATTAACATTCATGGAGACAGAAAAAATACATCTAAATATAATGTTGAATATATTATTGTGCATGCTCTAATAAATGGTGAGGACTTATGGATTGTTAAGAAATCACTGCCTAGTGGTGTTTATTGTTAGAGGGGAGGGGAGAAGGCTATGAGGGATAGTTTTCAGGGAGCTGCATACTGACTTAGACAGCTGGTCTAGTTTCAAAACACTCCTAGCAAGTGATATATTGGTTCTTCTAATATTGATGACAACAAAGTGCACTATTTGCAATGCATGATAGCTAAAACAAGCATTTCTGTGTGTTTTCCTGTGTTCCCTGAATTGCTGGCTGTTTTGTTTTCTTCCCCTTTCAGAAGCTCCAGTTTCAGATGTGTGAGCTAGCTTGATCCTGTGTCACACCTCTGAGATTACCTCTGAGTGTCTAGGCTCTGCCCGTCAGCCTTGCTGTGCTCAAGGCCTTGAGCTGAAGAGCTCAGGGACAGCATCCAAGCCCAGAGTTCAAGCCCCACAACCGACAAAAAAAAAGTGAAGGGGATGACACCGATCAAGATGCACTGTATACATAGCCTGCTTTGTTAAATGGCAACATAAAACGCGATGCATATCCTTAACAAATGTTAAAAGTGAGGGAAGGGATGGTTTGGGATGCCTGGGTGAGAATGTTGGAAGAGGAGCCATCGACCAAGATGCCCTCTGTTTATAAACTGCGAACTCTTTCGTACAAGTACAAGAATTAAACAGTAAAACAGAATGCATTTCATCAAGGACGGTATATCAAGCAGGCAAAAATCCACGGCTTCACAAGGTTCTATCGTGTATGCCCAGTGAGGGAAATCATCTTAGCCCACAGCAAACTACACTTACAATGAGATGTACAAGTCGTTATGTCGAGAAACGAACTGTACAACTTTGGCCAGGGCTGGAGGGGGGGATGTTGGGAGATGGGAAGGGATGGGAAGGGGAAACAAAGGAGGCAACAATGCTTGATAAGAAATGTACTCACTACCTTGCTCGTGTAATGGTAACCAATCTGTACAGTATTTTCACAATTAAAAAAAAAGTCCTAGCAAGGGTGAAGGGATCCATCACATCCACACCAGGGACACGCGGAGGCAGGCAGGCACAGGAGAAAGACTACTACAAGGTTTATTACAGGAGCCATATTTGCCCAGAGAGAGCACATGGCAGCCTCCTCTGTCTAGGTAGCAGCAGGGTCTGGGGAGAGGCAGTGAGGGAGATGGGAAGTTGGGGGGGGGGGCCTGGGACAGAGGGAGGTGCCAGCTGTAGGGCAGGAACCCCGGGGCAGGGAGGAGTCGGGCCTGGGTGGAGCTGAGGACCAAAGGTGGGCATAATGCTTACAAAGGGGATACGTGTCCTCATGGGTAGAAGCTCAGCCTGTGTGACTGAACTCTCACCTGGGTGAGCTATCCGGTCACTTCAAGACATTTCATCTCCCAGCCCGTCTCTTCTGGGTCCATTCTCAGAAGAGTTTGCCAGAGGAGCCTGGCTGGACAGGAGCATCGGGCCTGACTTGTCCTCCAAGCTGGGCGCCTCCGTGGGGTGCAGCTCGTGGCTTCTGTTCCCTTCTCCTGTTACTAGTCCAGGTCTGTGCTGATGCCCCACCAAAGAGCACGTTTCTTGCCCACCCTGTGTCTGCTGTGCGCGTACTAGCTCAGCTCGGGACTCTGTGCCTCTCCAGCGGTGACCACGGGAAGGTTTTACGCATTATCTTAGAACTGAGAAGTTAAGTATTTCCATCACACAGGTATCACGAGTCCACTCTTCTTCCCCTCTTCTTTTTCTCTTTGGGAGTCATGATGCTATAGATTTTCTCTAGAAGGACTCCATGTGCCCGTTCTCTGGGAAAGTGAGAAAAGAAAAGAAAACGAGTTAGAATTCCATTGCAGCTAATGACTATAGATTCTATGCATCTATAATATAGAAAACATCATCATGTAATACAATATTTCTCACTTATACATTTATCGGCATTTAACTAATTTTTTGTTTTGGGATATGCATAATTCCTTACTCCTTTTTATAGCACAATCCTAGAATTTATATTTCTCTTTAGAATGAAATAAGCACTATAGTTATTTGGTTACATTGTTGACATTTTTATTTATTAATTTCTCTTATTATTGTGAAAGTGCTGACTTTTTTTGCAGATTGTATATATATATATATGCTTACATACATATATAATATATATGCACATATAATATACATACATTTTTCATTGGTTGTAATAAGTATCCCTCCTTTTATATATTATATATACATATGTATCTATATATTATTTATAATTATAGATTCCCATATAGAGAATACATTATAGGTTTGTAGACAGATGATATATAGTATATTAAGTATACATTATATATATACATTATATATATATACATTATATATACATTATATGCAACAGTGAGATGTACAAGACATTATATAGAAAAACGAACTTTACAACTTTGGCAAGGGAGGGGTGGGGGATGGGAAGGGATGGGAAGGGGAAACAAAGGAGGAGGCAACAATTTTTGATAAGAAATGTACTCAGTGGGCTGGGAAGGTGACTCAGTGGTAGAGCACTTGCCTTGCATGCCTGAAGCCCTGGGTTCGATTCTTCAGCACCACATAAGCAAAAAGAAAAAAAAGCTGGAAGTGGCGCTGTGGCTCAAGTGGTAGAGCACTAGCCTTGAACTGAAGAGCTGAGGGACAGCGCCCAGGCCCAGAGTTCAGGCCCCACGACCAGACCCCCCCCCAAAAAAAAGAAAGAAAAAAATGTACTCATTACCTTGCTCATATACATTATATATTATATATATTCAATATATTAATTATATATTAAATATTATATATATATATATATATATATATATATATATCCCAGAGGTAGATGTGGTGGGTCAAATCTGCAAACCAAACTACTTAGGAAGGAGATATTTGGGCATTCAATTAGAGACCAGCCCAGATATAAAGAAGACCTAGAGACTTCATCTCAACCAATAGCTAGGCTCAGTGATTCTCTTTTGTTATGTCAGGTTCAGGGGAACATAATAGCGGGTGTAGTGGCTTAATCACATCCACAACAATCTAGGAAAGTCTAAGTAGATCACAGCCCAAGCCAGCCTGAGCACAAAGTAAGAGTTTACCTCAAATGTAAATATGGCAAGAAAGGAATACACACGTGGCTCAAGTGGTAGAGTTCCTGCTTAGTGCATTTAAAATCCTAAATTCATTTTTTATTCTTTTTTCCCCTTCATCTCCACAAATTATACCAACATCAAATACAGTGGAAAAAGGGGTTATACAGTGGGGGAGGGACATACAAAACAACAAAGAAGTCATCTTATGAATATGTTAGAAACAATAGCAAGAAAGAAAAAACATTTGAGGCCTTATCTTGGGGTTCATTTCGCCTAACATCAACTTATCTGACCATTTCTGCTTGTCTCAGACATACTAGATTTTGCAAATAATTGTTTAAATAGGGATACAGGTGGACCCATTGCAACAGTGAGACGTACAAGACATTATATCGAAAAACGAACTTTACAACTTTGGCTCGGGAGGGGTTGGGAATGGGAAGGGATGGGAAGGAGAAACAAAGGAGGAGGCAACAATTTTTTATAAGAAATGTACTCAGTGGGCTGGGAAGGTGGCTCAGTGGTAGAGCGCTTGCCTTGCATGCCTGAAGCCCTGGGTTTGATTCCTCTGCACCACATAAGCAAAAAGAAAAAAAAAAGCCGGAAGTGGCACTGTGGCATAAGTGGTAGAGCACTAGCCTTGAGCTGAAGAGCTGAGGGACAGCGCCCAGGCCCAGAGTTCAGGCCCCATGACTGAACCCCCCCCAAAAAAAAAGAAAGAAAAAAGAAATGCACTCATTACCTTGCTCATGTAATTGTAACCTGTCTGTACAGTATTTTCACAATAAAAAAAAATGGGGAAAAGTAAAAATAAAATAAAATCCTAAATTCAATCCCCAGTACCATCCAAAGCACAAAAACCAACTACCTCTAGATAAATTCAAATATCAAATTCTTTTGAATGGGCATCAATTTTCTTATTTCTAAAATTACAAATTATCTGAATACTTAGTCTTAATACTTTTCCATGGGAAAACATATTTCTTAGGTCCTTTCTCTTTAACCATACAGTTCTATTATTTTTAGATAATTTTTTTCATCCAGGGAAACTTACACATTCATTCCAGAGCTTTGCTGCAAGCTTTTGTAATTGTTTTAGAATTGATTGCTAAGTGAAGTAGGCTTGTATTTTCTGACAGACTGTTAATACAATGAAAGGAATTTTAGAAGCAAAACAAGTTACAATTTTTCATAGGTTGTAATACATCTTCTGCCTTTTCATTGCTGTCTTTTGTGGATAAAATGGAATTTCATCAACTCTTGTTTTGGTACATCCGATTCTTGGTATTGCTTTCCTCAGAATGCCTTGTTCAAGGCTAAATACCTCTCAGAGAAAAAATACATCCAAAAAAGTCTTTAAAAGATTTATTGTACCATATTTAATGGGAAATATTGTTACTGTAAAAATACATGGTAGCTTTAACCTTGAATGTTTGTTTACTGTGATACTTAAAAGGAAGCACAGTAGCTTATTTCCAAAATAAACAAGCTGTATTTCCTCTAGTAGTTATGCAATATATTCCAAACCAATTTCATGGAGATGAAGTTACCTGTTTAGTGTCAGTACAATATTTTAAATGCATTCTTATAAAATCCTTTGCCTGACCACTCTGTCTTTCCATGTCTCTAGCACAAGCATTTTCATGCAGTCTTCTGGGTCTTCTCCAAAGCTAGGCTAATGCTGGGGACAAGACCTGGAAATTCCCAGATAATTGATGAATTACCTATTATACACATTTGTGCAATGCCCTTTGAATGTTCATTATGCTCTTTGCTAAGTGCTTAAGATTTTAAGGTAAAAGAGATATTAGGGCCACATTTTGAGAGCTTACTGAAAAGAAGAGATTAGAATTAACAATATAATAGAACATCAAATGTGTGATAAGCACATCAAAACCAGAACTAAACGTAGACCATCTACAGAGTGCTGTAGATGAAGTGAAATTCCAGGTAGAAATTAACACCAGAGGAAGTAGGATTCTCCTCTAGCTGCATATTAATGTACAGTCCTTAAAATTAGCTATATTGTTCTGGTATCAGGGGACACATTCTCAGGCAGGTCTGTTGGATGAGGAATTCATGGTCTTCTCTGAGAATGTTCCAGTTGTTTTATTCTGTCAGTCTCTCATGAAAACTTAGCCAACAGTGGAATTAGGTTATAGGAACCAAACTATGAATATACATATATATGTATATATATATAGATGAGCAATATGCCAAACATTAAAATTTTTAAATACAGACAGAAATGCGTACATTCGATCACTATGAATATACATGAATGCATGTGTATGCATATATGAATATATTTAAATCTTTATGTGAGAGCAATAGGATACATAACAGATGTGCATTATAACCTTTATCCAGAGTGAAGAAAGGCTTTGTGAGAGGCAGAAAAGATCTTTGAGGCTTCATAAAAGTTTGAATTTTTAGAAAGGTACAAATAAATGTGATTATAAATAAGCACAGAATGCTTCCTAAATTCACAAATATATTTACCATTAACATTATCTTCCACAAAGTTCTGATGCATAGTAGGTCCTGCCATAAATTAGGAATACCTTTTTTAAGACTTCTTTTCATAACATGCATATCCTGCTTTGTTTTTTCCCCTCAAAATCAAGTGTACAAAAGGATTTTATTGTGATATTTCTATACATGCATGTAAGGTACTTTGGTGAAAATAAATCCCTTTATTTCTCCCTCTTAGCCTTTCTTTCTTCTCCTCCTCCATTAACAGCTATATTATTAGACTTCACTACGTTTTTTTATGCATAAATAAACGTTATTTGATCATGTTCATCCTCAATCACCCTTTCCATCTTCTCTCTCCCTCCCCCTCATTAACCCCCCCAATGTGCACATTTCATAGAATAATCTCATATTTTTAATTGTAGGACTAGATTCCACATATGAATAAATACACTTTTTTTGGGGGGGGCGTCTGGTTCTGGGTCTGAACTCTGGGCCTGGGCACTGTCCCTCAGCTCTTCAGCTCAAGGCTAGCTCTCTACCACTTGAGCCACAGCACCACTTCCGGCTTTTTTTTCTGCTTATGTGGTGCTGAGGAATCGAACCCAGGGCCTCAAGCATGCAAGGCATGCACTCTACCACTGAGCCACCTTCCCAGCCCAAATATACATATTTTTATCAAGCCCAATACTCTTTATATGACTCCTAAGTAGAAAGATAATCATTAGAAATAAACCTGCTATCTAGGTTGAAGTAGACCAGTGGTAAGCAGATATGAAAAAGTAAGTATAAGGAATAATGTGTGATTAATATTTTATCATCCTAGAAGGACTAATTGTGATACAGGTTTTACATATGTTCACCACACCTACAAGGTTGATTTGATCCAATCTCATTGACTTTTCCTGGAAGAATGGCCTAGAAAAAGATTCAGGGACATCCAGACATGATTGAAACTAGTGGACTTAGCAACTCCATCACACTTTATTCATTTATCTTGTATATCCTGCTTTCTTGATACTGTATGTTCATTATGCTGTGATTACCTGATCGTCCAAGAAGTACGAGGGCACACTGAACAGTGCAGCAGCACACTTTCTCTCAGCCGGGGGAAAGGAACATGTGCAAAGTGGCTTTCTGTCGCCAAAAGGACAGCTTACTATTCTGAGCTCAGTTTGACAATTTAAACAAATAAGCAGTTAACGTTTTATTTCTGATATTTATCCTTCATTTGGCCTGACACAAATTATTTAATTTATTTAATTTCCCTGTACCATACATACTTTTTCTTCCCTATAAGCTCTCTCTCTCTCTCTCTCTCTCTCTCTCTCTCTCTCTCTCTCTCTCTCTCTCTCTCTCTCTCTCTCTCTCTCTCTCTTTCTCTCTCTGTCTCTCTGTCTCTCTGTCTCTCTCTCTCTCTCTCTCTCTCTCTCTCTCTCTCTCTCTCTCTCTCTCTCTCTCTCTCTCTCTCTCTCTCTCTCTCTCTCTGTTGTGGGTCTTGAACTCTGGGCCTAGGTGCTGCCCCTGAGCTCTTCAGCTCAAGGTGAGCACTCAACTCTTGAGCTACAGCAACACTTCCAGATTTCTAATGGTTTATTGGAGATAAGAGTCACAACTTTCATGCCCAGGCTGGCTTTGAATCGTGATCCTTGGATCACAGCCTCCTGAGTAACTAGAACTACAGGTGTGAACCAGTAGTGCCCTGCTAATATTTCCTTTATGATGATCATTCTCTTTTGCTTTAACAACACAGTAATAGCCGACATCACAATGTTTACAAAATAACACTACAAAACCTGCACTTGTCTCTATTATTTAATCACTATGACAAAGTTTGATGAAACTCTTATTCTATTCTAATACTGCATAAGATACTCATAAATTGGCAAATTTCTGTTCCTCTATACACATTATTTTTGATAGTGCCATTTATAATAAGTGAATAAAATGATTTTTGAAAGTGCTTATAGAAACAGAGACAGTTTTCAAAAAAGATTCATTTCTCCAATTGTAAGTAAACATCTAATAAATGTATGTTAATGAATTCAGTGGGTATTTGTGTAATTATAAATGACTGAAATTAAAATTAAACCCACAAATCATAAAATTCCAAAGCTGATGTCTAAGTAGGACAATTTTGAAAATAGAATAGAATAATATATGTATACATGTGTAGTCATGGAGCTTAATCTCTGAGCCTGGGCGCTGTCCCTGAGCCTCTTGTACATAAGGCTCGCATTCTACCACTTGAGCCACAGCACCGCTTCTAGTCTTTTCTGAGTAGTTTATTGGAGATGAGTCTCACAGACTTTCCTGCCTGGGCTGGCTCCAAACTGCGATCCTCAGATCTCAGCTGCCTGAGTAGCTAGGATTACAGACATGAGCCACCAACGCCCAGCTTCCAAATAATACATATAATTTTAAAAGTTGATAGAGCCTAAAATATGTCTAGGAATACTAAATGTATTTTCAAGTCTTAATAGTAAAACTATTTTTCTGATCATTTAGAGACTAATTCAATAGTACTTGCAGACCAAGTATTATGAGGTATTCTGTATTCTTAGAAGTCAAAGTTAAAGAGAAAATTTTTATACAGCAGGACTTTAAAATGATTCATTCATTTTGTTTCTAATAAAAAAATAACTATTATGGATAAAAGAAAAATACTTAAATCATCAAGGTCAAATAGACTAGAGAACGACAGAAATTCAGAATGGATTTATGAATTCAAATATGAATAAAAAATTAAATTGGTCAAAGGTAAGTTGGCAGGTGGTTTTTAAGAAATATATACTCCCATTATGCTGATTTTGAAGCTCTGAGGTTATAACTCTGTGCTGTTTTTTATCTCATAACATAACTTATTAGATGTAAGAAGCTACATCATCACCTTGTTACTTTTATATCACTGAAAATGAAGCCTTTCATCTAAAAAGTAAATAAGTAAAGTCATTTCTAGGGCAATACCAGTTTTAGAATTCCTAGCATTCTACCTTTTGATTCTTTGTAAATAGTACTATGCCCTGATATTTTATAATTGCTAGAGAAGGTAAGGGATCAATTTTTCTTGACCTAAATTATTTTTAATTGAAATAAAAATATTAACTTCATACTTGTTAGGCATCTGATGAATGGTTTTGTATATAGTGCCATCTGTAATAATGGGAAAATCGGGGATATGTTTGTATTCCCACTACATTTTATGTGTATACACATATAAAAGTGTTACAACTGTTTATAATTTAAAAATATGCAGGGGAAATATAAATACAGGGCATAAAAAACCAAATCATATGAAGGGAAGTAGAAATTCAAAATGCCACTGTATCTTTCAAATTATATACATTGCTTTATTATTGTTAAGTAGTTGTACAAAGGAGTTGCCATCTTACAAAGTAGTTTATGAATATGACGTATCTTGATGAATATCAACCTTGTCAGCGATCCCACCCACTCCTCCCAACCTACCACTTCCTCTCTTTTCTTAATTTTTAGGATATATATTGATTTTTTTGCCATTTAACAGAGCAGTTTATGTACACAATTCATCTTCAGTTATGTCAGCCTTCAACACCTCTACTTCAGCCCTCCTATTCCCTTACTTTTCTTAATTTTGTGGTATACACAATGAATTCTTTACTGTACTGTCCTCCCTTCCCCCTTCGTCTACCCCTCCCCCACTCTTCTCCCGCAAGTGTACCCCTTTACTGGTATTTATTTTGTTGACTTATCAGAAAGTCTTTAGAAAGACTTAGTCTTTCTAAAGAATTATACTATTTGAGCTCTTGATAGGATGTATAATACTTCAATTAATTCATTAGTAACCATTCACTGGATGCCCAGTGTGTTTACTTGTGGTTTAATAGGAACATTCTAGCAATCACAAATGAGGGAGACCAAACAACTTGTGTTTCTCTGGGGCTGGATTATTTCACATATTTAATTTTTTTTCAGAGTCTTTACCTTTCCTTACAAATAGCACAATATCATTCTTTGTAATAGATGAGTAAACTTCTATTGTGCACATATACCACGTTTTCTTGATCTGTTCTTCCTTTGAGGGTAGCTGGAGTGCTTCCTTATCTTGGCTGAAGTAAGCAGAGTTGCAGTGGATATGGGTATGTTTCTGAACGCCACTCTTTCTGTACATTGACAACTTTAGATTGTGTGGTTCTATTAGTTGTTCTAACCCTATTTTGATTACTATTGGTATAAAGTGTTTCTACACAGATTTTACAATTACTTTATTTCCATTTCTACTCTCTAAGAAAAGAAAATCAAATGAGACAACATAAATGAAAACATTACTTTAATGGCTTGAGTTGATTCACTTATTTAAAACACACACACACACACACACACACACACACACATACACACACACACACACACACACACACACACACACACACAAACATGTCTATAATGTGGAGACACTCATTCCAAGACCACAACATAGTCATTGAATTTGGTCTTTTCTCATGTATCTTAACGTTATTTTGTAATTCTTAATCCACACATTTTGGGTGTAAACTTTTATTACTAAAACTCATCTATTTCTTTACTTAACTCACTGTTGGAATTTTTAATATATTATAGTATTATTTTTCTTTGATGGTGTTGCGGTTTGGATTCCGGGCCTTTGGATTTCTTTAGCTGCCACGAGCACTGGATTCATGTATCTAGTCCTGATTTCTCATGCTTGTTTTAGAGATGGAATCTAGCAAACTTTTCTGTTTAGTCTGGCCTCAAAATATGTTTCTTCAGAATTATAGGTGCAAGACAACCACCAAAGCTATAAGTGATGTGTTTTAATCATCGATTTTCCAAATTATTTTATTGTGAAAATACCATACAGAGGGGTTACAATTACATGGGCAAGGTAATGAGTACATTTCTTATCAAGCATTGTTGCCTCCTCCTTTGTTTCCCCTTCCCATCCCTTCCCATCTCCCCCCCCAAACCCCCCCACCCCTCACCAAAGTTGAAAAGTTTGTTTTTTGACATAACATCTTGTACATCTCATTGTTGCAATGGGTCCACTTGTATCCCTATTAAACAATTTGTTCTTTCCCTTCCCCTCCACAAATTATACCAACATCAAATATGGTGAAAACAGGGGTTATACCATGGGGGAGGGACATACAAAGCAACAAAGAAATATCTTATAAATATGTTAGAAACAATAGCAAGAAAGAAAAAACCATTTGTGTCCTTATCTTGGGGTTCATTTCACTTAACATCATCTTATCTGACTTTTTCTGCTCGTCTCAGACATATACTAGTTACTGCAAATAAGGGAAACCATGGGACCTGTGTTTCTTTGGGCCTGGCTTACATCACTTAATATACTTTTTTCCAAGTCTTTCCATTTCCTAACAAATGGGGCAATGTCATTCTTTCGGATGGAGGCATAGAATTCCATTGTGTATATATACCACATTTTCTTGATCCATTCTGCTTAGTATCTAGCAGATTATTGTATACTGTCCTTGTACTAGAGACAGTATTTTCTACAAGTAGTTACAAAAACGTATGTTCCATCTTCCAAGCTTTTCTGATGACACTGACATTCTTTCTAGAAGTGAAGTATATTTTATCCTTTGAGTAGGAGATTTCTCTTTCCAACTATTTTCTGACCATGTTAATAACAGACACCTGGAGAAGGCAGATTTTAGGAGTCTTTTTAAATAAATACATAAATTCCATTTGGTTTCCATCAACATGATTCCTATCTCAGAATCATCTCATTGTATTGGGATCAAGCTTGACCTGAACACAACCATCTGATTGGTTCGAAACCATGAATGTTCCCCAGTCACCATGGCGTCTCCCTTCCAGGAAATACTCCTGACATCTTTCATATATTAGTTTGAGATAAATCAGGTACATTCTGGCTTAGGTGAAAGCCACTTTTGTTTGACCGCCTTATTAATTCTGCTTCTTGTATCTCAATTTATTGGGATCCAGCCTGCATGTGCTTTTGTTCCAGAGTTTCATCGCCGCTGATGGCATTCTGCAAAAGCTTGGATCAATAGACCTCTGTCTTCAGCTGTGAAACCTGAAGTTCTCATGTACTGTGATTGGCCATGAAACTCACATGCACAAATATTCACAGGAAATTCACATGAAAGCTCTGTGGCCAACAGCTGTATATAGATCTCCAAGCAAGAGGTAACACAGACTACCACACATGCCTGCAAAACTTCCAGATGATTTAATGAGAGCTTTGCAATATTTCAGCCTTGATCCACTGACACTTTAGACAAACCCACCTTATTCTTTATGTAAGTACCCAAGTTAAATAAATAGGAAGTTTAGAACGTGATTTTTCTCATTCCAAATGATTGGTTTTAGAGTATATTTTTATAAATAGATACCAGATGTGATTTATATCCTGTGACTATTCTAAACCCTTACTAATGCTAATTTTCATAGTGTAAGCATATTATATTACTTAACAGTTTGCCTGTTTGCTTTAATTTGTTACTCATGCCTTGGTACAATAGGGTAATGTGGCAGAGCATCATTGCATTGTTTATAAACTTGGGGAATTAAAAGGTTCTCCTTAAGTGTTATGCGACTTCAGCAGCGGAAGAACTTCCATGTCACAGAAGTTTTGTGAATGTTTCCAAAAAGACAGTGAGTTGCCAACTGTTGAACAAGCTATGGGGGGATTTCATGAAAGGTATCTCTGAGCATCATCACCATTTACAAAGCACTCACTTCAAAAGTGAGCATGGTGCACTTTCCATTACTCCCAACACTTGCATGTGTCACATGATACTTATTTAAGATATAGGCACAAGCAAAACCTGTTACCGAATAAAAGAAGCAAAGACAAGCCGAATCCAGAAAGAGAGACTTCAATACAGTAGATGGATCGAGAACAACACACACACAGATATATCAACAGCACTCATGGCACAGCTTTTAAGGGTTGAAAAAGAAGAAAAGAGGGCAGAGAACATACAGGCTTGCTAACAAATAAGGAAAGACATAAAAATCAATGAGCCATGGCTAATAGCTCTCATTGATATAGTTCTCATTTTATAAAGAGAAAAATGAAGTAAAGAAATTTAGGAAATTGGGAAATAATAGCAGCCTGGTTAAAGTAGCTATTGATGAAATGTAGGTAAGCGAATGCTAGTCAGAAAGCCAGAATAAATAGTTCTATCTACATTTGGGAAGGAGTGTCTAATGAGGTATTATAAGGATGGATTATCTTCCATTTCCAATTCAGATCATCCCTAATGTCATGAAAAGATTGCACAATACCAGCATGGAGATTGTATGGGAACCGACCTTGCCATCACTGCTGGAGCTATTGTAAACAGGAAAACAACAATAAGGCAAATGAATTTAATACAAGCAATTTGAAATATGTCAAAATAGAATTATCTTTCCAAAGAATAAGGCAGCAAAGACTGCAAAGTGGATGGAAACAACAAGGAAACATAACCCAAATTGTTACTGGCAGACAGTTTCTTAACGGGCCACGTGCACATTTCCTTTATCTTCGGAATCAAATTCCCAGCAGGTGACTTACAAATACTGCACATTATTCAACTGGTGTCAGAACAGCAGTGCTTCTGCATGCTGGCTGGCTAGACTGGGGAAACTTTGCTCAGTCTGCTTCTAGACATCCCATTCACATGTATGTAATTTATTAATCAGCAAGGTCACAGACAGTGTGACATTTTTAAGATTCTGAGAAAGAAGAGGGATTAGGTAAGTAAGACTTTAATAGGCGCATCGAGAAAACTAGAAGAAATTGAAAGTGGGAAATGTACAGAGGGCGGTGATTCAAGAAGAAGGTGGAAATGTGTACCAAATGACACAGAAAGGTCAAATAAGATGAGACTGAGAAAACGCTATTGAATTAGGCGATTAGGATGTCATCTATGAAAATTGACAAATAGAGGTTTTGTCTTGGCTAAAGCCAAATTGAGAGAGCTATGGTTGATGAGCTGTGGTGAGCCCCGATGAAAAAAAGATAAAAGAAGATGGGAGCAGAAGAAAAACAAAAAGTATTATAAAGATGCTGCCATAAAATTGGAGAGATTGACTAGAAGTGCAGAATTAGAGACACCGAGAAAGGACCCTCCTTCTGCAGCCCTACTCATTTTTCATGAATCAGAGTAGGTGCTCTCTCCTTTGTCATGCTTTCTGCTTGCTGCAGGAACTCTACTCCATGATGGAATAGCTTCTTACTTTTCTACTCTGTGTGCTCTGTGGTCTCAAAACACCTACTCATCTCCATATTGTTCACCACATTGCATTCTAGTGTCTTTGTTCTGCTAGGCTGAGTTCTGTAGGAAGGATGTTGTGTCTCTTACCTCATTTTCTATGACAGTAGATGGCATGTCATGGTAGATAAGTAATAATAATAATAGTAGTAATAGTAATAGTAATAATAATAAATGAAGATCTATAATATGGATTATTGTGTATACAAAGCCTTAGGATAAAGCTTTATCTCAAAGCAAGGGAGGAATTGTGGAAATGCCAATAATAATAGACTGAAGAAGAAATAAGACAAGTTTTTAAAGTGAAAATTTAAGACAGAGGACACAGTGGTCAAGAGTAAAGAACCAATGAGAATACTTCATTATAAAACAGAAGACTTCAAGGTTTTTGAGGACAGAACCTAACTCTGAGGTGATCCCATTACTTTCCAAACCCTCATTCTCTTTTCACATCTGTGTGTGTGTGTGTGTGTGTGTGCGCACGCACGCGCGTGCACACAGGCATGTGCATGTACGTGTGTGTTTGTGCATGCATAGATTGTTCTGGCTTGAATTCAGAGACTGGGTACTGTCCCTGAGCTGTACTTTATTTTTGCTCAAGGCTAGTACTCTAGAACTTGAGCAGGAGTGTTAATTCCAGCTTTTTAAGTGCTTCACTAGAGCTAACAGTCTCCAATAAACTACTGTTGAGACTGGCTTAAAACCATCATCCTCGAGGTCTGAGCTGCTGAGTAGCCAGAATCACAGGCACGTGGCTATATATTCATTTCTGAACATAGTCTGGAAGGTTTGAGATGTACAGGATGATACTATTTCAATGGAGCCTTACGTATCATGGGATGTTTGAAAATGGCTTGGCATACCACGTGAGCATTATTTTTAACAGTATTGTTTTATTCATGTCTGCAACCAGTAACATTTGTAGCCATTGGCTTTCTAGTTGGCCTGAGGGAAGAGTCTGGACTGCAGAATTCTTCAGGATACTTTTACAGCAGTAACTACATAGTACAAAATGAAAAAAATGTGCATATGATATTAAGTGAAGTAAGCCAGACTCAAAGAAACATAGGTCCTATGGTTTCCCTTATCTCCAATAACTAGTTCATGTCTAGGTCAAGCAGAGAAGGTCAAAGGCTATGTACATATGACTATATAACCTGATGCTAAGCAAAGTGAACCTCAAGATAGGGACACAAGAGGTTTTATCTTTGTTGTTCTTCTTAAAGTACTTATAAAGTATTATGTGATTTTGTTGCTTCTTTTGTATGTCCTTCCCCCATGGTATAACCCCTGTTGTCACTGTGTTTGATTCTGGTGCCCTGTATCTTGTATATACATTTTTCTAATTTGGGGAGGGGAAGGGAAATAACAAAATGCTGAAATAAGGATTCAGGATGACCCATTCTAACAATGAGATGTACAAGAGAGTATGTTGAAAATGAACTTTACAACTTTGGGGTGGGGAACAGGGAGGGAGGAGAGGTGGGGAGGAAGGGGATAGTAGGGGAAAAACAAAGGAGGGAGAAACAATACTTGATAGGAAATGGACTCATTACCTTGCTCATGTAACTGTAACCCCTCTGTACATTACAATAAAAATATATGTTTTAAAAAATACAGGGTATTTCCAAAGAATTGTAAAGCAGTACAGAAAAAGGACAAAATTTATTTACACAAAACTAGGTTTTAGAACATCTTAAAACAGAATGACCAGACTCCAAGTAACTGTGTGAGTATGTGTGTGTGTGTGTGTGTGTGTGTGTGTGTAATCTTGCTCACACTCTTTTCCCACCTTGCTAAGCTTTCTTGTGAACAAAGGCACACAGAAAAAAAGAAGAAGGAGAAATGTAAGGCCCTCAACTGATCTAAAAATACTATCATAAATGATTGATTCCCCTCAAGACTGTAAATTCAAAACCAGATTCAGGTGCAACAAAACAGTCATCGAAAAGTCTGCATGATTTGAAGGGGGAGTCTTCAGAACACTTGGCTAGGGAAGAAAAAGGCTGGAAAGACAGAAGCATTGAGCCCAAAGCAAATCAATTCACCTCCCTAGCCTCCCACACAAGTGGCTTTCTGTCCATCTGATATTAGTTTGTATATTCCCCTGGGAAGGAGTAATTGATATTATAACCCTTAGCTTGGTACCAAAGACAAGTATCTGGATTCTGTAGTAAGTATGCCATGCAGAAAGGTCTGTGGTGTTCCAGCTGAACTCTCAGTATGCATGCCCAAAAGCGCCCCCTACCCCTCACCCCTACCCCGCACCCCCCTCCCATGCTGTGTCACCTCTAGAGACAGGGTGTTGAAAGATTGGAAAGTGTTTGTTTTTCCTTGATCTCCTTTTTGTATAAATTCTTCACAGGGGGTTACTATGAGAAACTGAGACAGAGGAAGTTGTTAGCACTAATGGCTCTGAAAGTTGTTAACTTTAATGGATTAGAACTGGATGTGTGTTAAACTTAGTGATTTCAGGTAGCAGGGGAATTGAGTAAAAGACTTTTTTAGGCTCGGGCTGGAATTGCAGAGTTCAAATCACATTAATACCATTTGATCAGATCTACTAAAAGAACCATCCAGGCACACATCCTGTCATTACCCTCAGCTCCCAGGATTCAACGGAAGCTTGACTCATTTCATCTATGTTTAAATACGTTTAGATTTGGATCATCCAGGGGGAATTCAAATTGATTCTTTCCAGTTTTTTTAAACATTATATCTTTCCTTGTATTTTCTTCTCAAAAATTAAGTAATTGGCAATTAGAGATAATTGTTCTTATGATTTAAATACCTTTCCCAGAACTTGAACATTTTTAAGACTTTTCTGACTTAAAGAAATATAAAATTATAGTACAACACTTTTCTTAAAAGAGTAAATGTTTAAAAGCACCTAATTATCTAAAATGTATAGCCTAAGTTAAGTGCTTAGGTCAAAGTCACCGTCGTATGATGAATCATTAGTAAAGGTGAAACTTTCAGAACAGCAAGCAAAAAAAGAAAAAATGCAAAGATTCTAAAGCCACCACTGCAATTATCACCATGATCATCACTATCTTCAGAGTGAGCAGAAAGAGACCATTACCTCAGCCATTAATACCATGAGTCCTGGTTGGAAAGGAAACAAAGCAAGGGGCTGTGTTGGCAGTGACTGCCGTAAAATAGGGCACAGCCACCGAGAGACGTGGAAATCACCCAGTTGCATGGCTAAGTTGCATAACTAATCAATCCAGTGGTCAATTGCTCTTCAAAATAGCAGTGTGTATATTTCGTGGCTATGACTGGTTTCTTCCAACAGGAGTACACAGCATTTCTTGCACCTCACCAAAGAGCCAAATAGGCAGGTGAATCTATTCTGACATTCCTTCATTCTGACACTTTTTCTATCTGAGTAAAACAGAGAATTGTAACTTCTGTTCTATGCTACAAGCTTTCTGGGTCTCTGAGACCATGAAAGATTATCTGCTTTTCTGGATTCATTAAATGAAGGTGGGCTCACTGGAATTATCCAAGATAATATCCTCAGGTCAACATCTTTAATCTTAATTCTGAAGGGCAATTGAAAAGTCTCTTTTCCCATGAGGAAAACAGTGGCACAGATTACAAGTTATAACATCTGTGGGAAGGTTAGTTTGCCTAACATACTCTAATGCCTAGACTGTTGTTAGATATGTTTTACTAATTTTTTTTTTTGCCATGAGGACACAAATTCCGGATGTTTTGACTTGAAAGAACACACAAATTAAAACTTCTGTCACCAACAAAAGCTTTCCAAAAGTTGAGGCAAGGAGTTCATTTTATAAATGCTTTAGGCTACATAATAACATATATGAATATGAAAATGAACAAGGATCATTCTCAATGACTCTGAGTGTAAGCTACTCAAATAGGGGCTCAAGTGAAAATTTGGCTCTAGTTGTTCTACTAATGACACAAATAGAGACAAATCTGCCATTTCATCTTGAACTGTATTACTCCAACTCACACTCAAATCATAGGACTAAATGTCTTCTAGCTTACATTGAAAACTGGGCCTGCAGTGAAGTACATCTGTTCCCTAATTTTCATACTGAGTCCTACCCATGTCCTTCTGTGTCTAAGTCTACTTACATCTCAGTCCTAGTCTTAGTGCTGGATTATGTGAAGACAGCCAGTGACCATGGACAGGCCAAACCCCAGGAGAAACTTAGCTCCTTGAACTTGGACAGCTAGCTTCCAACACTGTGAAGAAATAAATTCTGGCTAGTTCATGGCACTGTTTCTGTAATAGTGGTTTATAGCCGCTCTTGTCAACAATGCAGCAGTGGTCCATGTAAAAATAAATTCTAGCAATGTGAAAATGAGGTTGTTTTTAACCCAAGTCCTCGTCTCTTAGTCTGTTCCACCAGCACAAGGGCTGAATTGATTTTTGTCATTATTACTTCAAGTGTGCTAAGAAGTCTCCTTAGGACTGCAAGAGCAAAGAGCAACAACCAAAGCAGCACAGTGCATCCCTAGGGGATGGTTTACCCCAGCTGCACTGGCACAAATGGCTTTTGTTCCTTGAGGGATTACAGAAAGTGCAAAGTTCCACCCAAGCCACAAAACACAAGCCTCTTAAAAGCCCCTCTGGAGACTTCTGTTGTTTTCATGGTTTTATGTTGTCACCCTGAGACTTGAGGAAATGTTTACTTTGAAATTTTACCTGGTCTTTTTTGCATTTCTAGTCTGTAGACTATTGTGCAGAACAGAAACGGTGCAAAACTGTGGGCTTAAGTTCACTTGGTATCAAGGGAAGATGAGTGGGATCTGGGAAGGTAACAGCAGCTCAACCTGTCTTCTGCACTGCCTGAGACCCTGGTCCAGCCTCTAGCACAAAAATAAAATAGAATAATAAAATGAAATAGTAACATAAAGAATGTACCTGAATAAACTTCTGAATAAACATCTATATTAGATGATCTATAAAGCATCTATCTATGCTAGGTAGATGATAATTTAATAAAAGCATATATTTAACTTTAATGCATATATAACTTAATAAATGCATATGTCCTTTATATCTAGTAACAAATTAATATTACTAATACAAAATGAGTTTTTCCATGGCTTAAGATTATTCTTTATTTTTCTTTTGAGAAAGCTGGGATTTCCAAGTATTTACTATTTAGTATGTGGCATTTAATGATAGAATTAGACTGTAATTGTATCAAAGTCTATTAATGGCTTGCAATTTAAGGACTTTATTCATACAGTTACTGTAAAAGATTGCAACCCCTCCCTTCCAAGGAAAAAGGCATACACTAAGTTGATTTGTCAACTTATTTCATAGAGATAGTCACATGTATTTGACATGTGCTAAAGCATTAAAAGAGTTGAAGAGGCAAATTCCTTTCTCTTCTGAAAGACAATTAAGAATCCATAGTTGGTGGGTTCTGGCACCTTTGTTATCAAAATACTAATAGAGAAAACAAATTTGTGCACAGAATTATTAACACTGGTTTTCAAAGTACATGTTTCTTTTTATAGAAGGCAAATATTCATCATATCAGTACACAAATGCAGAACTTCCAGATTAATCAGCATGGAAATTACAAGAAAATAGTTGCAGCAGTATTAAAAAAATAAACACAACTCTATATACCAATATAAAGATGTTTCTCTTTTACTGATGTACTTGTAAGATTTCCTTTTTCTAGACATCAAAATGTATGATATGAGTATAAAATGTGGTATTGAACTCTTTGACATTTGAAACCAGAGACAGGGTGACTGGGAACAAATGTGGTTGAAATACTTAATGCACATGTCTGATAGGAGACTAGTGCTTTGATTTGGTGGAGTGGATAAGAATTTGTACTACAGAGGGTAAAATTTGATCAAACTCTATTATTTGCATGTATGGAACTACCACAAGGAAACCTCTTTGCACAATTAATATAGGCTATAGAAATATAAAATAAATTTAAAATATAATCCATTCAAAATGGTAACAAACTTTATAAAACCTCCATAAGATATTCTTGAAGCAGAGAGAGAGAGAAAGAGAGAGAGAGAGAGAGAGAGAGAGAGAGAGAGAGAGAGAGAGAGAGAGAGAGAGAGAGAGAGAGAGAGAGAGAGAGAAGAGATGTATTTATTAATGGGATACATGGAATGAATGAGGAAAGTAAATGTAAATTTTATTTCTTAATTGCTTATCATTGTTCCTAAGATTTAATGCTGACAAAATTCTCATTACTTATCTCAAGTAACTGATTCCAAAATTCAGGATATAAAAGAATCATAAAGCTTGTGAGTTAGCAAGGCGATCTTAAATGCTCCTGTCCTCTGTCTCCAAAGAACAAGGATTTTACCCTGAAATACATTCCACCACAGTAGTCAGGTGGCCTTGAACCAGTTATTTCCCAGGAAATATTCAACAAGGACATCTCAATACTCTGTTCTACATCTAAAATCCGGTCTAACTCCAAGTTGGGAACATGCTTAAATATTACAGTATTTACCTTTGAATATCAAACTGTTTCTTGAAATTCAATTCTCAGGAATAAATCTGAAAAATTCTGTTTTAATGACCCTCCTCCCTCTACCCCGATCATTCTAGCTATCCTGCAGTTCATTTGCTGTTTCTGCTTGGATATTGGAATTCTAAGGATCCTTGATGCTCTCTTATTTTTCCTGTCTCCCAACACTTGCTGGCCTCCCTTCCCTCCTGTTTCTATCTATAACTGATGATTCATTGCGTCTACATTCCCCTCCCTCCTATCTCCTAATTACCTTCTACATTTTATTTTAACTTTCTGTAGCTTCTATGATTACTTCTTCTAGCATAATCTTCTTTTCAACCTACTGTATGATTATTTCAAGGTGGAACAGATGTCTTATGTTTTGTGTGTAACCTCCTGTCTACAACTATTGGCCCAACTCTTTCGTTTAAAATTGTACGACTTTTAGTGTCAGCTTACATCAGCTCTCCAGAGCCTTCTTCCAAGCTAATCTCCACCTACATCTCACCTCACCATTTCCCTCTGCTCTCCCTTAGCTTCTCCTATTCAGCTCTTTATCCTCCTCCCTATTGCTTCTAAAATATCATGCCATCTGTTAAGAACCTTTTTACTGGACTTTCAGCCCAACTCTGCCTGCAAAGGTACACATGCCTCTCCATGCTAGTGCCCACCCAGCCTCTGCCTTTTTTTCCATTTTCATCCCCAATTAGTGAAAGTGTTGTTGCTATGTCTTGCCCAATTGCTATCTCAGAGTCAGTGCACAATCCATTATAGAACAGCTTCTTCTTTGTCTGCGGTACTGCAACTTTCCTGACAATTAGTGGTGTTCTCCTATAGACGCCAATGGAAGTTTTCCTTTAAAATGGATCCTACATTATTGATCTTTAATTGGAATACATAGAGCTGAAGATAATTAATATATACAATTTTGTGTTGTTGGAAATATGTACCCAGCCATGAAACCAGCCTCATATAAAAGGTACAGTGTTCCCTATAATTTCAAGTTTTCCCAACTATGTGTGTTTTCTCTAATTTGGTTTTTCCTTCAGTAGTAACAGCACTGAATAAAGGGCCTACCTCCTGAGTGAAATGTTAAATAGACACAGAGCATTGTTAAGTTTCTGAGAATGTTGTTCAGTATTTGTCAAACCAATTAACCTGCATTACTGAAATCTTGTAGCCTTTGACCAACATTTCCACATCCCAGCCCCTCACAACTACGGTCCTACTTTATTTATCTGGGGCCCTTATCTATTCTAAATGTAAATATGTTTGTATGATATTACTTTTTTTCTTTCTATGCCTACCTACTTCATTTCATACCATGTCATCCAGATTCATTTATGTGGTTGTAAATGGCTGATAAGTCTCAATGATATTTCACTGTATGTGAATACAAACTTTCTTAAGCTATTTCTCACATTCAAGTGGCTGTCATAGCTAATGTGAATAATGCCACCTTAAACACAGGACAATGTATATCTTCAGTTTCTTTGATGATAGATCAAATATCTACCAATAATGTCTGGATCAAATAGTGATTCTACATTTATTTTCTATTTTCTAGGAATCTACACAGTAAATGTGCTATTGTACACTCCAGTTTACATTTTCACCAACAGTTTGCAAAAGTTTCAGTTTATGTAAATAGTCTCATTAACAGTTTATGTTAGCCATCTCAGAAGTGTGAGGTAACACATCATTATGGTTTTGGCTTGCATGTTACATATGATTGGGATCTTTATATGCCTACGGGTTATTTTTATATCTTTTGCAGAGAAAAGTCTATACGTTTCCTTCTTTACTATAATTGGATTATTTGAAGACTTCTTGTTTTATTTTGGTATGATTTGATTTTTTTTCTGTTTATTTGCAGGAGTTTTTTTTTTTTTACTCTGTTTTGGGTTCATTTTCTGCCTTTACTTAATTTGTCTTCTACTTTACAGGATAATGCTTCTTTCTTATTAAATATGCGCTGTACTATGTGCTATGTTGGCGTTGTCTCATGTTTTTATTTCTTTTGGCCTATCTGAAACTGCATTCGCTCTTAAATTTATCATTTTCTATAAATGTTCTGTGAACTTGCTCTCTTTATATTGCACCTAGCTTATTAGAGTTGGTTTTACAATTTAAACTATCACATAAGTATTGACAATCTACAATTTTATTATCCATTTAAGAGCTCCATACAAATCATTATATTCACAATATCATCTATGTGTGTATATATATGTATATATATATATATATTTGAAGTCTTCTAGAAGCATCAAAATTAGTTAAAGATTTCATTAAATTTGTTCTTTATGATTCACTTCCCTATTTTCTTTATATTCTTTCTCTATCTCACTTTTTAATACAGCTTAAATTGTTTCCTAATTTTTCTGCCTAACTATCTTTTGTCTCTCTTCTCAATACCCACTAATGGCTTTAATCTAAAGGACTATCATCTCTCAGAAAACTATGTGCTTTGCTATTTGGTTTCTGTCTCTAGTTCTGCTCCCCTTAAATCTCTCCTTCACATAGTTACTGCAGGAAATTGAAACCTGAATATGCATAAATCCTTATCCCTGTGATGATCATCATCTGTATATATTTTTGCCTCTGTAGCTATAAGTGGAATTTTCTAGAAATGGAATTGTGTTTTATTCATACATGAGTATTATTAGCACAGTACCATTCCCATAAATGAGGAAACGGATAGAAAGATGTTGATTGAAACAGAAGGCAACACCATTTATCTTTGCAGATGATTTAAATTCTCCTTCTTTGAGTTGAAAGAAAGGTTAGACTTGCAATAAATTCAATTTATTGCATTCATTCAGTACATATTTATTAAGAACCATCTTAGCCCATTTGGGCTTCTATGACAAAATACGTTGTGCCAGGTACTTTGTAAACAGGGGACATTTATCATTCACAGCTTTGGAGGCTGAGAAGGCCAAGATCAAGGCACCAGGAGACGTGAGGTCTACTCAGAACTGCTTTCTGTTCCAAAGATGGTGCCTTCTTCCTCCATCCTCACATGGGGAAGGAGACAGCATAGCTCCATGCAGACGCTTCCGAGGCGTTGAGAAAGGCCTGGCGCCCCATTCATGACAGAAATGCTCTCCTGATTTATTCACTTTACCAAAGGTTCAATTTCTTAATATTATTTTATTCACTATTAGAGTCTATGGTCAAGGTTTTCAGTGGACTATATGTTTATGCCACAGCAATTAGCTTCTCTAAAGCGTACCATGGTCATGCAGCTACAAGAAGAGGTTATCTAGGGGCTGGGAAGGTGGCTCAGAGGTAGAGCGCTTGCCTTGCATGCACGAGGCCCTGGGTTCAATTCCTCAACACCACATAAGCAGAAAAAGCTGGAAGTGGTGCTGTGGCTCAAGTGGTAGAGTGCTAGCTTTGAGCTGAAGAGCTGAGGGACAGCGCCCAAGACCAGAGTTCAGGCTCCACAACTGACAAAAATAAATAAATAAATAAATAAATAAATAAATAAATAAATAAATAAAATGGAAAAAAAAGAAGAGGTAACCTAGATACTTACCAAAGCACATGGGAAGGAATAAGGTACAGGAGAGTATGAAAACTAAGGTGGACAGCGATTGCAATTTTTAGTAGAGTGAACAGGGCAAGCCAAGTTTCCTTGACATAATATTAAAAGAAGGCCTCAGTTAGAATGCATGCTATTATGAGAGAAAATTGAAAGTCCTGAGTGCCAGAGACTTGTAAGTCCTTGTGACAAGATAATGTGGTTGTAGTTTCATTGAGTGATAGTAGATGTGTTTTCCAAGTGGAAATATCATTATAATATATACTGCAGATGTTTCATACCATAGATGCTATATATATATATATATGGAGAGAGAGAGAGAGAGAGCATCTATGATAGCATCTATGGTATATCTATGGTGTATACATATATCTATGGTATATACATATATATATATATATATATACTCTTTGATATGAATATATAGCCTATAACCTATATAGATTCTTTGGTATGAATATATAGGCTATATATGTATATATATGTATATATGTTTTATATATATATATATATATATATATAGAGAGAGAGAGAGAGAGAGAGAGAGAGAGAGAGAGAGTCTAAAAACAAGAATGGATGCTAATAACCAGGCTAGTGGCATGAGGAGTACAAAAGAGATCTTCTGCCTGCATTTCTTCCGAGGAAGGAAGCAGCAGCGGAAAGGGGGACCCAGGTTTTATTTTGAGTAAGCTGATAGACCATAAATTTCTGAGGGCTCACAGGAGATGTGTTAGGATTTGAAAGAGTGGAAAAAGGAGGACACAATGAAAGATATACCGAGATGGAATGTGATTAAAGTGTGGGCAGTGAGGGAAATCCAAGAAGCCTGGGAATCCTTGGGTAGCTGACATAAACCGGAAACAAGAAACCATCTTAATAAGATTATTTTGGACAGGTCTCAAAGTACACCGTGGTGGTGAGGATGTAACTGTGGTGGCTCAGACCCATTACACTCTACTGAAAAAGTAAGAAAGATATAAGAGAGAGAAATCTTTGCTTTCAGTGTATTGGTATTTCTCCTCCGGATACTTGATGGGAATTTTTGATAATGCCATGATTTTGATACAGAAACTTTAATATAAAGAGTAGGACAAAGAAGTCAGAAAGTGCACTTGGATTCAGAATGATACTGCCTAGAACAATTTATTTTTAAATTTCTTCCAGAAACATGAAGTGGCCTTTTTGTATCTTGGTATCCTTGTTTCATGTAATTTATTTCAGTGCCTTTCTAAAATGTATTTTTTAAATTCTCTGCTAGAATTTCTTCCCTGATATCTATTCTTCCAGTCCTCTGTTCTCTGGAGGGTGGAAAAGGCCATCATTGTATGTGAGCAGGCCCTGCAATGGGAAGATGTTAAGACAGATAATTTGGAGGGATGATTTGGGAGCAATGTCTATGAGGAAATATGCAGGGAGAGCCCAAGAAGGATGGGGAGTCATCAGCTTTCTGTGCAGATCTTACTACAAAGGAGAAGGGAAGGACAGAAGGCTTCACACTACCAAACAGGTGGCTAAGGCTATAGAAAGGCCTTCAGACCCCAGCACCCACTGTAAACCCTGGGTCTTCCTGCAGTATCTGTGTTGTACATAGGCACTGCCCGAGTGCAGCCTAGGAAATGCTCTCCTTGTGCAGATGCACTGAAGGACTGCACAGCAGCTGAGACTGTGAGTCAATGATACTCCCTGAAGTAGGAAATCTGAGCTGCATATTCCCTCCTGTGCCACAGTAATTACCATGTCTTCCCAAATATGTTCAGTTAAATATAGTGTAGTACAGCAAGGAAATGAGGGCAAGACAAGCGCTGGGATAGAAGCATGGTGAGCCGTGGGAATCTGGAGAGCAGCAAGCAGCCTTTGGAGCAAGATTGGAGTTGTGGGTTGAATTGTGTTCACCAGTACCCATTGGTTGAAGCCTTAATCCCAATATTGCAGAATGTAACTGGATTTGGAGAGAACACTTTTAAAAAAAGGAAGTTAAAGCGAATCTCCAATGTTTGAACACAATCCAGTCTACAAGGGAATATTATAATTTCAGAGCAACACCAGGAACGTGCATGTAAGGATGCCCTGTAATGCGGGCATCTGAAAGACAGTGCAGGAGAAGCTTCAGGGGACACAACCCTGAAAACTATCAGACCTCGATCTTCTACAGGGCATTGAGAAAAAAGTTCAAGAGGACCACAGACAGGGAAGATTCTAACCAAGCAAAGTTCAAAGTCATGACATTTCTAAGGAGACATAAAGACAGTTTCTGAGAGACTATGGAAGGCAGGGTAAGCCAGGAAAAATTCTTATAGCACATAAGGCATCCACAGGCCCGACCAGGGTTTATTATTTTTGCTAGTAAGGACATGATTTACTTAGAAGCTTCCTGAGGTTGTCAAATGTGGGCCCTTTGAAAAGGTGATCTTTAGAGATCCTTCCTTATTGCGTTATAGAAGTTATTTAAAATTTAATGTACAATGTGATTTTTTCTTTATTTTATTTGTATGTTTTTCCTCCCATGGTATATCCCTGTTATCACTGTATTTGATTTTGGTACACCTTGTATTTACATTTATCTAATCTGGGCAGGGGAAGGAGAATAACAAAATTCTGAAACAAGGACACAGGATGACCCATTGCAACAGTGAGACTCACAAGACATCATGTTGGAAATGAACTTAAAACTTTGGCCTGGGAAGAGGGGGGAGGTAGAAGAGGGAAGGGATAGTGGGAGAAAAACAAAGGAGGAGGTAACAATGCTGACATAAAATGTACTCATTACCTTACTGATATAACTGTAACCTCTCTGTACAGCATCTTTACAAGGAAATACAATTTTAAAATACATCAAAATAAAAATAAAATGAAATTTAGCAGGGGCAAAAGGATGACCCATTTATATTATGCTCTAATTTAAAAACAGAAAGTACAGAAGGATGTAGTTTCTAACATACCACAAAACTAACCTGTTCTAGAAACAAATCTGAGAACTTTGCTTGATAACTACTGTTATTCTTCTAACAGTATTCAATCTGGTAAAATTATGGCATGATATACTTGAAAAAGTCCTAATTTAATATAAATCAAAAGAGTTTCTTTCTTTTTTGTGTTATAAACATTACAATTCAAATTAAAGGCATATTTTTCTTCATACAGCATACTTAGAGTTATAAAAATCAATATTCAGGGCCTTCAACAAACAAACAGATATAAATCAGAAATAACCAAAATAATTACTATAAATTTACAAGTTAATGAAAGGAGGACATTTATATAAAGGAAGTCATACAACTTCCCATTTTGTAAGGTCTGATAAGGAAGATTTATACATATGGATTCATTTAATAAAATCTGTACATATGGATGAATATGCAATATATATTCATGAAAGAGACTTGTTTAACAGTGTCATTCTCTTAGTGGGTCAACTCCACTTTGAAGCTAACTCTAGGTAGCAACGTAACTAATTTAACTGTGTGTAAGGATCCCGTCACAATGACTAATTGAATTATCACATAAGTAATTATGTGATCTGCTTTATGGGTATTATGTGAGAAGAAAAATACATATCATCTTATTGAAAATTGGAAAATAAGTAATATGTGCAGGCTTTGTGATCCCAAAATGGAAAGAACAAAGCAGATTGTTTAACATGGATGATAGTACAAAACAAAGACACTCAGCCTTCTCCATAATGAAACTCCTATTTCTCCAGGCTGCAGCCTGCACTCCAGTTCAGCAATCATATGGTCCAAATGGTTGACTCATAATAAACATAACATAAAGTAAACATGTGTGCACGCAAAAACCCTCTTACCCAGAGAATCTTAACTGACATAGTATTAACATATTATTGACATAGAATACTGAATCATAGAATTCACTTATAATAACCTGAACTATTTCTAAATGAACTTAATCTTGTACAGAAAACATGGTTCACTGTTTTTAATTACAGTTAGTTGTTATTATTTCCACTAAAGGTTAACACATATCAGAATTAGGAAATGTGGGTATTTGACAAATGGTGAAGAAGTTTAATAGAATTTATGTAAGTTAGAGCCAGTGGACACTATGAATGTGTTGGCCGTGTTGGAAGAGGTCTGGGTTTTAATGGGGCTGCCCACTGGTTACTGAGGAGGAATGACTGTTATTATTACACAACACGCTCTTCTCTTTCCACCTTCCACTCTTCCACTCACCTTTCCACTTGTAATTCAATATCAAATCTTATGCACAGTGTTACTTTATCATGGGATTCCACTCTTGAAGAAGTACATTATAGTTACAGGAAACACACAGAGAACAGAAGTGAACTTACTTCTTTGGGAAGAACATAATAGCAGAATTGTTTAATTCTGAATTTTTAGAGATTTATTTTCTGGAAACAATAGAAAGAAACCTTTACTTGGAATAGGTATGTTTCTTTGGCCAAAATCATCTTTAGAAATGTGTTACAAGTTTATTCCAAGAAAGAATTATTGAAATTAATTTTATGAAAGAAAAACATGGTAATTCTAATAAATCGATTGGAAGGAGCATAGAATTATTCTTAATTAATGTTTTGTTTCTCTGGCATTAATTGCTTAATAACCTGAGAAAGCCAGAGATGATGCCTTTACAGAGCTCTATTTCTTGGGTAAGGTTCTGGCAGTTTTTGTACTGTAATAAAATCTCTGTTTGGGGATTTATATTTTCATTTTAAGCCTTCCCTGTAAAGTGACTTGGTAGACAAACTTTGCCTAGGAGAGGGGAGATAGCTTCTCCTTTTTAAGTACGAAGGAATATGACAAGTAGGCCTCTCACTGAGGCATACATAGTTCTTCCTATTGAACACAATATGCTCATTTTACATCATTCAGCACCTGATTTAATTTTGGCACTCTTTAGAATATTTGGACTTAAGAATGCAGCAAGTCTCATTTGATGTGGTCTATTCAAGCATCACCCAAATAATGCACCGAATCTAGCCTTTGATTCCCTCAAGCCCCAAGAGTCTAAATAATTTAATGTAACCTTATATTCATAGATAATGGAGTGATCTCTTGAGGCCAAGCCAGTTAAAGTTGCTTGGCATCTGTGCTATTTTGGGAGGTAATAAGCGATTCAGTACTTGTTCAGTGTCACAGACCTCGTGTTTACACCATATTACAAAACCTGGTGACAGACAGCATAGCTCCAGCTGGCAATGTGACCTTTCTTTCCCCTTACTGCTTCCATGCAAAGAAAGCACTTGCTTTTCACTCTATTGCCCTGCACTTCCCTGGCGTAGAGTTTTTGTGTTAGCTGTGGTAGAGTCAGTGAATTAAATGACAATGTACAGATTAGACACTGAAGTGTACATGCAAGTTATTTATATTCCTACATATGTCCTAACTGCATGAATTCCTAGCTGATGCCTGAATGGGATTAATTTGGTTAAGTAGCAACCAGGTCAAATGAGAGGGATGTTTTCTTTGACACCAGGCTTAACTAGGTTTGAATTTGTGTCCAAACACTAACTGGCGGTAATGAGGGCCAGCTGACTTGAGTGCTTTGGAGACTCACTTCCCGAGTCTGCAAACAAAAGATTGTAAAACTCACTTAATGCTTAGGTTTTTATGAGTGCTCTAAAGAGTGGGACAGCCAAAGCACTCGGTGAATTGGAGATGTAATGATCGTTGTAAGATTCAGTCTTAAGAAAAAATAATATTGATGAAGTCATTAATCGAGGTAATTGCAGTAGTTCCTAAGAGAGTTAATGGTCTAAACTGCTTTGTCCAACACATGTCCCTGCTGAAGGACGGAAAGGAAGCAGAGAGGCCCTGGAATGTGGCCAAATAGACATCTCCCCTAAGAGCTTCTGGCAGGGGATTGGGCGTCGAGTTACCACACCTAGTCTGTGCAACCTTGCACTCCTCACAACCTAGTCAGATGTATTAAAGGAAAGAACAAGAAAAGGAAAAGTAATTCCATCTGTCCCAGTTTCAAAACAATAAACTATTCCAAGGGAAAATTCCTGTGTGGGAGAAGGGAAGTTGTGCAGATTACTAAACAGAAGGAAGTTTGACATCTAGAATCAAATCCATACTTTCCCTATACAGCACAAAGCAGTAGAAATAAGCACAGACTTTGGTAAAACATGTATATTTCAAATGTCAGATCTTCAATTTTTTCCCTTTTAATTTTTTTTTGAGCCACTACAAGGCAAGGGACGAATGACTTGATCTACAAGGTGCCTGAGCTTTTAAGAATGATGGACTGTGGGATAGTTTCCTCAAATGTAAAAGTGTAAAACCTGCTCCTGGGTGTGTGTGTGTGCACTTGTTGGATAAAGTGTCTTCACATGTTGTAAATCAGGGCAGGAATTACTTTCAGCTACTTTTTACTCACGGTATCCCTGTTCAAAAACACTCTGTGGAACAGCAGGGCAAGCGATTTCAGGACATGTTCAGAATCCATTACAAACAATCTGAGCTGGGAAATAATTGAAATAAGACTGCAAATTCTGATTGATTGTTTCTCAGAGCTTCTGCACTTTAGAGAAATGCACCTCAAATACCTGTGTGGGCCCTGCTTTTAAACCCCTGAGGCTCTCTCTCCTGCCTAGACAGAAGCAAGAAAGCACCATCCTGAGGAGGACCGGACACTGTGGCTTTTCATTTCAGAACATGGGCAAAGAAGAAGCAAGAGTCTTTTCCAGGTATTTTCTTCTCTGACACAAGTGTACAAATCACTATGGAATGTATTATTCTCTACAGGCCATTTCAAGTAGCTAAATTAAAGTGAACTCAGCAATAATTATGATTAAATTTGCAAACATTTCAGTCTGAAAAGAAGACTGCTTATTGCTGATCTGAAATTTGAAGGATAACCAAAGGATAAACTTTAAGGTGACCAATTTTCTTTCTTTCTTTCTTTCTTTCTTTTTTGGTTGGTTGTGGGGCTTGAACTCTGGGCTTGGGCGCGCTGTCCATCAGCTCTTCAACTCAACGCTAGTGCTCTACTGCTTGGGCCACAGAGCCACTTCCGTTTTTCTAGTGGTTTTTACTGGAGATAAGAGTCTCACGGACTTTCCTGCCTGAGTTGGCTTTGAACCGCTATCCTTAGATCTCAGCCTCCTGACTAGCTAGGATTACAGGTGTGAGCCACCAGTGCCTGGCACGACCAATTTTCTTGGTGGAGGATTCTGCCTCCAAAATACGATGTCTTAAAGTGAAAGGAAGAGAATTAAAGCAATGATTAAAAGCAAATGAGCTTCCTCCCAATAAAGAGCATGATACAGGTATGATTTTTTTCAAAATATATAATATTTACTAAGTCTTTGCCAGTCATAAGTTTCTAAGTAAGCATTTGCTCCCTTTATTTTTTTAACAAATGCCATTTTAATGTTTTTTCCTTTATCTGGGTAGTATGTATCCATAACACTTAAAGAAACTAACTTATTGTTCCCTGGAATAAGTTCTAGAGAACTGTGGTACAGTGTGGTCACTATAACTAATGATGTCATCTCATTCTACTAAAAGAGTAGATCCAAAACCTGTAACATCACAAAAAAATGGCATCTGTGTGTGATGGAATGTATATGCTAATTAGTTAGACTTAACCATTTTACACTATATGTTTCAAAACATCATATTGTGTGCAATAAATACACAGAATTTTATCTGTCAGTTTAAATATAAATAAAAAGTGACATTCACCAACTTGTAAATGTTTACATGATAGGAGAATAAGTTTGGAGTACCCTTGAGGAAAGTATTCTTAAAATATATTCTATTATTATTGTTTTTAAGAATAATTTATGACAATAATTAAAATCTCTAAGAACTAAATCTTAATAATGCAAAGAAAATAGCTTTGAAACTCAAACCTCAGGAGCTTTCTTTACCTGCTCTACGCATATTCCCAGTTACTTGGGCCTTTCATATAGGAAAATTTATTCAGAACAAGACAACCAAAGGCTATTTTCCCAACAGGTATATTGATTCAGCAACTTTGAGAAATATTTGGATTCTCTCATTTTCTCTTATGCTGTACAGAAAAGAGAAGAGCTGTACGATATCAAACACATCTCCCTGCTCTCAACTAAATACCCTCTTCATGCATATGTAATATTGATAATGTCAGCTACTCAGTTTCCCAGAGAAGTGTGTTTATGAACCATGGTTCATATGGACTCCAGGGAAGCAAAAACTGTTCTTACTGGAAATCCATTGAGTTAACATTGTGTATAGTTGGTAGCAATACAGAGGTACTTGTGAAAAAGAGGAAAGAAAGGGAAAGACAATTGTTGCTTTATCTGAACCCTAGAAATTCATGGCAAGGTATTTGATTAGATTTGATTTTTAAAATGAAGAAGAAAAATGAAAAAAAATGATGGAGGTTAACAAACTATTCTAGGTCTTAAAAGTTATGTAAAAATAAGAGTATAAAATATATTTATATAATAAAAACAATGATTTCAAGCTGTCACCACTCAACTTGCTGAAAAACCATAAGTGAAACCCCAAAGCCAGAATGAGTGCAAACATTTACTGTTATCAGTAATGTAATATAAATATAGTTCAAGGAAATGAGATAAGCATATAAGTAAATGTTCACATGTAACAAATCAACAGATAAAAGCATCAACACTGTTTTGAGAATTCATAAAATATGCAATAGTACATACTAAAGCAGTATTCAGAGTCATTAAAAGGTTCATGACATCAACAATGTAAGGTATTAACTGAGACATGGTACATTTAAGGAAGAACTCGAATAATATAATTCCTTAGAAAGGCAAAGTCAAAGAACAACAAAATCACCAGCAGGAAGCATGTTGTCAAGAGAGGCGTGGTGAGATGGCATCAAATGGAAAGAGACAGATGAATAAAGAGGGTGAGAGTGTGGTCAAGGATGAATGTGTATCCTACAGAATTAAAAAAGTGACAGAAGGGGCTGAGAAGGTGGCTCAGTGGTAGAGCGCTTGCCTTGCATGCATGAGGCCCTGGGTTCGACTCCTCAGCACCACATAAGCAGGAAAAGCTTGAAGTGGCGCTGTGGCTCAAGTGGTAGAGTGCTAGCCTTGAGCTGAAGAGCGCCCAGGCCCAGAGTTCAAGCCCCATGGCTGGAACCAAAAAACAAAAAAAGTGACAGAAGGAGAGGGGAGGGAAGAGTAAAAACGCTGAAAGGAGTGATGCTGATCAAGATGCATTGTATTCGTGAACGGCTTCTTTAAGCTGCAACTCCTTTATACAACTACTTAAATACAATATTTTTAAAAATACCTAACATGAATAAATGGATAGGTACAACACACAGAGGATTTAGTTGTCATCAATACTAAATTCTAATCCAACAGTAGTGTACAACATACTACATACTGTACACCATTTTTTATTTTATGTTAAATCCAATATATTCCTTAAGGATCTACGTCCAAATTCTTAAAGGTATCCAATGAAATTAATAAACCTTAATCATAGGATGAAAGTTTTATACTTACATTTTCTGGATATGATAACCTATAAAAGATATAACATATTAAACAGAGGTTTATAACAGTAACCAATGCATGCTAGAATAAAGTAATCCATGATTTTAACTAGGAGGGACCATTAACTCCTTGAGTTTATAGCAACATTTTATACGGATATTTTATATGTCTTCAAATAAAACTACCATTTACTGTGATATGATTGTAGTAATTAAATATAAACACACATAAATGTTATACACACATAAACATAAATAGATGTGTTCACAAGTATAGGTGGACACAGGTATTCATAAAGATATGTGATATATTTGGAATATATTTTATAAGATTGATGATGATGCTACACACATACACACACACACACACACACATACACACATATACATACACACACACACACACACACACACACACACACACACAGATCTCGGCCCAAACTCATACAATATCAAGATATTTTGAAGGTTAGTAATAGTAGAAATTGAAAACAAGAGGGCAACTTGTAAAATCAGGACATATAAGAAACATATTTTGCTATTTTAAAATTTCTTATTCCAAAATAACCCCCCTACTTAAAACTTGTAAAAAGCATTACAATAAAGCATATCAAAACTTGCACTATGACCTAAGTTGTCATTATCTTAAAATTTACCTTCAAAAGTAACTCTAATGTACTGTGTGATTGTTTTGTTTCTTCTGTATGTTCTTCTGATAACCTGTTTTCATTGTATTTGATTCCAGCACCCAGCATCTTGTATATTTATTATTCTAATTTGGGGAGGGGAAGGGAAATAACAAAATGCTGAAATAAAGATACAGAATGACCCATTGTAACAATGAGATGTACAAGACACTACGTTGGAAACGAACTTTACAACTTGGGGCGGGAGGAGGGCAGTGAGTTAAGGAGGTGAGGAGGGAAGGGATGGTATGGGAAAAGACAAAGGAGGAGATAACAATGCTCCATAGGAAATGTACTCATTACTTACTCATGTAACGGTAATCCCTCTGTACAGTACTTTACAATAAAAAAAATTTAAAGAAAATTTCAAAATTCAATGAACAAAATAAAAGAAATAAAAAATTTTTAAAGCACTGTTGCCTAATACAACTGAAAGTAATGTATTTAAATCAAGAATTGAGAGAAATATTAGAAGGCAGAAGATACAAATAATAATAAGCACATCTTGAAAGCAAAATAAGGGTATCCTTTATTTTCTTTATCCAGACTCCAGAAATCAACCTGTCACCATTTGTTTTGGGTAGCATACATTGATTTTGCAAAGTAAATTGTTTCATTATAGCATTTCCATATACATGTAATATGTTTTGATCATGTTTATACCTCTTTGTCCCCACTGCCCTTCCCCTCCTTCTTTAAATATTCTTAGTAGCCCCCCTTTTATTTTCACAGCCTTTTATTTTCCTCTAGAGAGAAAACATATAATACTTTCCTAATCAGATTGGTTTCCCTCAACATGATCATCTCCATTTCCATTCACCTTCCTCAAAATGGCATAATTCCATATTTTCGCTTAGAGTTGAATAATTCAATTGTGCATACTTATATATTCTACATTTTCTTTGTCCTTCATCTATTGATCAGTACCTAAGCTAATTTCACTATGTTTTAAGTTATATTTTTTATCATCTTTAGGTGTACAGAGGAATTACCACTCAACAAATCAGTTTATAAGAATTGTTAACTCGTAGGAAGGAAAAAATCGTAGGCTTGAGCCGTTACATTGTCCTGAAAAAGTCTAAACTGGAAAAGACAATATGCAAGAGAAATTATCATAATTAACAAAATGAAAGTTGATATATTCAAAAATTTTGAGGAATGTTTTAAATACTGAGTATACACATATAGCATTATACTAACACTGACCAATAGAGAACCAAATTTTCTATGGAAATATTAATTACAATTATTTCCAAGGAAAGTAGCAAGTTGAATACAGCTTAAACTATGACCAACTATTGTTGAGTTATTCCAAAAAAGCTCTAATCAAGGCTATATTAGATCAAAGTTCTATCTTTGACAAACAGTGCTACATATATTTTCCAGTACTATTTATATTATTAGAAAACAAAGAAATAAGCCGGGCACCAGTGGCTCACACCTGTAATCCTAGCTACTCAGGAGGCTGAGATCTGAGGATCCAGTTTGAGGCTAGTCCAGGCAGAAAAGTCTCCATGAGACTCATCTCCAATTAACCATTCAAAAACTAGAAACAGAGCTGTGGCTCAAAGCAGTAAAGTGCTAGCCTTGGCAAAAAAAAGCTCACAGAAGGACCCAGTCCCTGAGTTCAAGCCCCATGACTGACCAAAACAAACAAAAAAGACTATATAATGATTATAAATACAATTATGCTGAAAATATTACAATCCTAAACCATCCACAGGACTAAGGTACCATTTGACACAGTATTACACCAAGAGTTAAGGATTACTTCACATCAAGAATATTTTATCCATATTATCAGAAACTAAGAAAAAGTCAGATGGTTTATTTCTAAAGTCATTAGGTTGTCTGATAAAATTATTCATTCTTTAACTCCTGAGATGTGTATGCAAACGAGAAAATGATATGCCCTTCTTTAACACACTAACTAGTATTTGCAAAACATAGAACAAACATTTTTTAAAGAAAAGCATAAGGCTAAGTTTCTCATAAACAAACTGTTAGTTTTCTCTATGTCCAACTACTATATTAAGCTTATAAATACTGAAGAGTAAAAATAATGAATGTGTATATAAAAGCACCAAGATTACAGTTAGGAAATCTAAAGACAATTTATTAAAGAAGTCAGTTATACACCCAAAAGAAAATTAAAAATACTTTATCAAATAAAATGTTTAGTCTATATTAACCCAATGGAAATACATGCTACCAACAAGTAAAAAGTAAACAAAGATATAAAAATAATGTAAAGGAAATGACGAAGACTATCTGGAGAAGAGAAATGTAGGTTCAGTAGATAGAGACATACTCCAACATGGCTCAATTGATTATTATTTTTGTATTCTAAGAGAGTGCTGAAGTGCAATGTACTTATTAGAAACTATGCTTCAAATTTTGAATGGTGACCTTTTCTTAGACTAATGATACAGGATGCAATCTTCTCTGGTAATGCTGAGCTGCAGATGCTTCCAGAAGGCTGCATGGGGAAGCAGTGGTACCCCACTAGCTGCTCTGAGGCTAAGCAATTGTATTTGGTGGGTTAGATACGAGACATATCCTTTAGGTCATGGTGTTTTCACCTTATGATAGGTTAAATGGAACGGCAGTCCATCATCAGGGACACATTTGAAACTTGGAAAGAAAATCAGGCTTACCACAAAATAAATGTGTATAAATATATACATTTGTATATATGTACATATGCATATAAATGCATTTATATGCATATGTACATATATAATCACCTAAACTTTATAGCTAGTAAAATTATTAAAAAGAAGTATAGCTAGTAAAATTATTAAATTTTACAAATCAAAATAAGGAAATACTGTTCAGGGTGACAGTAATAATTGCTAAATAATCTCGAGGAGAAATCCATAGCGTTCCTTCAGGTTCCTAGGATATGCCACCAGCACAAAATAGCATTTTCAATAAAAGTACATTTAATTAGAGATGTAGACTATGATATCACGAATTGCTCCTGAAATCATATGAAAATGGCAAACATCTATTTATATGAACTCGCCTCATAAATACTCTGATGGTATCATTATGATCTAAGGCTGGCATTGGCCAGTGGTAACTACAGTAATTAAAATGTGATCCCAGTGGCTGAATGTATAGAGATCATTCACATCAAATTTTCTAAAAATGGATGCTTTTAATCTGCTCCTCAAATCTAGTTTGCTAACATTTAGTTGCCAGTATTTTTTTTCTTTTTAAAAAAATTTTTTATTGTGATTAAGTGATTACATAATTTCCCTAATTTCACAGTATTGTGGGATAGTGATGCTCAGTTAAAGTCACAAACACATTTTAACTTTCCTGGAGCAAATTGTCTATCATGGACTATAACATTTATGAGTTCTATGAGCTTTGCAATACAGTTATTTCTTCCACATTGGGTGATATGTACATTTCTTTTGTTTTGCATAGCATCAGCTGTTCCCTCTTTCCCACTTGTTCCCTCTCTCCCATCGCTGCCATTGAGTTGCTCAGTTCACTTTGGTCAATGTCCAGTGCAGCTGATGGGTTCCGCTGTTATGTTTTTCCCTGATTCCCTCTAGTTCTGTGTCATCTTCCTGGTTCCCCTCCGGTGTACACATATATACCATACATGTGATCAGCAGCATGGGGTTATTTAGATGAGTGAATGTTCTTTGTTTCTTAAGTCCTGTTAATTTTGTCGTATCACCTAACATTTTGGATTTAACATCCACTTTTTTTTTAATTGTATTTTATTTTATTTGAGAACATACTGTACAGAGGAGCTACAATTACATGGGCAAGATAATGCATACATTTCTTACCAAGCATTGCAGCCTCCTCCTTTGTTAGTTGCCAGTATTTTAATTCATGTTCTCCCAGCATATTGATGCATCATTTTATTTTTAGAATGTCTGAGTCACTCGGGTATTAGAGTAGTACTGACCATTAATGAATTTTGAAGTGTTCCCCCTTCCTGTATTTTTTGGAAGAGTTTAAGATGTACTGGGACAGATTTTTGAATATTTGGTAGAGTTTATGTGGGACTTTGTCTGGCTAAGGTTTTATTTTTTTCATTAGAAGGAAATGTTATTACTGGTTCGATCTTCTTATTTGTGGTATAGCCAGGCTTTCCAGTGTTTGGACTGAGGGTTTTTTTCATTAAACATTATTTTTTTCATACTGCCTTAATTATATGGCTTCTTTGAGAAGTCTGTTGAAATTTGTAGATATTTCTTTCTATGTAGTTTATATTATTCAGCCACAGAGAAAGACCAAATATTCTTTCTGACAGATTAGCAGGACTTTCATATTTAGTCCTTCCACAGATATTTGTTAAATGCTCACTTTAGTGAGATGAGGTTGAAAAATACTATGCAGATATTTGCCTCAGTGTACTGCTTTGAAATCCACAGGCATCCTGAACTAGTATTTGTTGTTACAATTTGTCTTAGTGATTCTAGCCTAAACAAGATAAAGTCCTATTAATTTTAGAAAGACTATCAGTTGAATTTTCTGGGGTAAATTATTACCCCCATCTCTTACCCATATAACCTCAGACAAATTACTCACTTTCTGTAATCATTTTGCTCATTTGTAAAGCAGATAATGATAGGAAGTATTATAGGATGTCTGTTAGGATTAGAAGAATTGACAGAAAATAAACATTAGACAATGCTGGACTATGGCAATGATTTTTTATTATAACCTAAAAACTGGCTACAGTTTATTACAAGAAGTCCAATTGTTTCTGTCTCATTTCCTTTTTAAGGGCTAGTTGGAAGAATCAAATATTTAGAGTGAATAAAGAACTCTATTTCTGCAAATACTTTCAATATAAATTACATCAGAACTTAGAGAACACAAATGAGATTTTTTAAAATGCAAAATCCATCCTTTTTGTATCCAATACCCAAAATATACCTCTCATAATTTAAAAAAAATTTATCATGTTTGAATGAAAGAATATAAATACATTTTTAAATATCATGAAAAGTATAGAATATGGTGTTCTTTTGGTCTTTCCCCCTATTCAGGAAATTAAAATTTACTTTGAGTGTTCACATGTCCACACACATTGAAAGGTTTTTACAGAGAAAGAAAAACAAGGTGTGAATGCAAAGGATCTCTCCTACAGACTATAAATACTCTAGCTCTTTCTGAAAGTTCTTTTTGGGGTTTAGTCTCTTTTTGGTTTCACATGATTGCTTCCGTACCATTAGCAGTGAGTCTATTCGAATATATATAAAAAAGTAGCACTTAAGAATGCTCTTTGGCACTTCAAAAGGCCATATATTAGGGAGCTAATTGGTATAGCTTTTACAACTTTCACATTGATTTTTTCCCATTGATTTTCCCCCTCCTTTGAGCTGTCTTTCCAGCTCACATCCAGGAGGAACTGCACATCTCAGTTCCTGAGGAGTAGATTACCTGCAAGAAAAAATCAGCAAAAATGACAAGCATCACAAGAAATTCTGCCCTGCTGTGATATTTGGCTTTAAGACAAGCAGAACCACGTTATTCATTTAGAGTACAGGGGAAAGTATTTATTCTTCATTGCCTTTGCTACCTTCCTTAAAATGTGATAATCTAGAAATTCATGCAGAGAACTCTGAATTTCTAGAGTGAAGAGACAGTCTCCCACTTTAAAAGGTTGGTTGAGGAGACACAAATTTGTGAAAGGTAATTTCCTTCTCCATAGAGAATCACGAGCTAAATCAGAAAGGCATCCTAATATTCAGAGATCAGCATCCGAATTCTGTCACCATTACCATCACTAAATAGACTTGGTTCTATGATCTGAGTATATGACTTTTTGTTTGATTGTGATTATGTATAGTAAATTATAAATGAGATTATAGTGTGGAATGCTACTTGGAGGACAGTTACTGAAATGGATACTTCCCACAATTAGAAGAATAAATATCTAATAAATGCTATTGCGATGTATCATTGCTTCAGTCAACATAACCCTTGACTGCTCTTCTCAATGGCAATTTCAAAATCATCTTCCTTCAGTTCCCAAATCACTTTCCATCTCCATCATCCATGTTTCTATCCGGTGTGATTAAAGTCAATAAGATGTTTAATTTTTGTATTAAGCCAGATTTCAAATAAGATCTATGGAAGATCTATGGAAGAAAAATCCATGGCATTACTCTTTTTAAATAGCCCTCAATCACTTCTCTGCTTCACCTATAGAGATGACTAGGCCCTTAAAATGGCCATCTGTCTAGCTTGCCTTTTGATCCTGCTATTCCCGAATGGTGTGATTTATGTAAAATGGACAAATCGATACATACTTGAAAAGAAACTTTGATTAATTCATTGAATATTTATTTTTGTTAAATGATGAAATATGCATTTTAAAGCAGAATGTTCCCTTATCTAAAAATACCATACTTTACTTTTCTTCCATCATTTCTAATCCCAGAAGACTGATCTCCAAGTATTCCACCATTGATTAAAAGAATGTTCTCTTATCTAAAAATATCATACTTTACTTTTCTTGCATCATTTCTAATCCCAAAGACTGACCTCCAGGTATACCACCACTGATTAATTGTTCCAAATAGTACACATTGATGAACAGATATGAATGGCTATTATCAGGTTAACCAAAATAAACCAGATTTAGAAGGACAAAGACAGGTTTTTCTTTCACATGGGCAAGCTAGACCTAAAAGATAAACATATACACGATTATATATGTGATACATATCACAGATAGATCAGATAGATAATAGGCACATTGATAGATAGATAGATAGATAGAGAGAGAGAGAGAGAGAGAGAGAGAGAGAGAGAGAGAGATAGAGTAGTTAGATAATACTATTTACTGTTTAAGAGGATTGAGGTAGAAGGGGAATGAAAGAAAATGATAGAGGATAAAAAATAAAGAAATAGCATACATATACTGGCATTTCATTACAAAGTAAGATAATACCACCTAAGATTCTATTCCTGTACGAAACAATATTTATGCTAAATATTCCCCCATGCATTTCCCTGAAACATATTTTTCAATAGGTAGCATCACAATTCTGTGTTAACCTGAGTATATTTCATATGCTTGCAGCTATGCAAATTGACATTAAACAAATGTGGTCATCTGTTATGATTGTATTCCCTCTACTCCATAAAATTTTGTGGTTTTTTTCCTTTAGTTAATAATAATTACATTTGTTCTCTTTACTCTTCATCTCTCTTACAAGAGTCTTACTCCTCTCAGTAAACCATCAAAATCTTCTCAGGTAGCTTCCCTCATACAACTTGTTTTTCAAAGAATTTATAATAATACTATTATTTTTGTTTGAAAAATTTACATTTCTTTCTCCTTAAAATCACCAACAGATCTGTCAAGCATCAACAATGACTTTTAAAAGGTTTTGTTTTTGTTTTTTAAGAGTGACTTTATCCCTTTCACACCCAAGTCTTCATCTGATGACCCTGTCCTAAGTAAGGCTCCTCATTTCCAGGATGAGCCTGCAGTCATCCTCATCTGGAAGGAATGCCTTTCTTCATGCAAACCTTGCTCTGGATTCTCTCTCTCTCTCTCTCTCTCTCTCTCTCTCTCTCTCTCTCTCTCTCTCTCTCTCTCTCTCTCTCTCTCTCTCTCTCTCTCTCTCTCTCTCTTTCTCTCTCCCTCCTTCTCTCCCTCCCTTCCTCCTTCTTTTTCTCTATCTCTCTGTCTGTCTGTCTCTCTCCCACACATACACCCTCCCTTCTTCCTCCCCCTTCCCTCCATTTTCCTACTAATAGTAGCAGTAATCATAAGAGAATAATTATCTAAAATTCTGGAATAAAATTATTTACAACCCATAAATCTACACCTTAACTTTCACCAAACATCTCTGACCTTTCATACCAAAGCCAAATGCATCATTTACACTTTCCATGTTCTTTTAAGAGGTAGGGATCAGCAAAGAAGGATTATTAACCCAAGACCAACTCATTGCTTATTTGATAATTCTTTCACCTCTGCTACAAACGTGTTGTTTTGCTTTTTCATTCCCATGTGCAAAGTAATAGATGAGATAACTTCAGGATCTGAAAAGTCTGAATTCATTTTGTCTTCGTCCTGTTATTCCCCGAATTCTTTTCATTTATACTATAATTTTTACTTTAATTGTTGAAACTCTTGTAGAATGTTTCATCATTAAAAATATCTGATCCCTACTCTTTCGTTCTTTAACCTCTGTTTCTTATCCTGATTACCAGAATATACCAGAATCTTTGCTCATCTTGAAGCTACTAATTAAGTATTTTAAAACATATTTCTCCTCCTGAATGTATCTCCAACACATACACAGGCACACATGCACACACGCACACACACATGCATGCACGCACACACACATATTTGTGCGTTTCTCTTTTATTATAGAAGCTTTTTTCAAAAGTCTGATTGATGATACTTGACTGTCTGTACCTAAATATGCTTATCACTCCTAAAACATACAATTGGAACCCTATGAAGAATAGACTTTCTTATCTTGGTTACTCCCATATTAAGATAAAAAATCTTTTCCTCATAGAGTCTACACTATAGTACTTCAGTCCCTAGTGGGGCCTTAGGTAGCTGTTCTATGAATGTTGCTTTGATCATTATTGAATTTCGTTCTCAGCAGTTCCGCCATTGTTCACAGGGCCCTTCGCCAGCTTATTAGGTGACATTCTGCAGCCGCTGACGTGTTTAGATTATTATGCACTCAATTCACCTATGACTTAAATGTATGTAAAATATCGAATGGTCCCATGCACTGTTGACTTCCAGTTTTCCTGCCCGTTGTGGAGACATGTGACTAGAGAGAAGAGATGAATGCACCACTGGTCAAGCCCCTTGAAGATCCATACTTTCTTTTCTTCATTGTGAGTGCATCGCTCTCCAAAGCCTAGCATTCTGTGGGTTTAATTAGCTCAGAATTGCTAACAAATATACACTGAGAAGAGTAATCTATTAAAAGGAAAAAAAGGCAAGAAGTATGTACTATTGAAAAGCTGAGTTTACGATTTATTGGATTAGTACGTTGTCTGAGATGAAACTCCGTAAAGAGTAGCTGTAAGAGCTATGATGTTTTCTTTAATGACATTTCCACAGAAGTTTCAGGACATATTTAGTAAACTGAGGGTATGGATAAAAAAATTACTACCACAGATATTGTGTCCAGAAAGCTAAACTAAATACTAAAGAGTTATGTAAATTTGGAAAATAAATTAAATTCTAAAAGCCTTAATTTGCTCCCTAATAAAGTGGGGGTAATGAAATACTTCAATCACAACAGTAGTGAAGATTAAAATAAATAATGCTTAGAACAAATATGAAAGTTCCAATAAACATCTAATAAGAAGAGATATTGTTATTGTTTTCATTGTCATTGCCATTGTATTATTGTGACATATTGGAAAAATTACCTGTAACAATGTGCATAAATGAAATTAAATAAATAGATAGATAAAAGACAGAATGTGGGGTTGGAGACGTGGCTCAGTTGGTACAGCACCAGCCAATGATTGAACATGTAAGATTACCAATTTCCAGCCCTGATCTCAGACTCCTATCCCAAACCCCCAAAAGGCAGAAGGCAATGAAGTGAACTTATGGTAGTCTGGATAAAACACCATTATTTTCTTTGAGGAAAACATATGATCCAATTCTATGAGTAGTATTAATTATGCTATCTGTCTAATTTATTACGCAATCATTCTTTCTATAATTTTAAATCATAGCATAAAGATTTTTTTTTACATTAAGCAATGTGACAACAAATCTATCACTTAGGAAATTTGCTGATTCACTGCAAGTTCATTCTACCCCACACTGAGTGGAAGATAATTTGATGACAGTAAATTGAAGATCTATCCATGCTATCAGGATTTTTTTGAGAGAAAAAAATCTAAAATGCACCCAGCATAGATTTGTCAATGTTGATCAAAATTACTCCCCAATTGTATATATTAAAAGAAAAAAAGTTGAATATTTCATGCAATGTTACCAGTTTAGAATGGAAAATAGTTCTAAACATTATTTCACAGGTCAGAATAAAATCAAGCACAAACACCTTGCAGGGATGTGTGTCTATATAATCATCTTCCCTTATCTCCTCTCTCCCCACCTTCCCCTTGTCCTCTTTCTCTCCCCTCTTTCTATCTCTCTCACATAAATATATATATATATATACATATATATATGTGTGTGTGTTAATAATTTATTATCTGAATAAATATGTTATATTACATTAATATATTCACTCATATTAATATATCAATAATATATTAATAACATTCTATTCTTAAATTGTCTGATGTATTTTGGATACCCAGCATCATTGTTGTGGAAAAATGTTTCCTAGCCGGGTGCTGGTGGCTCACGTCTGTAATCCTAGCTACTCAGGAGACTCAGATCTGAAGATTACAGTTCAAAGCCACCCCAGGCAGAGATGAGATGCTTATTGACTTACCTACAGTCCACCACCAAAGAAGCTGGAAGTGGAGCTGTGGCTCAAGCGGTAGAGCACGAGCCCTGAAGACAAAAGTTCAGGGCTGTGCCCACCCTGAGTTCAAGCACCAGGACTAACAGCAAAAGCAAATATATGTCCTTCACAACCCTGGCGTTCCACCAAGCTAATGATGAATACACTTGATGTAAAGCTCTTCATCATACCTTCACATGATCTATATCATTTCCCTTGGGGAAAATTCCAATTTCACTTGCATGCTGTTAATCAGATGATATAAAGAGTGCTATTTGTAATGCTTGCAGCTCCACATCTCATTTTAATTCTGAGTTAGGAGTTTACTGTCTTAGTCATCAATATCTTTTTATTCCTAAGTAAGAAGATATTTTTCAAGTGTAATTTTCTACTTTTCTGTTTTATATGTCTTTCCAAGAAGTGTTTAACAACTATTGCATTCTAATATTAATTATTGTATTGCATTATATTAAATAAGGAAAATTTCTGGCCAACTCACCATCAAAACTGTTCCCTAATTATTATTTTTAATATAGTATTTTATGTTCTCAGTGAAGGCTAGCTAAGGAAATCAGAAATATTTAACATCTGTCTTAAAAAATAGTTTTAGCAGGCTTTCTGGCAGCTGTTTTAGTGATATTGTAGTTTCACTAATCAGCTTAAAACATATCTCAAAGGGAAGAAAAATAAGATACCCTTGAAAGTCAAATTTACTATCTAATCTTAGAGGAAATCAGGTAATCTGTGTCCTGCTTAACAAATAGGTGAGAAAAGTGACTTACTTCAAGGAGATTGGAATATTTGTGTTTATATTCCTCTTAAAATACTTGACGTTTCTTGAGTGAAACAGTGCATAATATGCTCATATTAGCTAATACAAACTGGAAATGTTTTATTTAGAAAGAGAAGTGTATTGTGATATTTAGTTCTAATTAATTGAAAAGAAACTATTTGCACAATAAATTAATGTCTAAAATGGATATATATGTCAATAACATAGTAAACATAATATTTCAAAGATTTTTTTCACCTATCCAAGAAGAATGCATTATTTTAATGACTGAGGGAGAAAGTTCACTACAGAGAAGTATGAAAAGAAATTACCTGAATTATCACATTGAATTTTTAGTAATTTAATTTAAAAGTTTTACAACTTTATAACTCTACATATAACCAGAGATATAATTATATAAATATGTGCACTTATATTATAGTCTTAGGCCATTTTTACACATTAAATTGCACTTTCCTGTTATGAGGGGTATAAATGTTTCCCCAAGATACATAATATTCTTTTACAACATCTCTTTCAGTATTTTGCTGCTTAAATATGCCACCATTTAATTTGTCAGTTGTTGGGGATGCATTAAAATATTGTTTTCCTTATAGGCAAATAGCATGCTCATAACAAATAATTTTAATCTATTCACAATATAGTTACTTGGAGGATCTCAAAATAGAATATTTTTTACTCTTGTCTTTATATTTGAGGATCATTCAAGGAGGTTAAATAATTTAAGTGAATCTTGCTGTTTTACTTTAAATATTTGTTCACATTATTCACTAAATCAATTTGGTTTTCTAAATAATTGATGTGCCATTCTTTAGGGTAGAAAAATGACTGCAGTGAAATTGTGTTATCATGAAAGTAATACCAGAATGAAACGTGAAAAACCTTTGATTTTTACCAAATGTTCGGTGCTGTGGGAATCTTATCTAAGTACTAAGAAAATAATTCTTTCCTTTCTACTAGTGAACAAGCATTGAGGCTGAAAAGGAGATTTAGAGAAAATTCAGATCAATAAAGAGAAAATTCCACATATCTTAAAGAAGCCCATTATTTGACCAAAATTTTTTTTAAAAATTCACTCAAATGATTTATTTCTTCAGAGAGAAATTTTACAACTCAAAGCCTGAAAGGACAGTTTTCTTCAATTGAGAAAACACTTCCCAAGATATCCCTGCTCTTTGGTGAAGCTCAGTGGAATAAAAATTGCTTTTCATTGAAAAAGTAGATCTTTCTCAGGGAGCTGTGTTCCTCTTCCTGCTGAATAAAACAGCTGGAATTTTTAATGAGCATCCTTTAGCGTACATTTTTCTTCTGTTGACACTGAGAGTCATGGGAATACTTGCCATTAATGCAACTAGGGGGTTAACATATCAATCGCTTCATGTGAAGATTAAAATGCTCCTCTTTATCTGAACCCAATACATTATTGGTAATTACGTTATGTGTCAATAATGATTACTCTTATTCCATTTAACACCGCTGCTCCAAAAGAAGCCTCTAATGGCACCACAATAGTCATATATATTTAAAACATAAAAAAGAAAACAGCATGAACATCATGAAGACATTTTCTTTCTAAGCTTGTGAGGCTCTACCTAATAGCGAGAAAATTTATGAAAATCTTTTTTGTTGATATTGCTTGCATATACTGGCAGCACAAATAAAACAATTAAATACTTATTAAAACTACATATGATGACATATTCACAGGCTTTATACTTTCCTCCAGACATGAGGATAAACAAATAAACACTAAAATAATTTAAAGACAAAAGTTTATTTTCAAATAGAGTATATGGAAATATTGAATTAACATAACTCCAGTCCGAGAATTTTCCTGCTGCTTTATTATTTTAAATAAGTCATAGAGTTGCCAAATGTGGTGATGCTTGTCTGTAATCCAAGTTGGGAGGCAGAGACAAGACTGCTCAAAACTAGTAAGTATGGATCTCAAAAACAAAATTAAATTAAAGATATCGGGGCTTAGAGATAGTTTGATTGCTAAACGCAAGATCTTGGATTCAATGCCAACACCACAAAAACAAAATATTCATGAATTGTACTCACTAACATGAAAAAAAGTTTTATTAGATAATTGTTATTAAATAATAAATTACAAATGGCTTACATTTATATATGTGCATATAAGTAATATTTATTAATATATCTTTTATGTGTATCTATTGTAAGTCATTTTAAGAGTCTATCTCATTATTCCTAGTTCATTTAATCTATAATATCATTCTTGAAAGGTCACGTTGGTATTATGAACCGCTAAGAAAAAAAAATTACTGTTAAACTTACAAAAGTCTATCATTTCACTTATTTTATACTGGTGAAACAAAATATTAGGCTGTAGTAGTCTTACAATCTAGAATTTGTACAATACGTAGATAAGCAAAAAATGCATTAATGTTTTGCTAATGTATTTTTCATTCTATCTGAAAACTATTCAAAAACTATAAAAAAACTATTAAGATCTATTGATATTTATTACTACCTTTAAACATTTCGCTTTCAGCTAGCAAGAACAATGGTAATGTTTAAAAGAATAGAGAGTTGTCAGTCACCTTTGATGCTGGGGCTTTGAGACCTGTATCTTTGTTTTAATTTTTACTATTTAAATTCTTTTTTTTTAAATGAGCACTATAACATCTGTTGGGATTTCGTATTTGTTTGAGGAGTTATATCTATTGCTTATGGCCACTAAAGACTAAAGGTAAAAATCCAGGGAGGGGGGTAGAGAGGAGAATATCTTATTGCTATTTCCACTGTTTTCTTTCCCATTAGAATTTGGAAAATTCTAATGAAGTAACTTTTTGGTGCTATGAGTATATTTAATAAGAAGAGTCCCAATCAAATCCTGTGAGAAATGTAATTTACTGTTTGCACTGAAGTTATTTGTTAATGGTAATATCTAGAAGTTGTCATTGTCTACTATCAGTATTTAGTCGGATTTGGAAGTAGAATATTGTTTACAAGCTCCTCCTCCCCAGTCAGGCAAGGCAATAGTGCAACAAAAGTAAGAAAACAAAATCACTTATTGTACCATATGTCAAAATGGATTTTGCATTGTTACTGGCAATAAGGGTTCACTAATGACATGAAAGATACTTCTTTAATAATGGGATGTCTTACTTTTTGAAGGTGAAATTGGAAAGTAAACTATTCTTGAGAAATTAGTAGTGTATGGTCTTTCAGTGCCTGGTGTATTTCATGTCTCCTTTTTCCTGACAATACAATGTCTGTTTGTGATGTGTTGTTGTCAGAGCAGAATTCAGTGACAAACAAGTCCTTGGCGTGCAGCAGAATGATCTATTAGACGTCGTTGACATCAGAGTCTGTTCACATGTTCACATCACTACAATTTTCTTCTCCCATCAGCTAAACTCTTCACTCATGAGTGGATTTTACTGGCTGAATACTGACAATAAATCTATTTACCTTCTGTGTGCCTGTTTTTAAAGTGAGGTACTTTTTGGTTTTATATTTTTTTTTCTTTAAGCAATTGCACAAAGTAGTATCCGATTATAATGAATCTTGATTGGTGTCACTCTTTTTATTACATTCGCATTCTGTGCATCTTTCTTATAGACTTCACATAGAGCTCCCCTATGACTCAGCAATCCCACTTAGAATTTACCCAAATGATCATAAACAAGACCATATTAAAGCTACCAGCACAACTATGTTTATTGCAGCATTATTTACCATAGCTAAGATATGGAACCAACCCAGATGCCCCTCAGTAGATGAATGGATCAAGAAAATGTGGTAGGTAGGTAGATAGATAGATAGATAGATAGATAGATAGATAGATAGATAGATAGATAGATAGATAGATAGATAGATAGATAGATAGATAGATACACACACACACACACACACACACACACACACACACACACACAATGGAATTCTAAGCCTTCATCAGAAAGAATGACAAATTACCCATTTGTT